>NC_042967.1:19774663-20110594 GCF_901001165.1 Salmo trutta
AGATACATGAAAATGGAATTCATGAGTTAATCTAATTCTCAATAAGTAAAAAAATCACATTGTATCTATTTAACATCAGGGGTTTATCTTTTTTTACTGTGTGTATAGTGTCTTGGTTAGAATGTTGAATTACAAAGACAACTTTAGCCAAGTCTCATGCACAGTCAGTCCCCATACATTTGAATATAAATTATGTAATCTTACTGACAGACAAGTTCAAAGTAGAACGACTGTGTGAAGAATGCAATCTATTACTTAATGCTGATGCTAAATGAATATGCCTAGTCCACTATCTAGCCACCCCGTTCAAATATGAATTGTAAAATGAGTTAAAGGAACCAACATTCAATATGAAAAAATGAAAAACAAGTGATGCAGCTTTAGTTAACAACAATATGCAATATCTCACAAAATACAATTGCCACAAGTCACCCCAAAAAATGTATCGAAATGATTTTTCAAATAAAGAATTACACCAATTATTATACGCCTATGCCGTGTCTACATATGTTTAAACTACAGTTGCAGGCACGAAGAAGTTAGACTGCGGCGCGATATTGACAGAACAATTTTAATTCAATGTATATTTAAAACCTGTTAGGGCTAGGGGGCAGTATTTACACGGCCGGATAAAAAACATACCCGATTTAATCTGTTTATTACTACTGCCCAGAAACTAGAATATGCATATAATTATTGGCTTTGGATAGAAAACACCCTAAAGTTTCTAAAACTGTTTGAATGGTGTCTGTCAGTATAACAGAACTCATATGGCAGGCAAAAACCTGAGAAGATTCTGTACAGGAAGTACCCTCTCTGACCATTCCTTCAGAGCTTCTTGGATCTGTTTATTGAAAACTTAGGATCTTTGCTGTAACGTGACACTTCCTACGGCTCCCATAGGCTCTCAGAACCCGGGAAAAAGCTGAATGATGTAATTCCAGCCCCTGGCTGAAAAACATTAGCGCCTTTGGTAAGTGGTCTATCAGAGAACCATCAGACTGAGGCGCGTGTACGGGCCGACCTCATGTTTTTACTTTCTCTCTCTTTGAACTAAAACACAGATTCCCGGTCGGAATATTATCGCTTTTTTACGAGAAAAATGGCATAAAAATTGATTTTAAACAGCGGTTGACATGCTTCGAAGTACGGTAATGGAATATTTAGAATTTTTTTGTCACGAAACGCGTCGGGCGCATAACCCTTATTTACCCTTTCGGATAGTGTCTTGAACGCACAAACAAAACGCCGCTATTTGGATATAACTATGGATTATTTGGGACCAAACCAACATTTGTTATTGAAGTAGAAGTCCTGGGAGTGCATTCTGACGTAGAACAGCAAAGGTAATAAAATTTTTCTTATAGTAAATCTGACTTTGATGAGGGCTAAACTTGGTGGGTGTGTAAATAGCTAGCCCTGTGATGCCGGGCTATCTACTTAGAATATTGCAAAATAAGCTTTCACCAAAAACCTATTTTAAAATCGGACATAGCGAGTGCATAGAGGCGTTCTGTAACTATAATTCTTAAAATAATTGTTATGTTTTTTGTGAACGTTTATCGTGAGTAATTTAGTAAATTCACCGGAAGTTTGCGGGGGGTATGCTAGTTCTGAACGTCACATGCTAATGTAAAAAGCTGTTTTTTGATATAAATATGAACTTGATTGAACAAAACATGCATGTAATGTATAACATAATGTCCTAGAAGTGTCATCTGATGAAGATCATCAAAGGTTAGTGCTGCATTTAGCTGTGGTTTGGGTTTATGTGACATTATATGCTAGCTTAAAAAATGGGTGTCTGATTATTTCTGGCTGGGTACTCTGCTGACATAATCTAATGTTTTGCTTTCGTTGTAAAGCCTTTTTGAAATCGGACAGTGTGGTTAGATTAACGAGAGTCTTGTCTTTAAAATGGTGTAAAATAGTCATATGTTTGAGAAATTGAAGTAATAGCATTTCTAAGGTATTTCAATAACGCGCCACAGGATTCCACTGGCTGTTACGTAGTTGGGACGATTTCGTCCCACCTACCCTAGAGAGGTTAACGCAATACATTATCGTCGACTAGCATTAGTTTGTAACAAAAACATGTACATTAGTGCCCTCAACTGTAAGTCTAACGTGTCTCTGGCACTCTTCGGCATGGCAGCCTTCCCTCTCTGTAGAGGTGCAGCAGGGGTGAGACCATGACACTGAAGATGTTAACAATCAGCAAGATGGGGGAGACACTGCAGTTTTCATACAGACTGGATGAATGCCTGGCATAACCAACAACCACCGGGATGGAGCTCGCCAAGATGATCACCAGGTTAGTTAAGATGATCCCAAAAGCTCTCATCTTATGTGGGTCTGTCGTCCTTTGTTTCTTCTCTCCCCCTCCACTTCCCTCTACCTCTCCTGGACCAGGCTGCTTCAGCACACGCAGGATGAAGAAGCAGCAGAGAGAAATGATGGCCACCCCAAGGCAATAGACTGTAATGACCACATAAGCTGCAGATTCTTCATAACCCATTAAAGTGATAGGAGAACATGCATAAGCAAGCGACAGCACCCAGACAATGGTGGAACATGCCACCCTGTACCTCTGGAGTCTGTACTTGAGGAAAGACACAGGTTGGGCCACTGCCAGGTAGCGCTCCACACAGATGCAGCTCTGAAGCAGGGGCCTGCAGGTCCAGGCAAGGTAATACAGGATGCAACTAACCTTCCGTAACATGATGTTCTTGCTGAGTAGATAGCTGATCCCCTCAAGTAGACCCTGGACACAGAACACCAGCTCCACCGCAAAAAGGTTTATAGGGAAGATCTGTGTTGTTTTAAAACCTCCAGAGAGACTTCCACTCAGAGAGAGCCAGAGGCACCATACCAGAGCTGGGGTCCCCAGGAAGAAGCACAGGGCCTGGGCAGCATGGAAAAGTACTGGCGCAACATAGCCCTGGTCAATGCAAACTTCCCAGATGTCAAGGTAAGTGTGGTTTCCTGAAGAGTTATTCATCCTTGTAGAACAATATAAACGAGCAAACTGAGATGTGAAAGAGGGGAGATTTCACAATTCATGACATTATGCTTTAATATATTGATGCAATATACTGATGCAGACATAAATAAAAATACTTGGATATGCATAGGTCTACTGTTATTTCAGTCAAAACATTGTGCATTGTCTCAGAAAGTCTGAATGAAAACATGAAATGTAAAACGGTTAGCCGAAGATCACATGTTAAAATGTAAAATAACCTACCCTAGTTGGTTTGGTAAGTCAGACTTTGCTTTGCGATATTCGTACTTCTCTCTCCAGGAGAACTCTGAGACCAACCCTATGGTACAACACCTACATGTATGAGTGATTGTAGCCAAAGCTCTCTGTCCTGTGTTCTTCCTGACAAGTCACGTGTTGTGTTATTTACATACACCCATGTGGACATTGATGAATTGAGCATCATTGTATGATTTGTTTATAGCAGGTAATTTTATTTGACTAGAAGTCCTATCAAAACATAAATACTGAACAAAGCACAGATTAACAAAATGTATATGCTGCATGCATGCTCATGCAAGGAATCACACACACACACACACACACACACACACACACACACACACACACACACACACACACACACACACACACACACACACACACACACACACACACACACACACACACACAAACAGGGAGGGAAACACAAAGAAATGTAATTTCAACCTCCGCAGGGATTTGCATTTTTGGCCTGAGCAGAAATGGAATCATCATCACTCATGTCACTCAGCACCTGTCTGTCCCAACCACAGGTTAGTCCAGCCACCTGCAAGGACTGACTCTTTCACCTTACATAATCAAATCATATGGGTTTCAGACATACACAGTATTAGTCTGTTGTTTGGATTCTGGATCTCTCTTTATTAATTGCACTGTGCCTACAGTGTAGGTTTGTACTTACAGGTAAACCATGTGATTTATTCATAAAAAAAAAATACAGGCTATGTTTAAACACACACCATTTTTTAATAAACAAGTGAAATGTTTATTTATTTATGTATTTATCCTGATCTAAAATAGTCACGTATCTGTAGTGCTAATAAAACTAGAGTTATATTACTATATAGACAGTCAGTGTGAAATGTGTAGTTAGTATTAATACTATGGTACGATGTTGTAGTTCAGTAATCAATTAATATGTATTACTAAACAGAGGCACTTACAACAAAAGACAATGTTGACTATCATGCAAATAGCCAATGAAAATATCAGGCAGGTCAAAATATTCATGGTAGCTAATGTTTTTTCTCCAGTTTCCTTGTGTGGGTTTGAATGTTTCATAATGGTAATACAATTCACCAAGACAGGTTTTATCACTGAAGGGGGATATATATTTGATGACATGCTGTAATCTTAAGTGACAGACAGACATGGACGGACCTGAACTGTTTAATCAATCAGATTTGGTTTATTCCACACTTATTTTAAAACAAACAGCAATACATTTCAATATATAACACCACTCAGAAGTAAAGAAGCAATTGCTACACATGTCATTTTGCTAAACAAAGTATGGGTATACATTTTGTCAAACCTCATTTCACTTAGGTTAACAGTTATACAACAAATATAATGGCAATTTCTCACACACACAAACATTAAAGGACATGTCTGGGACCCACCGAGAACTTACAAGGAACTAGACAAAGGTCAACCAGAGAACGTTTCCTTGCAACCCTCACACAAAGTTCTTAGAACGTTTTTACAACGTCAGTGGGATAACGTCACGCTGAAACCCTTAAGGAACCGGAGGGGAATCTCTTCAGGACGTCCCCTGTTTATTGGGTAGTGGCGTGGACGCCAAGCTCTCGACCCGCTCCACTACAGCCCCGTCAATGTGGGATGGGGGCGTGCTCTCCTCTCTTTCTCCTGTAGTACATGATCAGCTCCTTGGACTTACTGACGTTGAGGGAGAGGTTGTTCTCCTGCACCACACTGCTAAGTCTCTGACCTCCCTGTAGTCTTTCTATCACTGCTGTGTCGTCAGCAAACTTGATGATGGTGTTGGTGCCGTGCTTGGCCATGCAGTCATGGGTGACAAGGAGTACAGGAGGGGACTAAGCCCACACAACTGAGGGGCCCCTGAGTTAATGGTCAGTGTGGGGGAGGTGTTGTTGCCTTAAATCACCACCTGGGCATGTATGTTAGTAAGTAATAGCTTATCATTACATGTATGCACAAACGAATGTAAGTTGCTAAGAATAAAAGCATATGTTAACTGGCATATATTATTATATTATAATTTCAGTTGTAGTAATGTATAAGGAATTATACTCATGTTTGTAGACATGCATGAGGATTTGCCAGGAGATAGGATACCAAGGATCCCAAAAACACTAACATGTTGAGTCAAAATCTGTTTCCAATGTTTCTGTCACTGTGTGCAGTTTTTCTTTCAAAACACAAGAATATTGAAGATCAAGAATCAGGCCTTAATCATTACAACAGCTAAAGGACAATGTTTTTTGTAATCCATACAAGTATAGCCAATGAAAACATCAGGCAGGTCCCGATGTTTTTGGAAGCTGATGGGTATTTCCAGTAGGCCTGGTCTGGGTTTGCATGTTTCCAAGTGGTGATACAATTAACCTGTTATGGCTAGGGGGCAGTATTTTCACGGATAAAAAACGTACCCGATTTAATCTGATTATTACTCCTGCCCAGAAACTAGAATATGCATATAATTATTGGCTTTGGATAGAATACACCCTAAAGTTTCTAAAACTGTTTGAATGGTGTCTGTGAGTATAACAGAACTCATATGGCAGGCAAAAACCTGAGAAGATTCCAAACAGGAAGTACCCTCTCTGACCATTCCTTGGGCTTCTTGGCTCTGTTTAAAGAAAATTTAGGATCTTTGCTGTAACATGACACTTCCTACGGCTCCCATAGGCTCTCAGAACCCGGGAAAAAGCTGAATGATGTAATTCCAGCCGCTGGCTGAAAAAATTTAGCGCGTTTGGATGGTGGTCGATCAGAGGGCCATCAGACTGAGGCTCGTGCACGAGGGGATCCCGTGCTTTTACTTTCTCTCTCTCTGAACGTAAACACGCTTTCCCGGTCGGAATACTATCGCTTTTTTACGAGAAAAATTGCATAAAAATTGATTTTAAACAGCGGTTGACATGCTTCGAAGTACGGTAATGGAATATTTGGATATTATTATTTATTTACCCTTTCGGATAGTGTCTTGAACGCACGAACAAAACGCCGCTATTTGGATATAACTATGGATTATTTGGGACCAAACCAACATTTGTTATTGAAGTAGAAGTCCTGGGAGTGCATTCTGACGTAGAACAGCAAAGGTAATAACATTTTTCTTATAGTAAATCTGACTTTGGTGAGTGCTAAACTTGCTGGGTGTCTAAATAGCTAGCCCTGTGATGCCGGGCTATCTACTCAGAATATTGCAAAATGTGCTTTCACCGAAAAGCTATTTTAAAATCAGACATATCGAGTGCATAGAGGAGTTCTGTATCTATAATTCTTAAAATAATTATCTTTTTTGTGAACGTTTATCGTGAGTAATTTAGTAAATTCACCGGAAGTTTGCGGGGGGTATGCTAGTTCTGAACATCACATTCTAATGTAAAAAGCTGGTTTTTGATATAAATATGAACTTGATTAAACAAAACATGCATGTATTGTATAACATAATGTCCTAGGGGTGTCATCTGATGAAGATCATCAGAGGTTAGTGCTGCATTTAGCTGTGGTTTGGATTTATGTGACATTATATGCTAGCTTGAAAAATGGCTGTCTGATTATTTCTGGCTGGGTACTCTGCTGACATAATCTAATGTTTTGCTTTCGTTGTAAAGCCTTTTTGAAATCGGACAGTGTGGTTAGATAAAGGAGAGTCTTGTCTTTAAAATGGTGTAAAATAGTCATATGTTTGAAAAATTGAAGTTTTTGTATTTTTGAGGAATTTGTAATTCGCGCCACGCCCATCATTGGCTATTGGAGCAGGTGTTCCGCTAGCGGAACTTCTAGATGTAAGTTAACAATTATATTTCACAAAATGCTATTGCTACATGCCACCAAATTAAAACAATGAACTCTATATTGAACTAAAATTAAATGCAACATATTAAGTGTTGGTCCCATGTTTCACGAGCTGAAATACAATATCCCAGAAATGTTCCATATGCACAAAAGCTTGTTGGTCTCAAATTGCATGCACAAATTTGTTTACATCCTTGTTAGTGAGCATATATCCTTTGCCAATATAATCCATCCACTTGAGAGGTGTGGCATATCAAAAAGCTGATTATCACGAAGCTCCAGCACCTTGTGCTGGAGACAATAAAAGGCCACTCTAAAATGTGCAGTTTTGTCACACAACACAATGCCACAGATGTCTCAAGTTTTGAGGGAGCTTGCAGTTGACATGCTGACTGTAGGAATGTCCATCAGAGCTGATTCCAGAGAATTTAAGTTTCATTTCCCAACCATAATCCGCAGACCATGTGTAACCACGCCAGCCCAGGACCTCCACATCCGGCTTCTTCACCTGCGGGATCGTCTGAGACCAGCCACCCGGAAAGCTGATGGAACTGTGGGTTTGCAAAACCAAATCATTTCTGCACTATCTCAGGGAAGCTCATCTACGTTTTCATCATCCTCACCAGGGTCTTGACCTGACTGCAGTTCAGAGTCGTAACCGACTTCAGTGGGCAAATGTTCACCTTTGATGGCCACTGGCACGCTGGAGAAGTGTGCTCTTCACGGATGAATGCCGGTTTCAACTGTACCGGGTAGATGGCAGACTGGGCTGATGTCAATGTTGTTAACAGAGTGCTCCATGGTGCCAGTGGAGTTTTGGTATGGTCAGGCATAAGCTACGGACAATGAGCACAATTGCATTTTATCTACAGCAATTTGAATGCTCAGAGATACCTTGACGAGATCCTGTGGCCTATTATTGTGCCATTCATCCGCCATCATCAACTCTAATTTCAGCATGATAATGCATGCCCACATGTTACAAGGATCTCTACAGAATTACTGGAAGCTGAAAATGTCCCAGTTCTTCCATGTCCTGCATATTCACCAGACATGTCACCCATTAAGCATATTTGGGATGCTATGGAACGAGGTGTACGACAGCGTGTTCCAGTACCCGCCAATATCCAGCATCTTCACACGGCCATTAAAGAGGAGTGGTACAACATTCCACAGGCCACAATCAACAGTGTGATCAACTCTATGCGAAGAAGATGTGTCACGCTGCATGAAGCAAATGGTGGTCACACCAGATACTGACTGGTTGTCTGATCCACACCCTGAGGTCTATTGTGAGGCCCATTATTCTTTAAAGGTACAGTATCTGTGACCAACACTTGCATATCTGTATTCCCAGTCATGTGAAATCCATAGATTAGGGCCTAATGCATTTATTTCAACTGACTGATTTCCTTATAAACTGTATTTCATTAAAATCTTTGAAATTGTTGCATGTTGAGTTTATATTTTTATTCAGTGTATATACAGTTGAAGTTGGAAGTTTACATACAGTTAGGTTGGAGTCATTAACTTGTTTTTCAACCACTCCACAAATGTCTTGTTAATTAACAATCTATAGTTTTGGCAAGATAGTAGTAGGACATCTACTTTGTGCATGACACAAGTCATTTTTCCAACAATTGTTTACAGACAGATTATTTCAATTATAATTGAATGTATCACAATTCCAGTGGGTCAGAAGTTTACATACACTAAGTTGATTGTGCATTTAAACAGCTTAGAAAATGACAGAAAACGATGTTATGTCTTTAGAAGCTTCTGATAGGCTAATTGACATAATTTGAGTCAATTGGAGGTGTACCTGTGGATGTATTTCAAGGCCTACCTTCAAACTCAGTGCCTCTTTGCTTGACATCATGGGAAAATCAAAAGAAATCATTTAAAACCTCAGAAAAGAAATTGTAAACCTCCACAAGTCTGGTTCATCCTTGGGAGCAATTTCCAAACGCCTGAAGGTACCACCTTCATCTGTACAAACAATAGTACGCAAGTATAAACACCATGGGACCACGCAACTGTCATACCGCTCAGGAAGGAGATGCGTTCTGTCTCCTAGAGATGAACGTACTTTAGTGCAAAAAGTGCAAATCAATCCCAAAACAAGAGCAAAGGACCTTGTGAAGATGCTGGAGGAAAGAGGTAAAAAAAAGTATCTATATCTACAGTAAAATTAGTCCTATATTGACATAACCTGAAAGGCCGCTCAGCAAGGAAGAAGCCACTGCTCCAAAACCGCCGTAAAAAAGCCAGACTACGGTTTACAACTGCACATGTGGACAAAGATTGTACGTTGTCCTCTGGTCTGATGAAACAAAAATAGAACTGTTTGGCCATAATGACCATCGTTATGTTTGGAGGAAAAGGGGGATGCTTGCAAGCCAAAGAACACCACCCCAATCGTGAAGCACGGGGGTGGCAGCATCATGTTGTGGGGGTGCTTTGCTGCAAAGGGGATTGGTGCGCTTCACAAAATAGATGGCATCAGGAGGAAGGAAAATTATGTGGATATATTGAAGCAAATTCTAAAGACATCAGTCAGGATGTTAAAGTTTGGTCGCAAATGGTTCTTCCAAATGGACATTGACCCCAAGCATAATTCCAAAGTTGTAGCAAAATGGCTTAAAACTTGTTGGGGCTAGGGGGCAGTATTTGCACGGTCGGATAAGAAACATACCCGATTTAAACTGGTTACTACTCTTTTCCAGAAACGAGAATATGCATATAATTAGTAGATTTGGATAGAAAACACTCTAAAGTTTCTAAAACTGTTTGAATGGTGTCTGTGAGTATAACAGAACTCATATGGCAAGCAAAAACCTGAGAGAAATACTACCAGGAAGTGGAAATCTGGATGTGTGGGCTCTGTTCAAGTCATTGGCTATTGAACACACAGTGAAATAGTAATCATTCCTAAGGCTTCCACTAGATGTCGACATTCTTTCTAAAGTTGTTTGAGGTGTCTACGATAAACAGAGACCTAATGAGAGGGCTGGGAAGTTGGTGACCCAGGGAAGGCCATCGCCTCATTGGTGCTCGTTCACGCGAGATGTAGCTCCGTTCCAAAGCTTTTTTCAAGACACAGGAACCGTCCGGTTGAAATATTACTGAATCTTCACATTCTCAAGGCCCTAAAGATTGATGCTTTACAACGTTTGACATGTTTGAACAAACGTAAATATATATTTTTTGACTGTTCGTCTTGAGATTTTCGGCGCGCTTCCGACATTTTGAGTAGCTGAACGTAACGCGCGAACAACATGGAGTTATTTGGACATAAATTATGGATTATATTGAACAAAACAACATTTGTTGTGGACCTGGGATTCCTGGAAGTGCCTTCTGATGAAGACTACTAAAGGTAAGTGAATATTTATAATGCTATATAATATATTAGATGCTCCAAGATGGCGGCTAACTGTATTGTGTACTGTATTTTTCTGAGCTCACTACTCAGATTATTGCAAAGTGTGCCTTCCCAGTAAAGTTATTTTGATATCTGGCAATGCGGTTACATTCAGGAGATGTTCATCTATAATTCGTTTTTGACGAGTAATTTTGTAAATTGTAGTGCTGATTCACCGAGGGAAAATATTTTATGAACGTCACACCCCAATGTAAAATGCTGTTTTTATATATAAATATGAACTTTATCGAACAAAACATGCATGTATTGTATAACATGATGTCCTACGAGTGTCATCTGATGAAGATTGTCAAAGGTTAGTGCTGCATTTAGCTGTGGTTTGGTTTTTTGTGATGCATGTAGTTGCTTGGAAAATGGATGTGTGATTATTTCTGGCTGGGTACTCTCCTAACATAATCTAATGTTTTGCTATCGCTGTAAAGCCTTTTTGAAATCGGACAACATGGTTACATCAAGGAGAGTCTTATCTTGCAAATGGTGTAAAATAGTCATATGTTTGTGAAATTGAAGTTATAGTATTTTTAAGGGTTTTGTATCTCCCGCCACGCACTGCCACTAGCTGTTGAGTAGAGTGGGACGTTGACGTCCCAGGTGTGTGGCCATAACAAAGCCCTGAACTCAACCCTATAGAAAATTTGTGGGCAGAACTGAAAAAGCATGTGCGAACAGGAGGCCTACAAACCTGACTCAGTTACACCAGCTCTGTCAGGAGGAATGGGCCAACATTCACCCAGCTTACTGTGGGAAGCATGTGGAAGAATACCCAAAATGTTTGACCCAAGTTAAACAATTTAAAGGCAATGCTACCAAATACTAATTGACTGTATGTAAACTTCTGACCCACTGGGAATGTGATGAAATAAAAATAAAGCTGAAATAAATCATTCTCTCCACTATTATTCTGACATTTCACATTCTTAAAGTAAAGTGGTGATCCTAACTGACCTAAGACAGGGAATTGTTACTCTGATTAAATGTCAGGTATGTGAAAAACTGAGTTTAAATGTATTTATCTAAGATATATGTAAACTTCCGACTTCAACTTCAACAACAACAACAAGATCCCCAAAAACCGAATTAAATGCGTATTCAACACAATGATCTATTATCTCCTACACCGCATCTGTCAGTCTAACATGCCTATGGCCCTCTTCGGTATGGCAGTCTTCCCTCTGTGAAGGTGCATCAGGGGTGAGACCATGACACTGAAAATGTTAACAATTAATAACGTGGAGAAGACATTGCAGAGGTTTTCGTCTAAGACTGGATGACAGACAGGGTGGCGTAACCAATTACCACCAGGATGGAGCTCACCAAGATAATCACCAGGTTGGTTAATATGATCCCAAAAGCTCTCACCTTATGTGGGTCTGTCATCCCCTGTTTCTTCTCTCAACCTCTTCCCCCTCTACCTCTCCTGGACCAGGCTGATTCAGCACACACAGGATTTTGTATTTATTTTATTTAACCTTTATTTAACCAGGTAGGCCAGTTGAGAACAAGGTCTCGTTTACAACTGCGACCTGGCCAAGATAAAGCAAAGCAGTGCAACACAAACAACAACACAGAGTTACACATGGAATAAACAAACATACAGTCAATAATACAATAGAAAAAGTCTATATACAGTGTATGCAAATGAGGTAGGAAAAGGGAGGTAAGGCAATAAATAGGCCATAGTGGCAAAATAATTAAAATATAGCAATTAAACACTGGAGTGAGATGTTCATAGGATGAATGTGCAAGTAGAGATATTGGGAGGAGCAATTTTGCAAAGGAGCTAAATAAATCATATAAATAACAGTATGGGGATGAGGAAGTTGGATGGGCTATTTACAGATGGGTTACGTACAGGTGCAGTGATCTGTGAGCTGCTCTGACAGCTGGTGCTTAAATTTAGTGAGGGAGATATGAGTCTCCAGCTTCAGTCATTATTGCAGTTCGTTCCAGGATGAAGAAGCAGCAGAGAGAATTGACAGCCACCCCAAGGCAATAAATAGTTTGCTATAGTTTGCTAACTGTCTCTCTCAAAGAGTGCAGTGTTTTAAGTCAGAAAATCTGCTGTCTCAGCCACTGCCTGTCACGAAGGGAGTACCCTAAGGCTCAATCCTAGACCCCACAGACACTCCAATCTCCGCTGTGGAGCTTTGCAGCTCTTTCAGGGTTATCTTTGATATTTTTGTTGCCTCTCTGATTGATACCCTCCTTGCCTGGTCGGTGAGATTCGGTGGGCGGCCCTCTCTTGGCAGATTTGCTGTGGTGCCATATTCTTACATTTTTTAAATAATGGATTTAATGGTGCTCTGTGGGATGTTCAAAGTTTCAGATATCTTTTTATAACCCAACCCTGATCTGTACTTCTCCACAACTTTGTCCCTGACCTGTTTGGAGAGCTCCTTGGTCTTCATGGTGCCGCTTGCTTGGTGGTGCCCCTTGCTTAGTGGTTTTGCAGACTCTGGTTTTGCAGACTCTTCAGAACAGGTGTAAATATACTGAGATCATGTGACAGATCATGTGACACTTATATTGCACACAGGTGGACTTTATTTAACTATTTATGTGAATTCTGAAGGTAATTGGTTACACCAGATCTTGTTTAGGGACTTCATAGCAAAGGGGGTGAATACACATGTACGCACAATTTTTCAGTTATTTTTTTTTTATATATTTTTTTAAACAAGTTGTTTTTTTCAATTAAAACTTCACCAAATTGGACCATTTTGTGCATGTCCATTACATGAAATCCAAATTAAAATCAATTTAAATTACAGGTTGTAATACAACAAAATAAGAAACATGCCAAGGGGGATGAATACTATTGCACTGTACCACATTAGGACTAAGCAAAAAAAGGTTTTTAGAAATGTTTGCCAATGCATAAAAAATTAAGAACAGAAATACCTTATTTACATAAGTATTCAGACCCTTTGCTATGAGACTCGAAATTGAGCTCAAGTGCATCCTGTTTCCATTGATCATCCTTGAGATGGTTCTACAACTTGATTGGAGTCCACATGTGGTAAAGGTCCCACAGTTGACAGTACATGGCAAATCAAAAACCAAGTCAAGAGGTCGAAGGAATTATCCACAGAGCTACGGGAAAGGATTATGAACGGTGAAAAATACAGAGAGACCCTTGATGAAAACCTTCCCCATGCAACTTGACAAAGCTTGAGAGGATCTCGGAGAAGAATGTGAGAAACTCCCCAAATACAGGTGTAACAAGCTTGTAGAGTCATACCCAAGAAGACTTGAAGCTGTAATCGCAGCCAAAGGTGCTTCAACAAAGTACTAAGTAAAGGTACTAATTAAATACTTATGTAAATGTGATATTTCCATTTAAAGAAATTATAAATAAGCAAACATTTAAAAAAAAAAAAAATTTGCTTTGTCATTATGGATTATTGTATGTAAATTGATGAGGGAAAAAAACTATTTATTCATTTTAGAATAAGAATGTAACAAAATGTGGAAAAAGTCAAGGGGTCTGAATACTTTCGGAAGGCACCATACATAGATAGGTCTACTGTCATGTCAATCAAAGCATTTTGCATTTTCTCAGAAAGTCTGAATGGAATCATGAAATGTAAATCAGTTAGCCGAAGATCAGATACTCATTGATGTTAATTAAATTGTAAAATAACCTAACCTAATTGTTTTGGTAACTCTAACCTTGCTTTGCGATATTCATGTTTCTCTCCTGTAGAAGGCTGTGTCCAACAAGATCATCTGTATGTATGATTGATTTTAGCCAAAGCTCTCTGTACTTTGTTTTTCCTAACAAGTCAAATGTTGCATTATTTACATAAACATACCCCTGTGGGCAAAGAAAAATTCAGCACCATTTATTTGACTAGAAATCCTATCAAAACATATGAACAACCTAAAAGATGTACAAAATGCATGTGCTGCATGCACGCACATCCACAAAAGCAAGCACACACACACACACACACACACACACACACACACACACGCACACAGACACACACAGATGGAATTTCAACCTGCTTTTGGTTTGAGCAGAAATGGCAGCATCATCACTCATATCATTCAGCACCCGTCTGTCCCAGCCACAGGTTAGTCCAGCCACCTGCAAGGACATTCACCTTACATAATCACTTCATATGGACTTCAGACATACACAGTGTTAGTCTGTTGTTTGGATTCTGGATCTCTCTGTAATTGCATAGTGCCTACAGTATAGGTTTGTACTTACACGTAAACCATATGTGATATCTTCATTAAAATAATTACATACATTATGTGTTTAAACACAGACCTTTTCCCAAACAAGTCAAACACTTTTATTTACTGTATTTATCATGATCTAAAACAGTCACATATCTGTAGTGCTAATAATAGTAGAGTGATAATACTATCTAGAGAGTTCATGTGTGAAATGTGCAGTTAGTTTTAGTAGTTATAATTCAGTAATAAGGTAATATTATAATAATAATGTTATATAAGCTTGTGTGTGTGTAGTTTTCTTTTAAAACACAACAATCTAGAAGTTCATAACGAACATCAGAATTAGGCCTGTCTCCTAAACAGAAGCAGTTACAACAGCTAAAACACAATGTTGGCTGTCATGCAAATAGCCAATGAAAACATTATGGCAGGTCCCCATGTTCATGGAAGTTAATGTTGTAGTTTTTTTCCTGTGGTCCTGTCTGGTTTAGGTGTTTCGCAATGGGGATGCAATTAGCCAAGACAGGCCCATTCATCACTGAAGGGAGATATATATTTGATGACATGTTGTAATAATAAGTGACAGACAGACAGGGACCTGAACTGTTGAATTAATCAGATTTGCTTTATTACACAATTATTTTAAAACATTCATGAACACATTTCTATACTGAATAAAAATGTAAACACAACATGCAACAATAACATTGATTTTACTGAGTTACAGTTCATATGAGGAAATCAATCAATTGAAATGAATTCATTAGGCCCTAATCTATGGATTTCACATGACTGTCACGTCCTGGCCAGTATATAAGGTTAATTGTTTTGTAGTTTGGTCAGGGCGTGACAGAGGGTATTTGTTTTATGTGGTTCGGGGTGGTGTGTTTGTGTAAAGGGTGTTTGATTTAGTATGTCCGGGTTTTGGTTTATGTCTAGGTAGTTCTATGTGGAATCTAGTGTGTGTGTTTCTATGTTTGGTTGATTGGGGCTCTCAGTTGAAGGCAGGTGTTGTCTATCTGCCTTTGATTGAGAGTCTCATATATGAGGGTGTGTTTGTGTTTGTGATTTGTGGGTGATTGTTCTGTGTTCAGCCCTAGGCTTTGCCAGACTGTTTAGTTGTTCGTTCGTTTTCGTGTTTTGTTGTTTTGGAGTGCTCTTTTGATAATTTAAATAAAAGTCAAAAATGAGCATACACGTACCTGCTGCGTATTGGTCTACATTTTCAGACGACGATTTCGTTATATCGTCGGAAGACGAAGACGATGTCCTTGACAATGACTGGGAATACAGATATGTGTCTGTTGGTCACAGAAACCTTTAGAAATAATGGGCCTCGCAATGGGCCTCAGGATCTTGTGACAGTATTTTTGTGCATTCAACTTTCCATCAATAAAATGCAATTGTGTTCGTTGTCTGTAGCTTATGCCGGCCCATACAATAACACCACCACCACCATGGGGCATTCTGTTAACAAAGTTGACAACAGCAAACCGCTCGCCCACACATCGCCTTGCACGTGGGAGAAGGGCCTTGTGTTGTGTGGCCGGTTAGACGTACTGCCAAATTCTCTAAAACGACGTTGGAGGCAACTTATGGTATAGAAATTAACATTCAATTCTCTGGCCACCGCTCTGGTGGACATTCCTGCCGTCAGCAGTCCAATTGCACGCTAAATCAAAACTTGAGACATCTGTCAATGCAAATACCCCGGGTAGCCATTTTACTTACTGTTCAGCAGTCTTATGGCTTGTGGGTGGAATTGTTAACCTGTCTCCTCCCTTTCATCAACACTGATTGAATAAGGGATATAATACCTTTCACCTGGATTCACCAGGGCCTGGTTTCCCTATAGCGATGGAATTTCGGCTTACGATGCTTCTTTTCTACAATCGCCGAAGATGTAAAATGCATTTTCCAAAACACCATACAGAAATAACGGTTGCTAAATGCGTCGTTGGAGAATGTTTCAATTCTAATGGGATCAAATGAAAGGGAGCGCTCCTCTCGGATCAGTTTTCTCCATTCAAATACTTCCTTACAATCTCTTCGCTATAGGGGGCAGTATTTTCACGGCCGGATGAAAAACGTACCCAAATTAAACGGCCTACTACTCGGGCCCAGAGTCAAATATTTGCATATTATTAGTCGATTTAGATAGAAAACACTCTGAAGTTTCTAAAACGGTTTGAATGATGTCTGTGAGTATAACAGAACTCATATGGCAGGCAAAAACCTGAGAAAAATCCAACCAGGAAGTGGGAAGTCTGAGAATTGTAGTCTTTCAGACCATTTTCTATTGAAACTACAGTGTCTGTGGGGTCAACTTGCACTTCCTAAGGCTTCCACTAGATGTCAACAGTCTTTACAAAGTTGTTCGAGTCTTCTATGGTGAATTTTGACCGAATAACAGCCAGTTCAAGCAGTGGACAGTCTGAGGTCATGTAGTTACTTCATGCGCTTTCACGCATGGATAGCATTTTTCCTTTTTCTTCTGTAATGAATACGCTATTGTCCGGTTGGAATATTATCGATTGTTTATGTTAAAAACATCCTAAGGTTTGATTGGAAACAGCGTTTGACATGTTTCTACAAACGGTAATGGAACTTTTGAGCTTTTCGTATATTGATTTGCGCCCCTGTCTCGTGCATTTGGAATAGTGTTCTGGACGCGCCAACAAAACGGAGGTATTTGGACATAAATTATGGACTTTATCAAACAAATAAACATTTCTTGTGGAAGTGGGAGTCCTTCCGAGTGCATCCCGCCGAAGATCAGCAAAGGTATGAAAATATTTATAACAGTATTTTAGAGTTTTGACGACGCCGTGGCTTGATGGCTAACTGTATTTTTGCATTGATGGCGGAGCTCTGTACTCAGAATATTGAACAATGTGCTTTCTCCGTAAAGTTATTTTGAAATCTGCCACAGCGATTGCATTAAGAGGTAGTATATCTATAATTCTTTAAATAATTGTTATATATTTTGTCAACGTTTATGATGAGTATTTCTGTAAATGAATGTGCACATTGTGGTCATTCGCCGGAAGTTTTGGAGGCTAATCATTTTCTGAACATCATGCGCCAATGTAAAATGCTGTTTTTGGATATAAATATGAACTTGATCGAACAAAACATACATGTATTGTGTAACATGATGTCCTAGGAGTGTCATCTGATGAAGATCGTCAAAGGTTAGTGCTTCATTTTAGCTGGATTTTGTTTTTTTGTGACACATCGCCTTGCTAGGAAAATGGCTGTGTGGCTTTTCTTGTTTAGGTGGTGTCCTAACATAATCTAACATTTTGCTTTCGCTGTAAAGCCTTTTTGAAATTGGACTACGTGGTTGGATTCAGGAGAAGTGTACCTTTAAAATGGTGTAAAATAGGCATATGTTTGAGAAATTGAAATTATTAGATTTTTGATGTTTTGAATTTCGCACCCTACTGTTCCATTGGCTGTTGGCTAGGCGTTCCGCTGGCGGAACGGGGTTCCGCTAGCGGAACGCCTAGATGCAAGAAGTGAATTATGTTCCTTATTTAACCATCTGGTTCCCCCATGGTTTTGTGCGCGTTTGTTCGTTGTAAGATGGTCTGTATTTGTGAGCTTGTATATTTTCCTTCTTGGAATATTTGTTGTTTTGAGTAAAGTTACGCAATTACTCATCTCTGTGTCCTGCGCCTGACTCTGCCTTACCTGCTACACCTAGACGCCTTACACTTTGTTCATACACTGCTGCCATCTATTGACCAAAATCTAAATTGTGCCTATACTCCTAAATTATATAATGGCCTTTCTCTTGCATTTCAAAGATGATGGAGAAAAAATATAGAGAAAACCAATGTTTTTTCTTTGTATTATCTTTTACCAAATCTAATGTGATATATGCTCCCACATTCATTTCACATTTCCACAAACTTCAAAGTGTTTCCTTTCAAATGGTATCACGAATATGCATATCCTTGTTTCAGGTCCTGAGCTACAGGCAGAGATATGGTATAGGGGGCAGTATTGAGAATTTTTGAAAAAATATGTGCCCATTTTTAACTGCCTATTACACCAACTCAGAAGCTAGAATATGCATATTATTGTTCAGGTTTGGATAGAAAACACCCTAAAGTTTCAAAAACTGTTTGAATGGTGTCTGTGAGTATAACAGAACTCATTTGGCAGGCAAAACCCTGAGACAGATTCTGACAGGAAGTGGATACCTGATGTGTTGAATTGACTTTAAGCCTATACCATTGAAAAACAAAGGGAAGGAGGAATATTTTGGCACTTCCTATTGCTTCCACAAGATGTCCCCAGCCTTTACAAAGTGTTTTGAGTCTTCTACAGTGAGATCTGACTGAAGAAGAGCGTTGGAACGACGATGGCCCATTAGACACCTGGCGTGCAATTTGATGGTGGGTACTCTCATTCCGAAACGTTTTAAAAGAGAACCCAATGGTCCGCCTTGAATTTTATTCATGTTCTGGTTAAAAAAGGCCCTAATGATTTATGCGATACAACGTTTGACATGTTTGAACGAACGAAAATATATTTTTTCCGTTCTTGAAGTGAAGTGAAGTCCGGCTGGCTTAGATCATGTGCTACAACACGGAGGTTTTTGGACATAAATGATGAGCTTTTTTGAACAAAACTACATTCGTTATGGACCTGGGATTCTTTGGAAGTGACATCTGATGGAGAGAATCAAAGGTAATGGATTATTTACATAGTATTTTCGATTTTAGATCTCTCCAACATGGCAGTTAGTCTGTATCGCAATGCGTATTTTTCTGGCGCAGTGCTCAGATTATTGCAAAGTGTGATTTCCCAGTAAGGTTAATTTTAAATCTGGCAAGTCCATTGCGTTCAAGAGATGTAAATCTATAATTCTTTGAATGACAATATAATATTTTACCAATGTTTTCTAATATTAATTAATTATTTTGTTGTCATGACTTGACTGCCGGTATTGGAGGGAAACGATTTCCTGAACATCAACGCCATAGTAAAACGCTGTTTTTAGATATAAATATGAACTTGATAGAACTAAAAATGCATGCATTGTCTAACATAATGTCCTAGGAGTGTCATCTGATGGAGATTGTAAAAGGTTAGTGCATAATTTTAGCTGATTTTATGGTTTTGGTGACGCCTGTCTTTGAATCGACAATACACTACACACAGCTATTGCCAATGTACTCTCCTAACATAACCTAACTTTATGCTTTCCCCGTAAAACCTTTTTGAAATCGGTAAACGTGGTTAGATTAAGAAGATGTTTATCTTTCAAAGGCTGTAAGTTAGTTGTATGTTTGAGAAATTAGAATTTTGACATTTATTTGGTTTCAAATTTGCCGCTCTTGAAATGCACCTGCTGTTGATAGGGTGCGCCACGGGTGGCACGCTAACGTCCCACATAGCCCCAAGAAGTTAAGGCAACAACAAAAAAGTGTAAGATCCTTATTAAAGAAGGATATTTTAAGAATTGAGACAATTGAGACATGGATTGTGTATGTGTGACATTCAGAGGGTGAATGGGAAAGACAAAATATTTAAGTGCATTGGAACAGGGTATGATAGTAGGTACCGGCTTGAATGTGTCAAGAACTGCAACGCTGCATAGTTTTTAAAGCTCAATAGTTTCCCGTGTGTATCAAGAATGTTCCAGCATCCAAAGGACATCCAGACAACTTGGCACAACTGTGGGAAGCATTGGAGTCAACATGGGACAGCATCCATGTGGATTTCTTCGATTCTTCGATTTCTTGTTTTGTGCACTCAGTGTATATTTTTGTGGTTACATTTTGTGAAACCAAACAAGACATATAGGGATAGGCTGGAATTGTGAGCATGAGGTGATAGTAAAATCCATAAATAGTCTCAATTTTACACTCAACAAATGATCCTTTGCCCCCCCCACCCCCCCACCCACCCCACCCACCCACACACACTACCTGGTTAAACCATTAACAACTTATTAACAATGTAAAAACCTGTAAATAGCATAAGCAACATGATTAAAATAAAGGAAACAGAATAACAACCAGAGAAATACAAGACATCAATTCCACGGTGGAGTTATCATTCTGTTTAACCCAAGGTGCAGGTCAGTTTCCCAGCCATGTGGAGGTGGAGGAGGGGCTGAGTAAAGCTACCCAACACAATGAAGGAGAAAGTAATTGGGGTCAGAATACACTTGAATGATCTCAAAGAAATATGATCCTGAAGGATTGCCCCGAAGATCTTAGGAAAGTATTTCAGCATCAAGGTCAGGAGGATGATCTGGACGGTACAGGAGGCACTCTTCAGGTTCCCTCCCTTTTCTTCTTCACCCTTTCTCTCGTTCCCTCCATCCCCTGGACAGGATCTGCTCAGCACCATCAGTATGAAGACAACGCAGAACACGTCGATGAACAGAACCACGGCAAAGATAACAGCATGGAATTTGATGCCATCTGTGGTAGCACCCGCTGACACAGGATAAGCAGAGTGTCAGCAAACATTATACGGTTATACATGCCTGCCTGTATCTCAAGGGTTTGTACTTCAGGTAGACCAGAGGGTAGCCCACCGCAATGTAGCGCTCCACACAGATGCAGCACTGGAACATGGGTAGTCCAATCTCGACCAAGCAAGAAATATACCTCCTGGCAGAATGAAGGGTCAACTTTTGATGAAGAGGACGTTGGTGACCAATAGAGGTGAGTAGAGGCAGTAGAGAAGCTCCATGACAGACTGGTTGATGGTGAAGATCTCCTGGTTCACCTGGACCGAAGGGCCACCTGCCACCAGCCACAGGTACCAGGTGTTGGTGACCAGGCCCAGGAGGCAGTTGAACACCTCTGTTCCCAGGTAGACTGGCAGACAGGTGGGACACACCCAGCACCAAGAGTCAAAATAGTCAAACCCCCGGTGTGGTTAAACCTGATGGAATCAGGAAAAGAGGAGTTTGGTTCCTTCATTGCTGCACGTTCTCTATTACTTTAGTCTCAGGAGAATAGGAAGAGCTGTGTGGAGAAAGAAAAAAAAACAAGAAGAGAGGTAATTAGTGGATCTGAAGCGGTATAACAAGTTTTATCATAACAGGAAGTAAGCTAATACTCATGGATAGACAATGTTATTATTACAAATTGATTGAAGCTACTGTGGTTTTTCAAGGCAATGGAAGAAATTTAGTTTTCATTGTACCTTCTGCAGTTTCTTCTTATAGGGGAAGAATGCGTGTCTATACTTCTGTCCAGAGGTTAAGATGTGGCACCCACAGTATGCTTTGAAGAGGGCTCAAAACAAGAATACACTCATCTAGACTAGCATATATTTGACTAATGTATTGACTTTTGAATTGACGTGGATCTTTCATTAAAATAGCTGATGCTAAAGATACAGATTGAGAGGATCTTTACCTACTTCCTGAGAGTGAACTTGTGAATAGCATATTTATGTACCTGCATCCAATTTGTAGAATCCAACTATCCAATGCTAAGTAGCTTAGCACAAAGACTGTACATTCCTTCATACTGGATGCAGATACATAACAATGGTATCCACCAGTTCCTCTGACTCTTGATAAGTAGATAAAGGGTCTCATTGCCAAAATCCTGAACTATCCCTTTAACGTCAGGTGGGTCCAAGTTTTTTCCAGTGTTCATGGACCCTAATGGCTTTTCTAGGATTGTGCACTATCTGGGCTAGAATGTTGCTTAACCATGACACCATTAACCAAGTCACATGCACAGTCAGTCCAAATACATTTGAATAACATTATGTAATCTTAGTGACATACAAGGACCCTAAGTTCAAAGCAGAAGATACCATGAAAAACAAGACAATCTATTACTTAATGCTGATGCTAAATGAATAGGCCTAACCCCATATCTAGCCACCCTGTCCTAAAATTAACTGTATAGTTAAATAAACAAACCAATATTCACAATATTAAGCTAAACAAGTGATGCAGCTTTAGATAACAACATCTCTAATGCTAACGTGACATATCTCACAAAATGCTATTGCTACACGCCACAAAATTAAAACTATCCAAACTATTTAATTAAAATATATATATATTATACGTTAAACTACAGTTGCAGGCACTAAAAACTTTTTTTAAATTCACACAACACTCGATAGTCTCCTAGGATTAGTTTGTCACAAAGACCTGCACTTTTAATGCCCGCACCGGTGTCTCTGGCCCTTTTCGGCATGGCAGCCTTCGCACCCTGTAGAGATGCAGCAGGGGTGAAACAATGACGCTGAAAATGTTAACAATCAGTAAGATGGGTATGGCATTGCAGTTGTGGACAAGACTGGATGACACGGTGGTGTAACCAAAGACAACCGGGAAGGAGCTTGCCAAGATAATCCCCAGGTTGGTTGAGACAATGCCAAAAGCTCTCATCTTATGTGGGTCTGTCGTACCCTGTTTCTTCTCTCCCCCTCTGCCCCCGTCTACTTCTCCTGGACCAGGCTGTTTCAGCACACGCAGGATGAAGAAGCAGCAGAGAGAAATGACGGCCAACCCAAGGCAATAGACACTAATGAGAACATAAGCTGTGATTTCTTCATTACCCATTAAAGGGATAGGATAGCATGCAAAAGAGAGTGTCAATACCCAGACCACGGTTGAACACACCACCCTGTACCTCCGGAGCCTGTACTTGAGGAAAGCAACAGGTTGGGCCACCGCCAGGTAGCGCTCCACACAGATGCAGCTCTGGAGCAGGGGCCTGCAGGTCCAGGAGAGGTTATACAGGAAATAAACAGTCTGTCGTAAAATTACATTCTGGTTGAGTAGGTAGCTGATCACATTAAGGAGACCCTGGACACAGAACACCAGCTCCACTGCAAACAGGTTGATAGGGAAGACCTGGGTGGGTTTGAGACTTCCAGTGAGACTTCCACTCAGAAAGAACCAGAGGCACCAGACCAGAGATGGAGTCCCCAGCAGGAAGCACAGGGCCTGGGCAGCAACGAACAGCACTATCCCAACATAGCCATGGTCAAAGCAAACATCCCAGTTGTCAAGGTAAGTGTGGTTTCCTGAAGAGGCATTCATCCTTGTTAAATAATATCCGAGCCCACTGAGATGTGAGAGAGGGGAGATTACACAATTCATCACTTTATGTTTTAATATATTGTTGGCAAAATACTGATACAATATACTGATGCAAACATTCATAAAAATAATTTTATATAGATAGGTCTACTGTTGTCTGTAAATACATTGTGCATTGTCTCAGAAAGTCTGAATTAAAACATGAATAGGAGATAATATACTCAGTGATGTTAAAATGTAAAATAACATACCTTAGTTTTTTGGAAACTCGTACCTTGATGCGCAATATTCGTAGTTCTTTCTCCTGGAGAAGGCTGAGTCCAACCCGATGGTACAACATCTACATGTATGAGTGATTTCATCCAATACTGTCTGTCCTGTGTTCTTCACAACTTGTCACGTGTGGGTGAATTGAACACCATTGCATATCATTTGACTAAAAATCTCAACGTATCAAGAAGGAACAAAGCACAGATTAACAAAATGCAGATGCTTGCACACACACACACACACACACACACACACACACACACACACACACACACACACACACACACACACACACACACACACACACACACACACACAGATGGAATTTCAACCTGCTCGTGTATTTGCATTTTGGCCAGGCATCATCAGTCTGCACCTGTCTGTCCCAGCCACAGGTTAGTCCAGCCACCTGCATGGGCTGATTCTTTCACCTTACATAATCAAATCATATGGGCTTCAGACATACACAGTATTAGTCTGTTGTTTGGATTCTGAATCTCTAATTGCATAGGGAATACTTTACAGCTTTGTGCTTACAATTAAACAATATGTGATATCTTCATTAAAGTAACAATCATTGTATGTTTAAAAACTCAAAAGAAGTGTAAGTTTGTTTTGTTAATAATAATATTGTGCAAAAACTATATAGGTTGTTAATGTGTTAGTTTTAATAGTATGGTACTATGTTATAATTCAGTAATAAAGTAATATTATGTAGGCTAGTAAGTAAAAATCAAATCAAACTTTATTTGCCACATGCGCCGAATACAAGTGTAGACTTTACCATGAAATGCTTACTTACAAGCCCTTAACCAACAGTGCAGTTCAAGAAGAAAATATTTACCAAGTTTACCAAGGCTAAAATAAAAAGTAATAACAAAAAGTAACACAATAAGAATAACAGTAACGAGGCTATATACATGGGGCACCGGTACTGAGTCAGGTTGCAGGGGTACTGTCATAAGCGTCGTTGTAGGTAGACCAAAATGCAGCAGGTATGTGAATGCTCATCTTCCTTTTATTGAAGAAAAACCCAAACAAAACACTTACACAAAACAAACGACGAAACTGTCCCGTAAGGTGCTCAGACTATACACGGAAACAACCACCCACAAACACAAGAGAAAAATTAACCCACTTAAATATGGCCTCCAATTAGAAGCAACAACAACCAGCTGCCTCTAATTGGAGTTCGTTCCCAAAACTAACAGAGATATAGAAAAACTAGAAAACCCACATAGAAATAGAAAACATAGAACATAAACCAAAAACCCCGAAACACACTAAACAATCACCCCCTGCCACGCCCTGACCACACTACAATAACAAACAACCCCTTTTACTAGTCAGGACGTGACAGGTACAGGCTAGTCGAGGTAATCTGTACATGTAGGTGGGGGTAAAGTGACTATGCATAGGTAACAAACAAACAGCGAGTAGCAGCAGTGTACAAAAGGGAGGGGGGGTCAATGTATATTGTCCGGTGGCAATATTTATGAATTGTTCAGCAGTCTAATGGCTTGGGGGTAGAGGCTGTTGAGGAGCCTTTTGGTCCTAGACTTGGCACTCCGGTACCGCTTGACGTGCGGTAGCAGAGAAAACAGGCTATAACTAGTGTGGCTGGAGTCACTTACAATGTTATGGTCTTTCCTCTGACACCACCTATTATATAGGTCCTGGATGGAAGGAAGCTTAGCCCCAGTGATGTACTGGGCCGTTCACACTACCCTCTGTAGTGCCTTATGGTCAGATGCCGAGCAGTTGCCATACCAGGCGGTGATGCAACCGGTCAGGATGCTCTCGATGGTGCAACTGTAGAACCTTTTGAGAATCTGGGGACCTATGCCATATCTTTTCAGTCTCCTGAGTGGGAAAAGGTTTTCTTGTGCCCTCTTCTCGACTGTCTTGGTATGTTTGTTGGTTATGTGGACACCAAGGAACTTGAAACTCTAGACCCGCTCTACTACAGCCCCATCGATGTTAATGAGGGCCTGTTCGGCCCGCATTGTCCTGTAGTAGTAGCTTGTCATTCAGTCATGGTAATGTATATGGAATAATATTCATATGTTTATAGACATGCATAAGGAGTTGGCAGTAGATAGAGAGACAAGCGTAAGGTTTGGAATTCTGACAACCACATCCTTTAGAGTTCCAAGGATCCCAAAAACACTAACATGTTGAGTAAAATCTATGTTCTCTGTGTGTGCATGTGTGTGTGTGTGTGTGCATGTGTGTGTAGTTTTTCCTTTTTAAACACGAATATACGTATAGAAGATCATAATGAACTTCACCATTTGGTCTGTCTCCTAAAGAGAGGCAGTTACAGCAGATACAAGACAATGTTGGCTGTCATGCAAATAGCCAATGAAAACATTATGGCAGGTCCCTGTGTGCATGGAAGCTAATATTTTTTTTCCAGGGGCTCTGTCTGGGTTCTCATGTTTAGTAATGTGGATACAGTTAGCCAAGACATGTGCATTCATCACTGAAGGGGGACACATATTTGATGACATGCTAATCATAAATGACAGACAAACAGGGAGGTGAACTGTTGAATCAATCAGATGTGTTTTATTCCACACCTCTTAAAACGTACAGCGACGCATTTCTATAATGAACAAAAATATGAACGCAATATCCAATTATTTCATAGATTTTACTGTGTTACACTTCATATGAGGAAATCAGTCAATTGAAATATATAAAATAGGCCCTAATCTATGGATTGTACATGACTGGGAATACAGATACAATTTTCATCAATAAAATGCAATTGTGTTAGTTATCTGTAGCTTATGGATCTGTTGATCACAGATACCTTTAAAAAAAAATGAGACTCACAATGGGCCTCAGGATCTAGTCACAGTCTTTTTTAGAATTACAATTTCCATAGCTAAAATGCTATTGTGTTCGTTGTCCGTATCTTATGCCTGCCCATACCATAACCCCACAGCCACCATGGGGCACTCTGTTCACAACATTGACATCAGCAAACCACTCACAAACAAGACGCCATACATGTGGTCCGCGGTTGTGAGGCCGGTTAGACGTGCTACCAAATTTTCTAAAACGACATTGGAGGCGGCATATGTATAGAAATGTCAGCTCATGAAATATGGGACCAACGCTTTACATGTTACGTTTACATTTTTGTTCAGTTTAAATTGAACATCTGTCACGACTTCCACCGAAGGTGGCTCCTCTCCCTGTTCGGGCAGCGCTCGGCGGTCGTCGTCGCCGGTCTACTAGCTGCCACCGATCCTTTTTTATTTTTATTTTAGTCATGTCTGTTTTGATCGCTCACCTGTGTCTTGTTTAGGTTGTTTAGTTGATGTATTTATTCTCGCCGTACCCACTTTGTTTCGTGCGGGTTTGTTTGCGTTTTCCCTGTCTTTGGTTTTGGGTGGCGTTTATTTTGTTCATTTTTCCTAACAGGTGTTTTCCTAGACTATGTTCTAGATGTTTTTGTGGACTGCTATTTAGTCTGTGCCTGTAGTGTTTGAAGGACTGTAAATAAATACGCCTTCTCCTTATTTACTCCTCTACTGCGCCTGACTTCTACACCCACCTCTCGTAGAGAGAACTGACAACATCACTCAGAAGAATAGAAGCAACTGCAATACAGGATGCAATACAAGCTAAAATATGATTTTGCTAAGTTAAAATAATAGTATATATTTTTGTTGTACATTTTTTTTTAAAACCAAGCAAAACAGTCAGGAATATGTTGGAATTGTGAACATGAGGTGATAGTAAAATCTCACAATGTTATTCCCTAATTTTACTTAGATTAACAGCTATACAACAACAAATAAATAGCAATTTTACACACGCAGCAATCAACCCCTTTTATCCTCTTCCCCACTTCTCACACTGTTTAGTTTAACCATAAACCACTTATTACAAATGTCAAAACCTCTAAACAGTATGAACAATATGATTAAAAGGAATGGAACAGAATGATAAGCTGAGAAATGCAAGACAACCTTTCCCCTACAGTGGAGTTATCCTTCTCTTTAAAGGGGCAATCTGCTTTTTCTACTACCATTCTTGGACTTTGAAATGAAGGACATACCCATTGATTCTTGAAGAATATTACTTATAAAAGCTGTTAGTTCAGCTGTCATAGCATATCAGAACACAAATTAAGAGCTTATTTAGATCCTTTGTTTAAAAAAAAGTAAATGTAAACAAGCACTGTTTAGCCTCAAAATGTGGTTAATACTATAATTTTGATATCATGAATCAATGCGTCCTTAGCTCTGTCTATGAATTTGAGAGTTTCTCCAACCTCATCCCTCTGCTTTTTATCAAAACAATAGACGGGGAATCCACTTTGTTATTGTTTGATTTGCAGACTGCCCCTTTAAAAACAACTCAACTGCAATTCTGCTCTGTCTCACAAAGTTCTATTGCTATATGCCACCAAATGAAAACAATCCAAACTATCAATTAAAACATTATACAAATCATTCTACGCCTTTGATTGTTTACATATGTTTAAACTACAATTGCAGGCAGTAAGAAGTTAGGCTGTGCCACGGTATTGGGAGAATAATTTTAATTCAATGCATATCTTGTCACGACTCAGGATATGACCCAGATGCAGACACGGGAGGCGGATAGTACAGTTATTAGATTAGTTAACATAAACACGGGGGCAGGCAAAGGGCAGGTCGAGGGCAGGCAGAGGTTTGTGATCAGGTCAGAGTCAGGCAAGTACAGGATGGCAGGCAGGCTCGGGGTCTGGGCAGGCAGAATGGTCAGAACCGGGAAAAACTACATAACAGAACTTGAGAAACAGGAAGGCGGGAAAGAACACTGGTAAGACCTGACAAGACAAGATGAACTGGCAACAGACAAACAGAACACAAGTATAAATACACAGAGGATAATGGGGAAGATGGGCGAAACCTGGAGGGGGTGGAGACAAGCACAAAGTCTGGTGAAACAGATCAGGGTGTGACATATTTAACACAATGCGCTATCGTGTCCTAGCGAAAGTTTGCAACAATAACCTCTACTTTTAGTGCCTGCAACTGTAAGTCTAGCGTGTCTCTGGCCCTCTTCGGCATGGCAGCCTTCCCTCCCTGTAGAGGTGAATCAAGGGTGAGACCATGACACTGAAGATGTTTACAATCACCAACATGGGAAAGACATTGCAGTAGTACTCAATACTTAATGACAATGTGGCATAAACACCAACCACCGGGATGGAGCTCGCCAAGATAATCACCAGGTTAGTTAAGACGATCCCAAAAGCTCTCATCTTATGTGGGTCTGTCATCCTCTGTTTCTTCTCTCCCCCTCTGCCCTCCTCTACCTCTCCTGGACCAGGCTGCTTCAGCACACGCAGGATGGAGAAGCAGCAGAGAGAAATGATGGCCACTCCAAGGCAATACACACTAACAAGCACATAAGCTGACATTTCTTCATAACCCATTGAAGCGATAGGAGAACATGCAAAAGAGAGCAACAACAGCCAGACCACGGTTGAACAGGCCACCCTGTACCTCCGGAGCCTGTACTTGAGGAAAGCCACAGGTTGGACCACCGCCAGGTAGTGCTCCACACAAATGCAGCTCTGGAGCAGGGGCCTGCATGTCCAGGAGAGGTTGTAGAGGAAATACACAGCCTGCCGTAACATTATAGCCTTCCGGATGAACAGGTAGCTGATCACTTCAAGGAGACCCTCGACACAGAACACCAGCTCCGCTGCAAACAGGTTAATAGGGAAGACCTGGGTGGGTTTGAGACCTCCAGAGAGACTTCCACTCAGAGAGAGCCAGAGGCACGAGACAATAGCTGGTGTCCCTACGAGGAAGCACAAGGCCTGGGCAGCACTGAACAGCACTGTCACAACATAGAACTGGTCCACGCAAACATCCCAGTTGTCAAGGTAAGTGTGGTTTCCTGAAGAGGCATTCATCCTGGTGGAACAATATCCGGGCCCACTAAGATATGAGAGAGAATTGATTAAGCAATTTATCACTTTTTCTTGAAATATACATATTTGGCAAAACACTGATGCAAAATACTGAGAAGTAAAAGAAATAGCCTGAGATAGCATACTCAATGACGCTAAAATGTAAAAAAAAAGCCTTCCTTAGTTTTGGTAACTCAGACCTTGACTCAAAATATTCGTGGTCCTTTCTCCTGCAGAAGGCTGAGTCCAACCCAATGGAATAACACCTAGACATGAGTGATTTTAGCCAAAGCTCTTGGTCCTGTGTTCTTCCTAACAAGTCACGTGTTGTCTTATTTACATAGTCACACACCTTTGGGCAGTGATACATTGAGCACAATTGCATTTTATTTGACTAGACACACACACACACACACACACATAGACACACACACACACACACACACACAAATATACAATTTCAACCTGCTCAGTGATTTGCATTTTGCGGCCTGAGCAGAAGTGGAAGCATCATCACTCATATCACTCAGCACCTGTCTGTCCCAGCCACATATTAACACAGCCACCTGAAAGGACTGACTCATTCACCTAACATAAATCATACGCACTTCAGAAATACACAGTATTAGTCTGTTGTTTGGATTCTGGATCTCTCTCTAATTGCATAGTGAATACTTTATAGGTTTGTACTTACAGGTAAACCATATGTGATATCTTCATAAACAAAAACATTCATTCTATGTTTAAACACAGACCCTTTCTCAAACAAGTAATATTTGTTTTATTTCAAGTTGTCACGTTTGTTATAATGGACGGACCAAGGCGCAGCGTGAGTTGAGTTCCACATCTTTATTTAAAGTTAAACTTAAACAAAACAATAAACAAACAACGAAACGTGAACTACGTGGTGCTGAATGCACTCACACCAAAACAATATCCCACAAATGCAGGTGGGTACAGGGAGATCTTAAGTATGATCCACAATTAGAGACAACGAATATCAGCTGCCTCTAATTGGGAACCATACTAAGAGCACCAACATAGAAATTAAAAAACTAGAACACCCCCTAGTCACGCCCTGACCTACAACACCATAGAGAACCAAGGGCTCTCCATGGTCAGGGCGTGACAGTACCCCCCCCCCCCAAAGGTGCGGACTCAAAGGTGCAAAGGCTGAAAACAAATGGGGAGGGTGGGGGGGTGACTAGTGTCGGTGGCGGCTCTGGTGCAGGTCGTAGCCCCCGCCCAGACCTCGGATCCGGCCATGGCGCCGGGCTGAACACCATGCCTGGACTGGGCATCGGCGCAGAGGAAGGCTCCGGCCTTGGAGCGGTACTGGATGCCGTGCCTGGACTGGGCACCGGCGCAGAGGAGGCCTCCGGCCTTGGAGCAGACTGACACCGTGCCTGGACTGGGCACCGGCGCAGAGGAAGGCTCCTGCCATGGAGTGGGACTGGACACCGTGACAGCATGGTAAAGACCTGGCACAACATAATCCTGGTCCAAGCAAACATCCCGTCTGTCAAGGTAAGTGTGGTTTACGGAAGAGTCATTCATTCTTGTGGAACAATATCCGAGCCCACTGAGAGAAGAGTTTGAATTCCATGCTGTCACAATCACTAGCCCATTCAAGCTTAACATCCTTACCATTTTTCGCCCTCCAGGTTCCCTTGGAGAGTTCATCAATGAGCTTGACGCCTTGATAAGTTCCTTTCCTGAGGATGGCTTACCTCTCACAGTTCTGGGTGACTTTAAAACCTCTTACATCTAGATGTTCCGCTAGCGGAACACCGCTCCAATATCCAATGATAGGGCGTGGCGCGAATTACAAACACCTCAGAAATCCAAAAACGTCAATTTTTCAAACATATGACTATTTTACACCATTTTAAAGACAAGACTCTCGTTAATCTAACCACACTGTCCGATTTTGAATTTACTAAATTACTCACGATAAACGTTCATAAAAAACATAACAATCATTTTAAGAATTATAGATACAGAACTCCTTTATACAATCGCTATGTCCGATTTTAAAATAGCTTTTCGGTGAAAGCACATTTTGCAATATTCTGAGTAGATAGCCCGGCCATCATGGCTAGCTATTTTGACACCCACCAAGTTTGACACTCACCAAACTCAGATTTACTATAAGAAAAATTGGATTACCTTTGCTGTTCTTCGTCAGAATGCACTCCCAGGACTTCTAGTTTACACCCAATCTTGTTTTGGTTCCAAATAATCCATAGTTATATCCAAATAGCGGCGTTTTGTCCGTGCGTTCAAGAAACTATCCGAAGGGTGACGCACCGGCGTGTATCGTGACAAAAAAATTCTAAATATTCCATTATTCTTTCCACTCCTCTCCTCTTTTGACCTCAACCTCTCACCCCCCCTACTCACAAGGCAGGCAATACGCTTGACCTCATCTTTACTAGATGCTGTTCTTCCACTAATCTCATTGCAACTCCCATCCAAGTCTCCGACCACTACCTTGTATCCTTTTCCCTCTCGCTCTCCTCCAACACTACTCACTCTGCCCCTACTCGGATGGTATTGCACCGTCGCAACCTTCGCACTCTCTCCCGCTACTCTCTCCTCTTCCATCCTATCATCTCTTCCATCTGCTCAAACCTTCTCCAATCTATCTCCTGATTCTGCCTCCTCAACCCTCCTCTCCTCCCTTTCTGCATCCTTTGACTCTCTATGTCCCCTATCCTCCAGGCCGGCTCGGTCCTCCCCTCCTGCTCCGTGGCTCGACGACTCATTGCGAGCTCACAGAACAGGGCTCCGGGCAGCCGAGCGGAAATGGAGGAAAACTCGCCTCCCTGCGGACCTGGCATCCTTTCACTCCCTCCTTTCTACATTTTCCTCTTCTGTTTCTGCTGCTAAAGCCACTTTCTACCACTCTAAATTCCAAGCATCTGCCTCTAACCCTAGGAAGCTCTTTGCCAGCTTCTCCTCCCTCCTGAATCCTCCTACCCCCCCTCCTCCCTCTCTGCGGATGACTTCGTCAACCATTTTGAAAAGAAGGTCGACATCCGATCCTCGTTTGTTAAGTCAAACGACACCGCTGGTCCTGCTCACACTGCCCTACCCTGTGCTTTGACCTCTTTCTCCCTCTCTCTCCAGATGAAATCTCGCGTCTTGTGACGGCCGGCAGCCCAACAACCTGCCCGCTTGACCCTATCCCCTCCTCTCTTCTCCAGACCATTTCCGGAGACCTTCTCCCTTATCTCACCTCGCTCATCAACTCATCCTTGACCGCTGGCTACGTCCCTTCCATCTTCAAGAGAGCGAGAGTTTCACCCCTTCTGAAAACACCTACACTCGATCCCTCCAATGCCAACAACTACAGACCAGTATCCCTTCTTTCTTTTCTCTCCAAAACTCTTGAACGTGCCGTCCTTGGCCAGCTCTCTTGCTATCTCTCTCAGAATGACCTTCTTGATCCAAATCAGTCAGGTTTCAAGACTGGTCATTCAACTGAGACTGCTCTTGTCTGTGTCACGGAGGCTCTCCGCACTGCTAAAGCTAACTCTCTCTCCTCTGCTCTCATCCTTTTAGACCTATCTGCTGCCTTTGATACTGTGATCCACCAGATCCTCCTCTCCACCCTCTCCGAGTTGGGCATCTCCGGCGTGGCCCACGCTTGGATTGCGTCCTACCTGACAGGTCGCTCCTACCAGGTGGCGTGGCGAGAATCTGTCTCCGCACCACGTGCTCTCACCACTGGTGTCCCCCAGGGCTCTGTTCTAGGCCCTCTCCTATTCTTGCTATACACCAAGTCACTTGGCTCTGTCATATCCTCACATTTAACATTTAACATTTAACCTGTTAGGGTATAGGGGGCAGTATTTTCACGGCTGGATAAAAAAATGTACCCGATTTAATCTGGTTACTAATCCTACCCAGTAACTACAATATGCATATACTTATTATATATGGATAGAAAACACCCTAAAGTTTCAAAAACTGTTTGAATGGTGTCTGTGAGTAAAACAGAACTCATTTGGCAGGCAAAACCCTGAGACAGATTCTGACAGGAAGTGGATACCTGATGTGTTGAATTGACTTTAAGCCTATACCATTGAAAAACAAAGGGGGTGAGGAATGTTTTGGCACTTCCTATTGCTTCCACAAGATGTCCCCAGCCTTTACATAGTGTTTTGAGTCTTCTACAGTGAGATCTGACCGAATAAGGGCCTTGGAACTGTGATGGCCAATTAGACACCTTGCGCGCAAGTTGATGGTGGGTACTCTCATTCCGAAACGTTTTAAAAGAGAACCCAATGGTCCGCCTTGAATTTTATTCATGTTCTGGTTAAAAAAGGCCCTAATGATTTATGCGATACAACGTTTGACATGTTTGAACGAACCTAAATATATTTTTTCCGTTCGTGATGTGAAGTGAAGTCCGGCTGGCTTAGATCATGTGCTAACAACACGGAGGTTTTTGGACATAAATGATGAGCTTTTTTGTACAACACTACATTCGTTATGGACCTGGGATTCTTTGGAAGTGACATCTGATGAAGAGAATCAAAGGTAATGGATTATTTACATAGTATTTTCGATTTTAGATCTCTCCAACATGGCGGTTAGTCTGTATCGCAATGCGTATTTTTCTGGGCGCAGTGCTCAGATTATTGCAAAGTGTGATTTCCCAGTAAGGTTAATTTTAAATCTGGCATATCCATTGCGTTCAAGAGATGTAAATCTATAATTCTTTGAATGACAATATAATATTTTACCAATGTTTTCTAATATTAATTAATTATTTGTTGTCATGACTTGACTGCCGGTATTGGAGGGAAACGATTTCCTGAACATCAACGCCATAGTAAAACACTGTTTTTAGATATAAATATGAACTTGATAGAACTAAAAATGCATGCATTGTCTAACATAATGTCCTAGGAGTGTCATCTGATGGAGATTGTAAAAGGTTAGTGCATAATTTTAGCTGATTTTATGGTTTTGGTGACGCCTGTCTTTGAATCGACAATGCATTACACACAGCTATTATCAATGTACTCTCCTAACATAACCTAACTTTATGCTTTCCCCGTAAAACCTTTTTGAAATCTGACAACGTGGTTAGATTAAGGAGATGTTTATCTTTCAAAGGCTGTAAGTTAGTTGTATGTTTGAGAAATTTGAATTTTGACATTTATTTGGTTTCAAATTTGCCGCTCTTGAAATGCACCTGCTGTTGATAGGGTGCGCCACGGGTGGCACGCTAATGTCCCACATAGCCCCAAGAAGTTAAGTGATTTAGCAGACGCTCTTATCCAGAGCGACTTACAAATTGGTGCATTCACCTTATAATATCCAGTGGAACAACCACTTTACAATAGTGCATCTAAATCTTTTAACCTGTTAGGGTATAGGGGGCAGTATTGAGACTTTTTGAAAAAAGATGTGCCCATTTTTAAATGCCTCCTACACCTACCCAGTAACTACAATATGCATATACTTATTATATATGGATAGAAAACACCCTAAAGTTTCAAAAACTGTTTGAATGGTGTCTGTGAGTATAACAGAACTCATTTGGCAGGCAAAACCCTGAGACAGATTCTGACAGGAAGTGGATACCTGATGTGTTGAATTGACTTTGAGCCTATGCCATTGAAAAACAAAGGGGGTGAGGTAAATTCTGGCACTTCCTATTGCTTCCACAAGATGTCCCCAGCCTTTACAAAGTGTTTTGAGTGTTCTACAGTGAGATCTGACCGAATAAGAGCCATGGAACGTGATGGTCCATCATTCACCCTGGCGCGCGATTTGATGGTGGGTACTCTCATTCCGAAACGTTTTAAAAGAAAACCCAATGGTCCGCCTTGAATTTTATTCATGTTTTGGTTAAAAAAGGCCCTAATGATTTATGCGATACAACGTTTGACATGTTTGAACGAACGGAAATATATTTTTTCCGTTCTTGAAGTGAAGTGAAGTCCGGCTGGCTTAGATCATGCGCTACAACACGGAGGTTTTTCGACATAAATGATGAGCTTTTTTGAACAAACTACATTCGTTATGGACCTGGGACTCTTTGGAAGTGACATCTGATGAAGAGAATCAAAGGTAATGGATTATTTATATAGTATTTTCGATTTTAGATTCCTCCAACATGGCGGTTAGTCTGTATCGCTATGCGTATTTTTCTGGCGCAGTGCTCAGATTATTGCAAAGTGTGATTTCCCAGTAAGGTTAATTTAAAATCTGACAAGTCCATTGCGTTCAAGAGATGTAAATCTATAATTCTTTGAATGACAATATAATATTTTAGCAATGTTTTCTAATATTAATTAATTATTTTGTCGTCATGACTTGACTGCCGGTATTGGAGGGAAACGATTTCCTGAACATCAACGCCATAGTAAAACACTGTTTTTAGATATAAATATGAACTTGATAGAACTAAAAATGCATGCATTGTCTAACAAAATGTCCTAGGAGTGTCATCTGATGGAGATTGTAAAAGGTTAGTGCATAATTTTAGCTGATTGTATGGTTTTGGTAAAGCCTGTCTTTGAATCGACAATGCATTGCACACCGCTATTGTCAATGTACTCTCCTAACATAACCTAACTTTATGCTTTCCCCGTAAAACCTTTTTGAAATCGGTAAACGTGGTTAGATTAAGAAGATGTTTATCTTTCAAAGGCTGTAAGTTAGTTGTATGTTTGAGAAATTTGAATTTGTACATTTATTTGGTTTCAAATTTGCCGCTCTTGAAATGCACCTGCTGTTGATAGGGTGTGCCACAGGTGGCACGCTAACGTCCCAGGTAGCCTCAAGAAGTTAAGGGGGGGGGGTTAGAAGGATTACTTTATCCTATCCCAGGTATTCCTTAAAGAGGTGGGGTTTCAGGTGTCTCCGGAAGGTGGTGATTGACTCCGCTGTCCTGGCGTTGTGAGGGAGCTTGTTCCACCATTGGGGTGACAGAGCAGCGAAAAGTTTTGACTGGGCTGAGCGGGAACTGTGCTTCCGCAGAGGTAGGGAGGCGAGCAGGCCAGAGGTGGATGAACGCAGTGCCCTTGTTTGGGTGTAGGGCCTGATCAGAGCCTGAAGGTACGGAGGTGCCGTTCCCCTCACAGCTCCGTAGGCAAGCACCATGGTCTTGTAGCAGATGCGAGCTTCAACTGGAAGCCAGTGGAGAGAGCGGAGGAGCGGGGTGACGTGAGAGAACTTGGGAAGGTTGAACACCAGACGGGCTGCAGCGTTCTGGATGAGTTGTAGGGGTTTAATGGCACAGGCAGGGAGCCTAGCCAACAGCGAGTTGCAGTAATCCAGACGGGAGATGACAAGTGCCTGGATTAGGACCTGCGCCGCTTCCTGTGTGAGGCAGGGTCGTACTCTGCGAATGTTGTAGAGCATGAACCTACAGGATCGGGTCACCGCCTTGATGTTAGTGGAGAACGACAGGGTGTTGTCCAGGGTCACGCCGAGGTTCTTAGCACTCTGGGAGGAGGACACAGGGGAGTTGTCAACCGTGATGGCGAGATCATGGAACGGGCAGTCCTTCCCCGGGAGGAAGAGCAGCTCCGTCTTGCCGAGGTTCAGCTTGAGGTGGTGATCCGTCATCCACACTGATATGTCTGCCAGACATGCAGAGATGCGATTCGCCACCTGGTTGTCAGAAGGGGGAAAGGAGAAGATTAATTGTGTGTTGTCTGCATAGCAATGATAGGAGAGACCATGTGAGGATATGACAGAGCCAAGTGACTTGGTGTATAGCGAGAATATGAGAGGGCCTAGAACAGAGCCCTGGGGGACACCAGTGGTGAGAGCACGTGGTGCGGAGACAGATTCTCGCCACGCCACCTGGTAGGAGCGACCTGTCAGGTAGGACGCAATCCAAGCGTGGGCCGCGCCGGAGATACCCAGCTCGGAGAGGGTGGAGAGGAGGATCTGATGGTTCACAGTATCAAAGGCAGCAGATAGGTCTAGAAGGATGAGAGCAGAGGAGAGAGAGTTAGCTTTAGCAGTGCGGAGAGCCTCCGTGACACAGAGAAGAGCAGTCTCCGTTGAATGACCAGTCTTGAAACATGACTGATTTGGATCAAGAAGGTCATTCTGAGAGAGATAGCAAGAGAGCTGGCCAAGGACGGCACGTTCAAGAGTTTTGGAGAGAAAAGAAAGAAGGGATACTGGTCTGTAGTTGTTGACATCGGAGGGATCGAGTGTAGGTTTTTTCAGAAGGGGTGCAACTCTCGCTCTCTTGAAGATGGAAGGGACATAGCCAGCGGTTAAGGATGAGTTGATGAGCGAGGTGAGGTAAGGGAGAAGGTCTACGGAAATGGTCTGGAGAAGAGAGGAGGGATAAGGTCAAGCGGGCAGGTTGTTGGGCGGCCGGCCGTCACAAGACGTGAGATTTCATCTGGAGAGAGGGGAGAAAGAGGTCAAAGCACAGGGTAGGGCAGTGTGAGCAGGACCAGCGGTGTCGTTTGACTTAACAAACGAAGATCGGATGTCGTCGACCTTCTTTTCAAAATGGTTGACGAAGTCATCCGCAGAGAGGGAGGAGGGGGGGTAGGAGGATTCAGGAGGGAGGAGAAGCTGGCAAAGAGCTTCCTAGGGTTAGAGGCAGATGCTTGGAATTTAGAGTGGTAGAAAGTGGCTTTAGCAGCAGAAACAGAAGAGGAAAATGTAGAGAGGAGGAAGTGAAAGGATGCCAGGTCCGCAGGGAGGCGAGTTTTCCTCCATTTCCGCTCGGCTGCCCGGAGCCCTGTTCTGTGAGCTCGCAATGAGTCGTCGAGCCACGGCGCAGGAGGGGAGAACCGAGCTGGCCTGGAGGATAGGGGACATAGAGAGTCAAAGGATGCAGAATGGGAGGAGAGGAGGGTTGAGGAGGCAGAATAAGGAGATAGGTTGGAGAAGGTTTGAGCAGAGGGAAGAGATGATAGGATGGAAGAGGAGAGAGTAGCGGGAGAGAGAGAGCGAAGGTTGCGACGGCGCAATACCATCCGAGTAGGGGCAGAGTGAGAAGTGTTGGAGGGGAGCGAGAGGGTTGGAGGGGAGTTGCAATGAGATTAGTGGAAGAACAGCATCTAGTAAAGATGAGGTCAAGCGTATTACCTGCCTTGTGAGTAGGGGGGGAAGGTGAGAGGGTGAGGTCAAAAGAGGAGAGGAGTGGAAAGAAGGAGGCAGAGACAAATGAGTCAAAGGTAGACGTGGGGAGGTTAAAGTCACCCAGAACTGTGAGAGGTGAGCCATCCTCAGGAAAGGAACTTATCAAGGCGTCAAGCTCATTGATGAACTCTCCAAGGGAACCTGGAGGGCGATAAATGATAAGGATGTTAAGCTTGAAAGGGTTGGTAACTGTGACAGCATGGAATTCAAAGGAGGCGATAGACAGATGGGTCAGGGGAGAAAGAGAGAATGTCCACTTGGGAGCGATGAGGTTTCCAGTGCCACCACCCCGCTGGCCAGATGCTGTTGGGGTATGCGAGAACACGTGGGCAGACGAGGAGAGAGCAGTAGGAGTAGCAGTGTTATCTGTGGTAATCCATGTTTCCGTCAGCGCCAAGAAGTCGAGGGACTGGAGGGTAGCATAGGCTGAGATGAACTCAGCCTTGTTGGCCGCAGACCGGCAGTTCCAGAGGCTGCCGGAGACCTGGAACTCCACGTGGGTCGTGCGCGCTGGGACCACCAGGTTAGAGTGGCAGCGGCCACGCGGTGTGGAGCGTTTGTATGGCCTGTGCAGAGGGGAGAGAACAGGGATAGACAGACACATAGTTGACAAGCTACAGAAGAGGCTACGCTAATGCAAAGGAGATTGGAATGACAAGTGGACTACACGTCTCGAATGTTCAGAAAGTTAAGCTTACGTTGCAAAAAATCTTATTGACTAAAATGACGAAAATGATACAGTACTGCTGGCTGGTGGAGTAGGCTAGCTAGCAGTGGCTGCGTTGTTGACTTTGTTTGAACGTGTAGCTGGCTAGGTGACCTCGATAGTTTCAGTACTACACCTTGTCATGATACAAAAGCAACTTTGTAGCTAGCTAACATAACACTAATCAAGACGTTCCTTTGTAATGTATTTAGTTTCTACAATGCTGCTCGTCGGTAATAGTTAATAGGTAATAATAGTTGGCTGGGTTTTGCTGGGTTTGGAAAAATGGCGTCGCGGGGGACGGAAATAGCTGGCTAGCTAACCTCGATAATTACTAAACTACACAATTATCAAGCTATGACAAAGACAACTATGTAGCTAGCTAGCTAACACTGCACTAGTCAAATCGTTCCGTTGTAAAGTATTAGTATCTACAGCGCTGCTAGTCGGTAACGGTTGGCTAGCTAGCAGTGGGTTAATGATGACTAGGTGTGTTGACTAAGTCTGGCGTCGCGGCTGGCTAGCTCACCTCGATAATTACTCTAAACTCACATGGTCACTCCTATCATTGCTATGCAGACGACACACAATTAATCTTCTCCTTTCCCCCTTCTGATAACCAGGTGGCGAATCGCATCTCTGCATGTCTGGCAGACATATCAGTGTGAATGACGGATCACCACCTCAAGCTGAACCTCGGCAAGACGGAGCTGCTCTTCCTCCCGGGGAAGGACTGCCCGTTCCATGATCTCGCCATCACGGTTGACAACTCCATTGTGTCCTCCTGCCAGAGTGCTAAGAACCTTGGCGTGACCCTGGACAACACTCTGTCGTTCTCCACTAAAATCAAGGTGGTGACCCAATCCTGTAGGTTCATGCACTACAACATTCGCAGAGTATGACCCTGCCTCACACAGGAAGCGGCGCAGGTCCTAATCCAGGCACTTGTCATCTCCCGTCTGGATTACTGCAACTCGCTGTTGGCTGGGCTCCCTGCCTGTGCCATTAAACCCCTACAACTCATCCAGAACGCCGCAGCCCGTCTGGTGTTCAACCTTCCCAAGTTCTCTCACGTCACCCCGCTCTCTCCACTGGCTTCCAGTTGAAGCTCGCATCCGCTACAAGACCATGGTGCTTGCCTACGGAGCCGTGAGTGGAACGGCACCTCCGTACCTTCAGGCTCTGATCAGTCCCTACACACAAACGAGGGCACTGCGCTCATCCACCTCTGGCCTGCTGGCCCCCCTACCTCTGAGGAAGCACAGTTCCCGCTCAGCCCAGTCCAAACTGTTCGCTGCTCTGGCACCCCTATGGTGGAACAAGCTCCCTCACGACGCCAGGACAGCGGAGTCAATCACCACCTTCCGGAGACACCTGAAACCCCACCTCTTTAAGGAATACCTAGGATAGGATAAAGTAATCCTTCTAACACCACCCCCCCCCCCTAAAAGATTTAGATGCACTATTGTAAAGTGGTTGTTCCACTGGATATCATAAGGTGAATGCACCAATTTGTAAGTCGCTCTGGATAAGAGCGTCTGCTTAATGACTTAAATGTAAATGTAAGGGAGATTACATGATTCATGACTTCATGTTTAATTTTACATATTCCAATGCCAGTTGATTCTGACGCAAACACATAACAATACTTTGATATACAGTACGTAGGTCTACTGTTATGTCTGTCAAAATATTGTGTATTGTCTCAGAATGTCTGAATGAAATAATGAAGAGTATAAGTAAAATGGTTAGCTTAACATAACATGTTTGTGGTGTTCTCTCCTGTAGAAGGTTGAGTCCTACCCAATGGAATTACACCTAGATGTATGAGTGATTTTAGCCAAAGCTCTCCGTCCTGTGTTCTTCCTAACAAGTCACGTGTTGTGTTATTTACATACGTTACCTTGTGTGCACTGATTAGTTGCGCACCATATTGATGAACAAAACAGATGAATAAAATGTATGTGCTGCACACACAGACATGCATACACACACAAAAGAAACACACACAGATACAATTACAACCTGTTCAGTGATTTGCATTTTGTCCTGAGCAGAAATGTAAGATTTATCAGTCATATCACTCAACACCTGTCTTTCCCAGTCACAGGTTAACCCAGCCACCAGCAAGGTTGACTCTTACACCTTACATAATCAAATCATGTGGGCTTCAGACATACATAGTATTAGTCTGTTATTTGGATTCTGGAACTCTCTCTAATTGAATAGTGTACACAGTATAAGTTTGTACTTACAGGTCAACCAAATGTGATATCTATATATACAAAAATAAAAAAGAATTATATGTTTAAACACACACTCATAAACAGTTACACATAACTGACCAGGAGGGTGCTACAGAGTCCCCCCACCACAAAGTCCCTTGTCCCCAGAGGTCTCTTTTATCTGCACAGGCATAATGGGGGCAGTGTGTCCTCTCATGGCAAAGGCTGTTCAGTCTGTGTTAAGGGGGCTGTCACTCTGGGGGACAGGGGATGAGGACAGGGGGGGAGGGTGGAAATGATGGGGGCACAGCCTGTTTTTCTGTTGAACCACTCAGTGACACAGGAAGTACAGGGGGAGTGGGCTGTCTGGAGCCATGTCTGAGGGACCTGGGTGTGTGGTGGAATGTCATTGCCAGAGGGAGGGGTTGTTGGGGTCCCTGGTGTTTGTGGGTCGAAGAGGCACATTTTATGGGGATAACGTATCCCAGTGCAGTGCCACCTTTCTCCCCCTGGGATGCAGCTGAACCCGGTACACCACCTCTTCCATACTCTCCAGGACCCTGCAGGTCCCCACCCATTGACAGTCCAGTTTGGGGCAACAACCTTTATTTCTCAGGGGATTGTAGACACAGACCAGCATTGTAGTATCTTTTCTGCCTCACATCTACGTTCACCAGCTGCTCCCTGGCGAGTGTGTGGGCTGACTCCAGGCTCTCCTGGTCTCCTAGCATACTCATTCCTGTGAGAACAGGAGGGCTATCAGGGGGCTGCCCGAACCTGGTGATCATCTTTTTCTGTCAGGCATACAGTAGTTGGAGTTTTGGACAGTGGTGCGGCATGCCATGAGGACCATGGGCAGGTGCTTGTCCCAGTCACACTGGTGTTTGGCAGAGATGACTGCCAGCTGCTGTGAAAGCTGTTTGCTGAAGCTCTCAACAAGATCATCGCTCTGTGGGTGAAGTGGAGAACACACAGGACTCAAAATTGGTCGCTGTGAATGGACTCTACAGCACCAAACCTGCCGAACCCAAGTGTCCTCTCACTACTCCTCCAAACATGCACTGGAGCAGTCTCCTGAGGTGTTTTGGGGACCACCATCTGCCATCTCTCCTCTCCTGTTGCTGGCTCCTTACATGCTCGCTGTACCACGCCAACAGGCCGAAGCAAAGAAACTTGAACTGCCAGTACCATCTGGTGATGGAAAAAGCAGTTTTGCTCTAGCCTCTGGGAAGAGGGGCACCTGGCAGTAACCACTGCAGAGGTCCAGTGAGGAGAAGGAGGACACTCTAACCAAGTCCAGTGCAGATGCCTGTAGTCCGCACAGAACGTCAACTTGTCCCCCTTCTTAGGAACCATCACTAATGGTGCAGCCCAGGTGTTGTCTGAAGTCTCTATGAAGTCTGCCCACTGCATCTCCAATACAGCCTTGTGTGCCGCCTCCTGGTGTGCCAGCAGGATATGGGAGGGACACAGCTTGATGGGCTGAACGTCCCCTGTGTCGATCTCCTCTTGACCCAGTTTCATCTGACCCACCTCCTCCTCACTCCTCACTCTACCAGCAATTGCCACAGCTGTTCCTGCTGCTTGGGATCAACACCATCACAGTTCCTCCCCCATACCTCCCCCATATCACCCCCATATCTCCCTTCTCTCCTCTTCCATCTGAGGTAGCTGAGCTCGTGGGGGGGGGGGGGGTATTGCCCAGGCTCATGTAAGGACGTGTCATGGAGGTAGCTGGGGGGATATAACAGACAGCCGTAGGTGACAGAGGGGCTGGGAGCCATGGGTCTTCTCCGTTGCTTTGACCGCCTGAGTAAGGGGGTCGATGGGCGGCGTAAATGTGACATTAGGGGGGCCCATGGTGACTACAGGCCTTCCATGAACGCTCAGATTGCCTAGATGGCAGCCTGTGCTCTTTAGAAAGACCAACCCCAGGATAGAGGAGTCCTGCAAAGCCGCCACTCACACAGGATGATGCATAGTCCTGCACCCTACTGTAAGAGTCCTTATCCCCATTATCCCCTTCTCTTTCATGGGTGCCAGCTTACCTGTGATTGTGAGGAGCTGCACAACCAACCTGATACAATGTCTGTCCTCACCAGGGTTACTGTGGACCCAGTGTCATCCAGGGCAGAGCAGGGCATCACCCAACATTGACATAACAACAGTCCCCAACACAGGTCCGGCCCACCGCAACAAAAGGCTCAATCCGCATGCAGTCGTCTGCTTCTATGGGAAGTGGAGCCTTGCTCCCCCTTCTGTGTCCTTGGGCTCCTCCTGGTGATGATAGGGTTTGGCTAAGAGAGCCAGTGGTCCGCACCACCTCATCTATGTGGAACCCAAGTCGTTTATCTGAGCTCTGGGAGACATGGGGTAATCCCTGCCCAGATGACCTGGCTGGGAACACCCCCAGAAGACCATGTGGCCAGAGTGTATGTTAAGGTGTATTGGTAGTGCTACATGCTGTCTGTAGAGCTACATGCTGTCTGTAGTGTTACATTCTGTCTGTATTGTTACATGCTGTCTGTAGTGCTACATGCTGTCTGTAGTGCTACATGCTGTCTGTATTGAAACATGCTGTTTGTAGAACTACATGCTGTCTGTAGTGCAACATGCTGCCTGTAGTGCAACATGCTGTATATAGTGCTACATGCTGTCTGTAGAGCTACATGCTGTCTGTAGTGCTACATCCTGTCTGTATTGCTACATGCTGTCTGTAGTGCTACATGCTGTCTGTAGTGCTACATGCTGTCTGTAGAGCTACATGCTGTCTGTAGTGCTACATCCTGTCTGTATTGCTACATGCTGTCTGTAGTGCTACATGCTGTCTTTAGTGCTACATGCTGCTTGTAGTGCTATCTAATGTATATAGTTCTACATGCTGTCTGTAGTGATACATGCTGTCTATAGTGATATATGCTGTCTGTCGTGCTACATGCTGTCTGTAGTGCTACATGCTGTCTGTAGTGCTACATGCTGTCTGTAGTGCTACATGCTGTATATAGTGCTGTCTGTAGTGCAACATGCTCTATATGGTGCTACATGCTGTCTGTAGTGTAACATGCTGTCTGTTGTGCACCATGCTCTATATAGTGCTACATGCTGTCTGTAGTGCTACATGCTGTCTGTAGAGCTACATGCTGTCTGTAGTGCTACATGCTGTCTATATTGCTACATGATATCTGTAGTGCTACATGCTGTCTGTAGTGTTACATGCTGTCTGTAGTGCTCCATGCTGTATATAGTGCTACATGCTGTATACAGTGCTACATGCTGTCTGTAGTGCAACATGCTGTCTGTAGTGCTATATGCAGTCTATAGTGCTACAGCACAAATTAGTTCAGTTCTTTCAGCCACCCATGCAAACTTTTCCGGCAGTTGTCTGCTCTGCACCACAGGATGCACAGTGGGTGTATCTCCACATTCCATTTCATCTGGGTCTGTGTGCAACTCTCTGTAGGAGAGAGCGCCTGAACTGGTCGCGTGCCAGCTCGCTCTGCACAGAGGGGGAATGTGAGATTATGCCCATGAGTGAGGCTCTCAATGTCATTAGCTAGCACCCGTAGTGGCTCCCTTGGCTGCCTGCATCTCTTACTGAGTTCAGAGCGCATCAGCTCGTGTTGTAAAAATTGTCCGTTGCTCCAACTAAACCCCCATAATAATGTCTGTCCTCTTTGCTAATACATTTCAAACAGGCAATATCTATGAGTTCCAAAGCTACCTGAAGTGCCTTATCTTCATTTGACCCACCTGAATGAGTTAACAGTTCAAACTGGGCACTAAAAACTTCCCAATCCGCATTCTCAATCCGTCCTTCGGGGTCTTAACAGCTACGGATGCGACCAGGGACTGGTGCACCATGTTTGTTAACATTCTGAGCTCCAGCCTTCCTGTCATTGCAGCGTCGATGTCACACCTCTGGTCCGCCACCTGCAAGGGCTGACTCTTTCGCCTTACAAAATCAAATCACATGAGCTTCAAAAATATACAGAATTTGTCTGTTTTTTGGATTATGGACCTCTCTTAAATTGCATAGTACATACAGTGTAGGTCAGGGTTTCTTTATGTGTCCCGGGGATGATTTCTTTTGGCAAAAAAATATCACATACATTTTCTTGTGTTTTTTTTATGTAATTTTCATTGTTAGACATAAAAGACTGTAAAATCACCAGGAAATCAGCTCAAAGTAATTTTATTTTAGGAAATCTCTTCAGATGTATTCCGACACTTAAATAGACAGGCATTTGTGATCGTATCCTAATACAATAAAGTTTAAAGGTGAACCTTTGGCCCAGTCTGAGGACCTGAGAGTTCTGGAGCAGGTTTTTATCAATGATCTCTCTCTGTACTTTTCTCTGTTCTTCTTTCCCTCGATCCTGACTAAAGAATGGCACCGGAGGAGATGGCTGCCACTTTACTGCTCCTAACCAATTGTGCTATTGTGTGTTTTTTTGCGCTATTTGTAACTTATTTTGTACATAATGTTTCTGCCACCATCTCTTATGACCGAAAATTGCTTTTGTATATCAGCACAGCGATTACTCACCTCATACTTGACCAAGAAGGATTTACTTCAGAAACCCGACAATGCCCAAATCCCTGTCACTCACATGAAGAAGGGACGGGGATATTGGGGACGTAGGTCAGGGTGCCTTGTAAGGATCTGACAGCGAGTGAGTAATCCCCTTCTACCATCAGTCCTATTAGCCGACGTGCAATCATTGGATAACAAAATCAAGACTATCATAAAAACGGGACATAAAAAGCTGTAATGCCTTATGTTTCAACGAGTCGTGACTGAACGACGACATGGATAACATACAGCTGACTGGGTTTTCGATCCATCGGCAAGATAGAACAGCTGCCTCTGGTAAGACAAGGGGTGGTGGTCTGTGTTGATTTGTAAATAACAACTGGTGCACAAAATCTAAAATTAAGGAAGTCTCGAGATTTTGCTCTCCTGAGGTAGAATATCTCATGATAAGCTGTAGACCACACTATTTACCAAGAGAGTTTTCATCTATATTTTTTGTAGCTGTCTATTTACCACCACAAACCGATGCTGGCACTAAGATGGCACTCAACGAGCTGAATAAGGCCATAAGCGTACAAAGCTCTCCCTTGCCCTCCATTTGGCAAATCTGACCGTAACTCTATCCTCCAGATTCCTGCTTACAAGCAAAAACTACAGCAGGAAGTACCAGTGATGTGCTCAGTGGTCCAATGAAACAGATACTAAGCTACAGCACTGTTTCGCTATGTTCCGAGAGTCATCCAATGACATTGAGGAGTATATCAGTCACAGACTTCATTAAGAAGGTGCGAACAACGTTGAATGGGTGTAGACAAAGAAGAGTTCTTCTGTAGGTGTACCATAACATTGAAGGGCCATTTTCTCAAAAGTGTGGTTACAAGTTTATCATCTTTCAAAGCAGAATTTCTTCCCATTGTTCCTCAGCTGTAGTATATGATATACCATGTTCTAGCATTGAGTCTTTACTTTTATCCAAAGTAAAAAATAAAGCACAATTTCAAATTTTGCTACGTTAGACCGAATCGAGCCAGTCGGAGTTGAAAGTAGGTAGACAGACAAGCATAAGGTTTCAAATTCTGACAATCACATCAGTTTCAATTATTCCAAAAACACAAACATGTTGAGTAAAATCTATTTTCTTTGTGTGTCTCTGTGTAGTTTTCTTTTATATACACTGCTCAAAAAAATAAAGGGAACACTAAAATAACACATCCTAGATCTGAATGAATTAAATAATCTTATTAAATACTTTTTTCTTTACATAGTTGAATGTGCTGACAACAAAATCACACAAAAATAATCAATGGAAATCCAATTTATCAACACATGGAGGCCTGGATTTGGAGTCACACTCAAAATGAAAGTGGAAAACCACACTACAGGCTGATCCAACTTTGATGTAATGTCCTTAAAACAAGTCAAAATGAGGCTCAGTAGTGTGTGTGGCCTCCACGTGCCTGTATGACCTCCCTACAACACCTGGGCATGCTCCTGACGAGGTGGCAGATGGTCTCCTGAGGGATCTTCTCCCAGACCTGGACTAAAGCATCCGCCAACTCCTGGACAGTCTGTGGTGAAACGTGGTGTTGGTGGATGGAGCGAGACATGATGTCCCAGATGTGCTCAATTGGATTCAGGTCTGGGGAACGGGCGGGCAAGTCCATAGCATCAATGCCTTCCTCTTGCAGGAACTGCTGACACACTCCAGCCACATGAGGTCTAGCATTGTCTTGCATTAGGAGGAACCCAGGGCCAACCGCACCAGCATATGGTCTCACAAGGGGTCTGAGGATCTCATCTCGGTACCTAATGGCAGTCAGGCTACCTCTGGCGAGCACATGGAGGGCTGTGCGGCCCCCGAAAGAAAGGCCACCCCACACCATGACTGACCCACCGCCAAACCGGTCATTCTGGAGGATGTTGCAGGCAGCAGAACATTCTCCACGGCGTCTCCAGACTCTGTCACGTCTGTCACATGCTCAGTGTGAACCTGCTTTCATCTGTGAAGAGCACAGGGCGCCAGTGGTGAATTTGCCAATCTTGGTGTTCTCTGGCAAATGCCAAACGTCCTGCACGGTGTTGGGCTGTAAGCACAACCCCCACCTGTGGACGTCGGGCCCTCATACCACCCTCATGGAGTCTGTTTCTGACCGTTTGAGCAGACAAATGCACATTTGTGGCCTGCTGGAGGTCATTTTGCAGGGCTCTGGCAGTGCTCCTCCTGCTCCTCCTTGCACAAAGGCGGAGGTAGCGGTCCTGCTGCTGGGTTGTTGCCGTCCTACGGCCTCCTCCACGTCTCCTGATGTACTGGCCTGTCTCCTGGTAGCGCCTCCATGCTCTGGACACTACGCTGACAGACACAGCAAACCTTCTTGCCACAGCTCGCATTGATGTGCCATCCTGGATGAGCTGCACTACCTGAGCCACTTGTGTGGGTTGTAGACTCCGTCTCATGCTACCACAAGAGTGAGAGAACCGCCAGCATTCAGAAGTGACCAAAACATCAGCCAGGAAGCATAGGAACTGAGAAGTGGTCTGTGGTTACCACCTGCAGAACCACTCCTTTATCGGGGGTGTCTTGCTAATTGCCTATAATTTCCACCTGTTGTCTATTCCATTTGCACAACAGCATGTGAAATTTATTGTCAATCAGTGTTGCTTCCTAAGTGGACAATTTGATTTCACAGAAGTGTGATTGACTTGGAGTTACATTGTGTTGTTTAAGTGTTCCCTTTACTTTTGTGAGCAGTATATATATATTGAAGACTTCAAGACTCAACTCCAGAATCAAGCCTTACTCCTAAACAGAGGCAGTTACAGCAGCTAAAAGACCGTTTTGTCTATAATGCAAACAGCCATAGAAAACATCAAGGCAGGTCCCCATGTTCATGGATGAAAAGCCCTTCCAGTAGTTCCTGTCTGGGTTTGCATGTTTACTGATGGTGATACAATTAGCCAGTACATGTGCATTCACCACTGAAGTGTGATACATATTTGATGACATGCTGTAATCATACTGTAAGTGACTGACAGACAGGGACCTGAACTGTTGAATCAATTTGATTTGCTTTATTCCACACTTCCTTTAAAAAACATACATCAAACCATTTAAATATAGAACACCACTCAATAGTAGACAAGCAACTGCTATACATTAAGTAAAACAATTTAAACATTATTTAGCAAAGTTAAAATAGTAGTATTGCTTTTTTGGGGTTACATTTTGTCAAACTAAGCAAAACAGTTAAGAATAGGTTGGAATTGTGAGCATGAGTTGATAGTAAAATAACACCTAACCCCACACACACACAATGTTTAGTTGAACAATGAACCAGAAAAAAAGTTAAAACCTCTAAACAGCATGAACAATATGATTAAAGGGAATGGAACAGAATGATAACCAAAGAAGTGCAAGAAAACCTTTCCCCTACAGTGGAGTTATCCTTCTATTTATCCCCAGACGCAGGACAGTTTTCCAGTCCTGTTGAGGTAGAGGAAGGGCTGAGTAAAGCTACCCAACACGCTGAAGGAGAAAGTAATGGGGGTCAGAATAAACCTGAATGATCTAAAAGAAATATCATCCTGAAGGATTTCCCCGACGATCGTAGGAGAGTAGTTAAGCATCAAAATCCGCAGGATGATCTGGACTGTACGGGAGGCTGTCTTTTTCATCAGGTTCCCTCCCTCCTCTTTTTCACCCTTTCTCTCATTCCCTTAATCCACTGGACCAGACTGGATCAGCACCCTGAGCATGAAGACACTGCAGAAGATGTTGATGAACAGAACCGTGGCGATACACCGGCCTTGTAGCACCCATTGACACAAGGAGGCAGTTTCAGCAACAATACCATAATCTCACATGCTGCCCTGTACATCAGGTCTGTACTTGAGGAAGACCACAGGATGGAACACCGCCAGGCAGCAATCCACACAGACGCATCACTGCAACATGGGCCGTCCGACCTCGAACAAGCCAGAAATGTATATCCTTGCAGATTGAAGGGTTAAACTTTGATGAAGAGGACGTTGGTTACCAATGGAGGTGAGTAGAGGCTTGTACAGAGAAGCTCCATGACAGACTAGGTTGATGGTGATGATCTCCTTGTTCACCTGTACCAGGTGGCTAGTGATGACCAGGCCCAGGAGGCAGTTGAACACCTTTATTCCAAGGTAGACTGGCACACAGGTGAGTCATAATAGTCAACCCTCAGGTGTGGTTCAGCCTGATGGGATGGGGAAAAGAAGAGTTTGGTTCCTTCATTTCTGCATGGTCTCTGCTTTAGTCTCAGAAGAATAGGAGGAGCTGAGTTCTAAGACATAGAGGGAGTGAGAAACAACAGGAGAGGTAATAGTGGATATGGAGAGGTGTTGGTAGAGCATGGTGTTTGCAACGCCAGGGTTGTGGGTTCAATTCCCACGGGGGGCCAGCACAGAAATAAAATATATTCAATTGTATGAAATGTATGCATTCACTACTGTAAGTCGCTCTGGATAAGAGTGTCTGCTAAATGACTAAAATGTAAAAAAATGTAATGTAAATGTATTGAAGTTATTGTGGTTTTTCAAGAAAATGATATACATTGAGTTTCCACTGTACCTGCTGTGGCGTAGTCTTATCAGGGAAGAATGAGTGTCTATACCTCTGTCCAGGGGTCAGGGTTTAGAACCTACAGTATGCTGTGAAGAGTGCTCAGAACAAGATGACACTCATCTAGACTTTATTTGACTTATGTTAAAACCTGTTTGGGATAGGGGGCAGTATTTTCACGGCCGGATAAAAAACATACCCAATTTAATCTTGTTACTACTCCTGCCCAGAAACTATAATATGCATATAATTAGTAGATTTGGATAGGAAACACTCTAAAGTTTCTAAAACTGTTTGAATGGTGTCTGTGAGTATAACAGAACTCATATGGCAGGCCAAAACCTGAGAAGATTCCATACAGGAAGTGCCCTGTCTGACAATTTGTTCTCCTTCTGTGGCATCTCTATCAAAAATACAGCATCTCTGCTGTAACGTGACATTTTCTAAGGCTTCCATTGGCTCTCAAAAGTCGCCAGAAAGTGGAATGACGTCTCTGCAGTCTCTGGACGAAAAACAGCAGGAGTTTTTGTGAGTGGTCAGGCAGGGAACAATGACACTGGAGATGCGCATCCACGAGACGACTCCATGTTTTTCTTTCAGTGTTTGAATGAATACAATGTCGCCCGGTTGGAATACTATCGCTATTTTACGAGAAAAATAGCATAAAAATTGATTTTAAACAGCGTTTGACATGCTTCGAAGTACGGTAATCGAATATTTTGAAATCTTTTGTCACGAAATGCGCTCGCGCATTAGCCTTTGGATAGTGACCTCAACGCACGAACAAAACGGAGCTATTTCAATATAACTATGGATTATTTCAAACCAAAACAACATTTGTTGTTGAAGTAGAAGTCCTGGGAGTGCATTCTGACGAAGAACAGCAAAGGTAATCAAATTTTTCTTATAGTAATTCTGAGTTTAGTGAACACCAAACTTGGTGGGTGTCAAATTAGCTAGCCTGTGATGGCCGAACTATCTACTCAGAATATTGCAAAATGTGCTTTAGCCGAAAAGCTATTTTAAAATCTGACACCGCGATTGCATAAAGGAGTTCTGTATCTATAAATCTTAAAATAATTGTTTTGATTTTTGTGAACGTTTATCATGAGTAATTTAGTAAATTCACCGGAAGTTTGCGGTGGGTATGCTAGTTCTGAACATCACATGCTAATGTAAAAAGCTGTTTTTTTATATAAAAATGAACTTGATTGAACAAAACATGCATGTATTGTATAACATAATGTCCTAGGAGTGTCATCTGATGAAGATCATCAAAGGTTAGTGCTGCATTTAGCTGTGGTTTTGGTTTTTGTGACATATATGCTTGCTTTGAAAATGGCTGTGTGATTATTTTTTGGCAGGGTACTCTCCTGACATAATCTAATGTTTTGCTTTCGCTGTAAAGCCTTTTTGAAATTGGACAATGTGGTTAGATTAACGAGAGTCTTGTCTTTAAAATGGTGTAAAATAGTCATATGTTTGAGAAATTGAAGTTATAGCATTTTTAAGGTATTTGTATTTCGCGCCACGCTCTACCATTGGATATTGGTGAGGCGTTCCGCTAGCGGAACGTCTGTCCCTAACAGGTTTTAAGCATCTGCCATTATAAAAGCCAAAATAACAGACATGGGCCTCAATTCAATGTACAACATAACATGAAGAAAAAGCAATCCATTAATTAATGCTGATGCTAAATGAATAGATCTAATCCTCTATCTAACCACCCTATCCTAATACTCATTGTATAATCATAAAAAAAAACTTTCACTATAATGCTGAACAAGGAATGAAGCTTTGTTTAAAACAACTATAAATCTAACGTGTTGTATCTCACCAAAGTAAAACAATAAAAACAATTTATCAAATCAAAACATTACACTAAATCTTCTACGTCTTTGCTGTGTCTACATATGTTTAAACTATAGTTGCAGGCTCTAAGAAGTTGGACGGCGCTGCGGTATTAGCAGAGCAATTTGAATTCAATGTGTACTTAGAACATTGTGTTATCGCCTCCTAGCATTAGTTTGTCACAAAAGCCTGTCCATAAACTGTAATTCTAACATGTCTCTGACCCTCTACGGCATGGCAGCCTTCCCTCTCTGTAGAGATGCAGCAGGGGTGAGACCAGGACACTGAAGATGGTAACAATCAATAACATGGGAAAGACATTGCAGTTGTGGTCAAGACTGTGTGACACGGTGGCATAACCAACCACAACCGAGATGGAGCTCGCCAAGATAATCACCAGGTTGGTTAAGATGATCCCAAAAGCTCTCATCTTATGCGGATCTGTTGTCCCCTGTTTCTTCTCTCCCCCTTTGCCTCCCTCTACCTCTCCTGGACCAGGCTGCTTCAGCACACGCAGGATGAAGAAGCAGCAGAGAGAAATGACAGCCATCGCAAGGCAATAGACACTAATGAGCACATAACCTGCGTTATTTTCAAAACCCATTATAGTGGTAGAACATACATAAGCGAGAGTCAACACCCAGATCAATGTTGAACATGCCACCCTGTACCTCCGGAGTCTGTACTTGAGGAAAGCTACAGGTTGGGCCACTGCCAGGTAGTGCTCCACACAGATGCAGCTCTGGATCATGGGCCTGCAGGTCCAGGAGAGGAGATAGAGGACATATTTAGCCTGCAGTAACATGATGTTCTGGCTGAGTAGGTAGCTGACAACCTCAAGGAGATCCTGGACACAAAACACCAGCTCCACTGCAAACAGGTTAATAGGGAAGACCTGGGTGGGTTTGACACCTCCAGAGAGACTTCCACTCAGAGAGAGCCAGAGGCACCAGACCAGAGCTGGCGTCCCCAGGAGGAAGCACAGGGCCTGGGCAGCACCGTACAGCATTGGCACAACATAGCCCTGGTGAAAGCAAACTGTCCAGCTGGTTATGTAAGTGTGGTTTCCTGAAGAGGCATTCATCCTTGTGGAACAATATCCGAGCCCACTGAGATATGAGAGAGGAGAGATTACAAGTTTCATTACTTTATGTTTTAATATATTGTGGGAAAAATACTGATGCAATATTCTGATGCAATATACTGATGCTCATTTAACCAGGCAAGTCAGTTAAGAAAAAAATATTATTTACAATGACAGCCTTCCCCAGCCAAACTGGGCCAATTATGCACCGCCTTATGGGACTCCCAATCATGGCTGGATGTGATTCACCCTGGATTTGAACCAGGGACTGTAATGACACCTCTTGCAGTGAAGTGACACCTTTTGCACTGAGATGCAGTGCCTTAGACTGCTGCGCCACTCGGGAGCCCAATGTAAACATTCATAACAATACTTAGATATACGTAGGTCTACTGTTATATCTGTCAAAACATTGTGCATTGTCTCAGAAGGTCTGAATTAACAGGAGATATAAAACGGTTAGCAGAAGATAACATACTCAATTATGTTAAAATGCAAAATAACCAACCTCAGTTGTTTTGGTAACTCAGACCTTGCTTTGCGATATTCGTACTTCTCTCTCCAGGAGAACTCTGGGACCAACCCGATGGCTCAACACCTACATGAATGAGTGATTTTAGCCAAAGCAATATGTCCTGTGTTCTTCCTAACAAATCACATGTTGTGTTATTTACATAAACACACCTGTGAGCAGTGATGAATTGAGCATCATTGCCTTTTTAGTTTACAGCAAGTCATTATATTTGGTTAGAAATCCTATCACCATGAACAAAACACAGATTAACCAAATGCAGTCACGCACAAACACACACACAAATACCACACACACACACAAACACACACAGATGGAATTTCAACCTGCTCAGAGATTTGCATTTGGCCTGAGTAGAAAGAGTTGACTCTTTCATCTTACATAATCAAATCATATGGGCTTCAGACATACAACATATTAGTATGATGTTTGGCAATCTGGATCTCGCTAAACTCTTTGAAACTCAGAAACGTGATCACAAACTCATAAACAGGTACAGATAATTGTCGCTACAGAGTCCCCCCACCATAGAGTCCCTCGTCCCCGGAGGTCTATTTTGTCTGCACTGGCATAATGGGGTTAGTGTTCACTCGTAACAAAGGGTGTTCAGTCTTTGGTAGGGGGCTATCACTCTGGTGGACAAGGACAAGGGGTGAAATGATGCGGTTACAGGGGGCACAGACTGTGTTTCTGGTGAACCACTCAGTGACACAGGGGGTACAGCGGGAGTGGGCAGTCTGGAGCCATGTCTGAGGAGCCTGGGTGTGTGGTGGAATGTCATTGCCAGAGGAAGGGGTTGTAGGGGCAAAGAGGCCCCTTTTTATGGGGCTAACTTATTCCTGCAGTGCCACCTTTCTCCCCCTGGGAGACAGCTGGACCCAGTACACCACCTTTTCCATACTCTCCAGGACCCTGCAGTGACTGTCCAGCTTGGGGCAACAACCTTTCTTTGTCAGGGGGCTGTAAACCCAGACCAGCTCCCCAGCCTCAAAGTGCATGTTGTAGTTTGTTTTCTGCCTCACATCTGCATTCAGCAACTGCTCACTGGCGAAGGTGTGGACTGACTCCAGGCAGTCCTGGTCTCCTGGCATATCCGACCCAGGAGAACAGGAGAGCTATCAAGGGGCCACCCGAACCTGATGATCATCTTTCTCTGTCAGGTGTAGAGTCGGTGGTGTCTTGGACAGTGGTGCGGCACGCCATGAGGACCATTGTCAGGTGCTTGTCTCAGTCACATTGGTGTTGGCAGAGATGATGGTCTGCTGCTTTGAAAACATTTTGTTGAAGCGTACCATGAGACCATCCCTCTGTGGGTGAAGCAGAGTGGTGTGTGTCTTGTGCATACGCAGTCACTCACATACGGTGATGAACATCGCTGTGAATGGACTCTACAGCGCGCCAAACTTCCCGAACCGATAGTGTCCAGTCACTAGTCCTCCATACATGCCCTGGAGCACAGTCTCCTGCAGTGTTTTGGGAACCATCACCTGCCACCTCTCCTCTCCTGTAGATGGCTCCTTCCATGCTTGCTGTAGCACGCCATCAGCCAGCCGCAAAGCCTCAAACTTTGACCACAGCCATTTGGTTGCACAGGAGAGCTCCGACACCTCTGCCAATGGAAAGAGTGCCTCCACTGGCTAAAGGTCTTTGTACTTCTCTTGCTTCTGCCTCCATTGAGACGCATCGACAGCCTGAAGCTCACAGCAGACAGGTACGCACACCTGGCATGCTGAGGCACAGACTCCCCTCCTCCGCACATTGCTCTCTCTCACTGGTCTCTTTCCACTCACAGTGGCAGTGTTCAAATAAACCTACCATTAAAATTATAGACTGATCATTTCTTTGTCAGTGGGCAAACGTACAAAATCAGCAGGGGATCAAGTACTTTTTTCCCTCACTGTAGTGCTGATTCCCTCTTACCCCATTAGCCTAACATGGACACCTCTCTCCTCATGAGGATCCTGGCCCAGTCCAAGATCGAAATCCTTGGACTGAATGCCAAGAGTCACTTCTGGAGGAAACCGGGCTCCATCCCTACGGTGAAGCATGTTGGTTGCAGCATCATGCTGTGGGGATGTTTTTCAGCAGCAGGGACTGGGAGACTAGTCAGGATGGCCAGAAAGATGAACAGAGCAAAGTACAGAGAAATCCTTGATGAAAACCTGTTCCAGAGGGCTCAGGACCTCTGACTGGGGCAAAGATTCACCTTCCAACAGGACAACAACACCAAGCACACAGCCACGAATATGCAGGAGTGGATTCGGGACAAGTCTCTGAACGTCCTTGAGTGGCCCAGCCAGAGCCCGGACTTGAACCCAATCGAACATCTCTGGAAAGTCCTGAAAATAGCTGTTGCTCCACATCCAACCTGACAGAGCTTGAGAGGATCTGCAGAGACGAATGGGAGAAACTCCCCACATACAGGTGTGCAAGCTTGTAGCGTCATACCCAAGAAGACTCGAGGCTGTAATCACTGCCAAAGGTTCTTCAATAATCCACTGGGTAAAGGGTCTGAATATTTATGTAAATGTCACATTTCAGTGTTTTATGTTTATTAATAATTTCATTTAATATCAAATATCATTTGCATATATAAAAAAATACTGTTTTTGCTTTATGATTATGGGGTACTGTGTGTAGCTTGAGGGGAAAAAAACAGTTTAACCTTTTGAGGATAGGGGGCAGTATTGAGAATTTTGGAAAAAATATGTTCCCATTTTTAACTGCCTCCTACACCAACTCAGAAGCTAGAATATGCATATTATTGTTCAGGTTTGGATAGAAAACACTCTGAATTTTCTAAAACTGTTTGAATGGTGTCTGTGAGTATAACAGAACTCCTATGGCAGGCAAAAACCTGACAAGGTTTCAAGCAGGAAGTACCCTGTCTGACAAGGAGTCGTGCGTCTTGCATCTTTTTATTGAAAAGTAAGGATCTTAGCTGTAACGTGACAATTCCCAGGGCTCCAATAGGCTCTCAGAGCCCGGGAAATAACTGAAGGTTTACGAGGGAGCCTCAGGCTGAAACACATTATCACCTTTTGTAAGTGGCTGCTCAGAGGACCTTTGAATGAGGCGCGTGCACGAGTCGCTCCTGAGGAGAAATTTTATTCGGCTGTTTAGGCTCAATGCATACTCCCGGTCGAAATATTATCACTTATCTATGTAACGTTTGTCGTCGGGAGACGAGGAAGCGGACCAAAACGCAGCTGGGAGCGAATACATGTTTATTTAACACACTAGAATTAAACATGTACACAAAATCAAGGAAAAACTGCCTATACGTTACGTGCTCAAATAACGAGACAACAACCCACAAACATCGTGGGGGAAAAGGAACTTAAATGTGATTCCCAATCAGACTTCACAAGCGACAGCTGTCTGATTGGGAAATCACCCCCGAGCCCAACATAGAAATAAAACACAAAGGCTATAACCAAAACATAGAAAATAAAGCATAGAAATGCCACACCCTGACCAAAATAGCAGAGTTCACCTGGTCAGGGCGTGACAATCTACGAGTTAAATGGCATAAAAATTGGTTTTAAACAGCGGTTGACATGCTTCGAAGTACGGTAATGGAATATTTAGACATTTTTGTCACGCCAATGCGCCATGCGCGACACCGTGAAGAAGCATTCTGATAGTGTCTAGAACTCACGAACAAAACGTCGCTGTTTGGATATAACGATGGATTATTTGGGACCAAACCTACATTTGTTATTGAAGTAGAAGTCCTGGCAGTGTATTCTGACGAAGAACAAGCAAGGTAAGAACATTTTTCTTATAGGAAATGTGATTTTGGTGAAGGCTAAACTTGCCGGGTATCTAAATAGCTAGCCCTGTGATGCCGGGCTATGTACTTAGATTATTGCAAAATGTGCTTCATCCGAAAAGCTATTTTAAAATCGGACATATCGAGTGCATAGAGGAGTAATGTATCTATAATTCTTAAAATAATTGTTATGCTTTTTGTGAACGTTTATCGTGAGTAATTTAGCAAACTGTTAGTAAATTCCCCGGAAGTTTGCGGGGGTTATGCTTTTTCTGAACGTCACATGCTAATGTAAAAAGCTGGTTTTTGATATAAATATGAACTTGATTGAACAGACATGCATGTATTGTATAACACAATGTCCTAGGTGTGTCATCTGATGAAGATCATAAAAGGTTAGTGCTGCATTTAGCTGTGGTTTGGGTTTATGTGACATGATATGCTAGCTTGAAAAATGGGTGTCTGATTTTTTCTGGCTGGGCACTCTGCTGACATAATCTAATGTTTTGCTTTCGTTGTAAAGCCTTTTTGAAATCGGACAGTGGGGTTAGATTAACGAGATTCTTGTCTTTAAATAGCTGTAAAATAGTCATATGTTTGAGAAATTGAAGTAATAGTATTTCTAACGATTCAAAAATCGCGCCACTGGATTTCAGTGGCTGTTACGTAGGTGGGACGAGTTCGTCCCACATGCCCCAGAGAGGTTAATCCATTTTAGAATAAGGCTGTAACATAACAAAATGTGGAAAAATGTCATTAAGTGGTCTGAATAATTTCCAAATGCACTGTATATCTGCCATTCAAATAGCCAACATTTAATGTGCGTCTGCCATTTAGAGGAGTCCATGTTTTTTCCAGTGTAGATGAAGCCTAATGGCTTTTTATGAGCGTGCACTGTCAGGGCTAGAATGTTGAGTAAGGATGACACTATTAGCCAAGTCTCATGCACAGTCAGTCCCCATACATTTGAATAACATTATGTAATATAATCAGGGTTTCACAACCTCGGTCCTGGGAGCACAGTTAGTAGTGCTAGAGCAAAAACCACAACGTGCACACAGGGGAGGGTCCAGAACGTGTTTGGGAAACCCTGATCTAAGTGACAGACAATGACCTAAATTCAAATTACATAAATGAATAGGCCTACTCTCCTATCTTGCCACCCTGTCCTGATACTAATGTATAATTTGTAAAACAAACCAACATTGACTATAATGCTAAACAAGTGATGTAGCTTTAGTTAACTCTAATGCTAACATGATATATCTCACAAAATGCTATTGCTACATGCCATCAAACTAAAACAATCAAAACTATGTATAAAATAAAATGTGTGCCAAGGCCATATCTACATATGTTTACACTACAGTTGCGGGCACTAAGAAGTTAGGCTGCGCTGCAGAACTGGCAGATAATTGTTTTCAATGTGTATTTAACACAGCGCTCTATCGTCTCCTGTAAAGGGGACTGACTGTGCATGACAATGTTTGACAGTGCACAACACGTTTGTAAAAAAAAAAAAAAGTACTTTAGTGCCCGCAACTCTAAGTTTAACGTGTCTCTGGCACTCTTCGGCATGGAAGCCTTCCCTCTCTGTAGAGGTGCAGCAGAGGTGAAACCATGACACTGAAGTTGTTAAGAATCAGCATCATGGGGATGACATTGCAGTTGTAGTCAAGACTGGATGACAGGGAGACGTAACTAACAACCACCAGGATGGAGCTCGCCAAGATAATCACCAGGTTGGTTAAGACGATCCCAAAAGCTCTCATTTTATGTGGGTCTGCCGTCCCCTGTTTCTTCTCTCCCCCTCCACTCCCCTCTACCTCTCCTGGACCAGGCTGATTCAACACACACAGGATAAAGAAGCAGCAGAGAGAAATTATGGCCACCCCAAGGCAATAGACACTAATGAGCACATAAACTGTGTTTTTTACATAACTCATTAAATGGATTACAAAACATGCATTGGTGAGCAACAACACCCAGACCACGGTTGAACACACCAGCCTGTACCTCCGGAGCCTATACTTGAGGAAAGCCACAGGTTGGACCACCGCCAGGTAGCGCTCCACACAGATGCAGCTCTGGAGCAGGGGCCTGCAGATCCAGGACAGCTGATAGAGGAAGTAAACAGCTTTCCGTAAAATGACATTCTGGCTGAGTAGGTAGCTGACTAAATCAAAGACAACCTCGACACAGAACACCAGCTCCACTGTGAACAGGTTTATAGAGAAGACCTGGGTGGGTTTGAGACCTTCAGAGTGACTTCCACTCAGAGAGAGCCAAAGGCACCAGACAAAAGCTGGCATCCCGACAAGGAAGCACAGGGCCTGGGCAACATGGTAAAGCTTTGGCACAACATTGCCCTGGTCCAAGCAAACATCTCAGGTGTCAAGGTAAATGTGGTTTCCTGATGAGTCATTCATCCTTGTGGAACAATCTCCGAGCCCACTGAGATATGAGAGAAGATTACACGATTCATGATGTTATGTTTTAATGTATTGTTGGCAGTATGCTTATACAATATAGTGATGCAGTTATACATTAACAGTACTTTGATATACATATGTCTACTTTTGTCTATAAAAACATTGTGCATTGTCTCAAAAAGTGTGAATGAAAACATGAAGAGGAGCGTTAAAACAATCAGCCTGATATACTCAGTTAAAATGTAAAATAACCTACCTTAATAGTGTTGGTAACTCAGACCTTGATTCACAATATTGGTGGTTCTCTCCCCTTCTGAAGGCTGAGTCCAGCCTGATGGATTAACACCAACATGTAGGAGTGATTTTAGTCATAGCTCTCTGTCTTCTGTTCTTCCTAACAAGTCACGTGTTGTGTTATTTACATAAACACACCTGTGGGCATTGATGAATTGAGCACCATTGTAGTTTATTTGACTGGAAATCCTTTTAAAACACAAATGTACAAAATGCATATGCTGCATGAACGCACATGCACACAAGAAAACACATACACGCACGCAGACAAACGCACACACACAAACGCACACACACACACACACACACACACACACACACACACACACACACACACACACACACACACACACACACACAGAAAGACAAATATGCAATTTCATCCTGCTCAGGTATTTGCATTTTGGCCTGAGCAGAAATGGAAGCATCAACACTCATATCACTCAGCACCTGTCTGTCCCAGCCACAGGTTAACCCAGCCACCTGCAAGGGGTGACTCTTTCACCTTACGTAATCAAATCATATGGGCTTCAGACATACACAGTATTAGTCTGTTGTTTGGATTCTGGATCTCTCTGTAATTGCATAGTGCCTAAAGTATAGATTTGTACTTACAGGTAAAAGCTTCATGAGACTCACCGAGAATCCATCACTTCTATGATTACCTCCCCTATACCTGTCACTCCCTTTGGTTCATTCCCAAGGCTGTATTAGTTATATTTTACATGTCCAGACGCTACTCTTGTTTTGTACTGTTCCATGTTTATTGAATTATTAAGTTCTGTACTTGTGTTACAGAACACCGCCTCAACAAATGGAAGCAACAGGGATTTTCTGGTGATTTTGGGTAAAAAAAAACGCCAATCATGCCTCAGCTGGCACGACAGGCTCCCAAAGCTCAGCTGGCTCGACAGGTTCCCATGCCTCAGCTGGCTCGACAGGTTCCCATGCCGCAGCTGGCTCGACAGATTCCCATGCCTCAGCAAGCTCGAGAGGTTCCCACGCCTAAGCAGAAGCGACCGGCCACCGCACTTCAGATTGCTCGACAGGTTCCCATGCCTTAGCTGGCTCGACAGGATCCCATGCCTCTGCTGGCTCGACAGGCTCCCATGCCTCTGCTGACTCGACAGGCTCCCGCGCCTCTGCTGACTCGACAGGCTCACACGCCTCTGCTGACTCGACAGGCTCCCGCGCCTCTGCTGACTCGACAGGCTCCCACGCCTCTGCTGACTCGACAGGCTCCCGTGCCTCTGCTGACTCGACAGGCTCCCGCGCCTCTGCTGACTCGACAGGCTCCCGCGCCTCTGCTGACTCGACAGGCTCCCGCGCCTCAGCAGACTCGACAGGTTCACGTGCCTCAGCAAGCTCCTGGTCCTCGGGACCATCCCTCTGGGTGGCGTCGTCCTGCGGCTGGAACCATGCATCAGGGAGACGTGCATCACTCCCCCTTTCCGGCACTTGATGTCACTTCTTTACGTATCATTATGCACACCTGCCACCATCGTTACGCCCACCTGCACCTCATTGTTCTCCATCACTTCTTTATTTACCTCCCCTATATCTCTCACTCCCTTTGGTTCATTCCCCAGGCAGTATTCGATTTGTTTTTCATGTCCAGACGCTACTCTTGATTTGTATTGTTCCATGTTTATTGTATTATTAAAGTCACACCCTGTACTTGTTTCTCGACTCCCAGCATCTGTGTTACACATATCAGGAAGCTGATTAAACAGCATGATCATTACACCGGTGAACCTTGTACTGGGGACAATAAAAGGCCACTCTTAAATGTGCAGTTTTGTAACAAAACACAATGCTACAGATGTCCCAAGTTTTGAGGTGGGTGTGCAACTGGCATGCTCAATGCAGTAATGTCCACCAGAGCTGTTGCAAGATAATGAAATGTTCATTTCTCTACCATAAGCCGCCACCAATGTCATTTGTGAGAATTTGCCATTACTTCCAACCGGCCTCACAACCGCAGACTACATATAACCACGCCAGCCCAGGACCTTCACATCCAGCTTCTTCACCTGCGGGATGGTCTGAGACCAGCCACATAGAAAGCTGGTGAAACTGAGGAGAATTTATGTCTGTATTAAAGCCCTTTTGTGGGGATAAACATATTCTGATTGGCTGGGCATGGCACCTCAGTGGATGGGCCTGCCTCACAATTTGGTAGGCCTATGCCCTCCCAGGCCAACCCATGGCTGTGTCCCTACCTAGTCCTGTGAAATCCATAGATTAGAGCCTAATGGATTTATTTCAATTGACTGATTTCCATATATGAACTTTAACTCAGTAAAATAATTGAAATTGTTGCATATTGCGTTAATATTTTGTTCACTGAGACATAAACTGAACAAGTTCCACAGACATGTGACTAACAGAAATTGAATAATGTGTCCCTGAACAAAGGGGGGGGGGGGGGTCAAAGTCAAAAGTAACAGTCAGTATCAGGAGGCTGAATAAATTTGGCATGTCACCAAAAACACTCACAAACTTTTACAGATGCACAATCGAGAGAATCCTGTCGGGCTGTATCACCGCCTGGTACGGCAACTGCTCTGCCCACAACCGTAAGGCTCTCCAGAGGGTAGTGAGGTCTGCACAACGCATCACCGGGGGCAAACTACCTGCACTCCAGGACACCTACACCACCCGATGTCACAGGAAGGCCAAAAAGATCATCAAGGACAACAACCACCCGAGCCACTGCCTGTTCAGCCCGCTATCCTCCAGAAGGCGAGGTCAGTACAGGTGCATCAAAGCTGGGACCGAGAGACTGAAAAACAGCTTCTATCTCACGGCCATCAAACTGTTAAACAGCCATCACTAACATTGATTGGCTGCTGCCAACACACTGGCTCAAATCTCTAGCCACTTAATAAATTAAAAATTGGATGTAATAAATGTATCACTAGTCACTTTAAACAATGCCACTTTATATAATGTTTACATACCCTACATTACTCATCTCATATGTATATACTGTACTCTATACCATCTACTGCATCTTGCCTATGCCGTTCAGCCATCGCTCATCCATATATTTAAATGTACATATTCTTATTCATTCCTTTACACTTGTGTGTACAAGGTAGTTGTTGTGAAATTGTTAGATTACTTGTTAGATATTACTGCATGGTCAGAACTAGAAGCACAAGCATTTCACTACACTCACATTAACATCTGCTAACCATGTGTATGTGACCAATAAATTTGATTTGATTTGATTTTTGATTTGATTTGATTTGATACAGTGTTTACACCATTTACAATGAAGATCTGTGAAGTTATGTGGATTTTCATGAATTATCTTTAAAAGACAGGGTCCTGAAAAAGGGACATTTCTTTTTTCTTTGTACAAATACTACCATTCAAAAGTTTGGGGTCACTTAGAAATGTCCTTGTTTTTGAAAGAAAAAAGAAAAAAGAAAATTAACATCAAATTGATCAGAAATACAGTGTAGGCCAGTTTAATCGCTTCTTTAATCAGAACCACAGTTTTCAGCTGTGCTAACATAATTCCAAAATGGTTTTCTAATGATCAATTAGTATTTTAAATTATAAACTTGGATAAGCCAACACAATGTGCAATTGCAACACAGGAGTGATGGTTGCAAATAATGGGCCTCTGTGCGCCTATTCCATAAAATAAATCTGCCTTTTCCAGCTACAATAGTCATTTACAACATAACAATATCTACACCATATTTTAATGGGCAAAAAAAATGGCTTTTCTTTCAAAAACAAGGACATGTCTAAGTGACCCCAAACTTTTGAATGGTAGTGTATATACAAAGTGTTAATGTGTGAAATATGTAGTTAGATTTAATAGTATGGTACTATGTTCTAATTCATTAATTAAGTAATATTATGTGGGCTAATAAGTAGTAGCTTATCATAACATGCATGCACACAATGACTGTAATTTGCTAAGAATTTGCAAAATGGCATATATTATAATAATATAATTTAAGTTGTTGTAATATAAATTGAATAATATTCATGTTTGTAGACATTCATGAGGAGCTGCCAATAGATAGAGAGACAGGCATAAGGTTTGAAATTCTGACAATAATTTAGGGTTCCAAGAATCTTTTTCTTTGTGTGTGTGTGGTTTTCTTTTAAAACACGGAAATATTGAAGATCAGATTCAACTCCGGAATGTTGCCTTACTCCTTAACAGAGGCAGTGACAACAGCTAAAATACAATGTTAGCTGTCATGTAAATAGTGAATGAAACATCTGGTAGGTCTGATGTTTATGGAGGCTAATGATTTTTTTTCCAGTGGCCTTGTCTGAGTTTTCATGTTTCAGAATGTTGATACAATTAGCCAAGGTGTGCATTCATCACTGAATACATATTTTATGACATGCTGTATTTATTTAACTATGCAAGTCAATTAAGGACAAATTCTTATTGACAATGACAGTCTACCCCGGCCAAAGCTGGGCCAATTGTACGCCGCCCTACGGGACAACCTGGATTCCAACCAGGGACTGTAGTGATACCTCTTGCACAGATGTAGTGCCTTAGACCACTGCGCCACTTGGGAGCCTTTTCAATCAATCAGATTTGCTTTATTCCACACTTCTTTTAAAACATAGAACAATGCATTTGAATACAACAACACTCAAAAGTAGAGAAGCAACTGCTATACAAACCTGGACTCAGGCGTAGATGTAACATAGTAAATGTAAGTCTACCTCACCTCCATTTAGTATATGTTACGTTTCGCATGGTAGGTATTAGTTTATGGATGCCTATCATTCATTTCGTATGATATTTTGAACACATTTTGAATATGTATGATATGTTGTGAATTCTAACTTGTTGTTGGTAACATTAGCTAGGTGGCTTGGTGGTAGGTGTCTAACATTAGCTATGCTAGGGGTTAGTATTAGGAGTTAAGGTTAAGAGTTACGTTAAGTGGTTAATTAACCTTCTGTTTTATGTAACCATACCACACGTAACATATCATACTAATTTGAGTGTCCCTTGTTTATGTTTACTTTGTTAAGTCTAGTCTATGATAACAGGCTGGCTATACAGCATGTAATATAAGATGAAAGATGTCTTCGCAAATAAAGAAACTTAGCATACACTGAGTGTACAAAACATTAGGAGCACTTGCTCTTTCCATGACACTCACCAGGGTGGGCCCGGTTTCCCAAAAGCATCTTAAGGTTAAGTTCACCGTTAGAACCTTCATAGGAGCATCATTAAATCTCTGAGCTGTTTCCCAAAATCATTGTTTTTAGCGTAGCACTTGAAAACTCTCGTAATCTAACACCTGCCTCAGACCACTCGTAGAACAGCCAAGCGCTTGAATAAATGGTTTTTCGCCCTCCTACGGCACTTTATACAAAAAAAATCTCTGTTAAACATAGAATCACATGGTTTGTCTATCTCTAAGTGACCTCCGATAACTTCAGAAAAAAGTTGCCAATATCTTTGTAATTGATACAAATAATAAACTTATATAAACTTAAAATGATGCTTCAAATGAAAACTGAGATGACTGCATTAAAATATTATTTTGCTACATAGAAATATCGGGATATATTTTGTCAAAACAGGCAAAACAGTCAGGAATAAGTGGTAATTGTGAGCATGAGGTGATAGTAAAATATCAACATGCATCTCCCTAATTTCACTTAGATGAACAGCTATACAAGACAAATAAAATGGCAGACCCTTCCCTGCCCCCCCCCCCCACACACACACACACTACTTAGTTGAACTATAACCAACTTATCAAAAAGTCAACATCTCTAAATAGTATGAACAATATGACTAAAAGGAATGGAACAGAATGATAACCGGAGAAATGCAAGACAACCATTTCCCTAAAGTGGACTTATCCTTCTCTTTAACACCCCAATGCAGTACAGTTTTCCAGTCCTGAGGTGATAGAGGAGGTGCTGAGTAAAGTTACCCAACACACTGAAGGAGAAAGTAATGGGGGCCAGAAAACACTTGAATGATCTTAAAGAAATATGATCCTGAAGGACTGCCCTGATGATTGTAGGAGAGAAGTATAGCATGCAGGATGATCTGAGAGGTATGGGAGGCTGTCTTCTTCATCAGGTTCCCTCTCTCCTCTTTTTCACCCTTTCTCTCCTTCACGAACAGAACCTATGCGAAGATACCGGCGTTGAATCAGATGGCTGCTCTGGTAACTCCCTTGACACAAGGATGCAGTGTCAGCAACCATGTCACGATCACACATGCCATAGGGTGGACCACTGCCAGGAAGAGCTCCACACAGCTCTGGATCATGGGCCTTCCGACCTCGACCAAGCCAAAACTCCCTGGCGGAATGAAGGGTAAAGCTTTTGATGAAGAGGATGTTGGTGACCAATAGAGGTGAGTAGAGGAAGAAGAGAAGCTCCATGACAGACTGGTTGATGGTGAAGATCTCCTGTTTCACCTGCACAGAAGGGGCCACCCGGCACCAGCCACAGGTACCAGGTGTTGGAGACCGGGCCCAGTAGGCAGTTGAACACTTTCATTCGCAGGTGGACTGGCAGACATGTGGGCCACACCCAGCACCAGGAGTCATAATAGTCAAACCCCCCAGTATTGTTAAACCTGACGGTAACGGGAAAAGAGGAGTTTGGTTCCTTCATTGTTGCACGTCCTCTGTTACTTTAGTCTCTGAATAATAGGAAGAGCTGTGTTCTAAGATAAAGAGGGAGAGAGAAAAACAAGAGGAAATATTATTAGTGGATCTGAAGCGGAGTAACACAGTGTAAAACGAATTGTATCATCACACGAATTAAGCTTAAATAGTGAGAGACTACAAATTGATTGAAATTACTGTGTTTTTTTAAGACAACGTCAAAAATGAGTTTCCACTGTACCTGCTGTGGCTTGTTCTTATTGGAGAAGAATGTGGCTGTACCTCTGTCCAGGGGTAAGGATTTGGCTCCTACAGTATGGTGAGAAGAGTTCTCAACACAAGATTACACTTATTTAGACTAGCCTTTATTTGACTAATGTATTGACATTTGAAATTAAGTGCATCTGCCATTAAAATAGCTAATGCTATATCAGGGGGGTCCACATTTTTTCTAGTGTGTATGAAGCTTAATGGCTTTCTAGAGGTGTTCACAGTCTGGGTTAGAATGTTGAGTAATGATGACACCACTAGCCAAGTCTCATGGGCAGTCAGTCCCCATACGTTTGAATAACATTATGACATGTTAGCGACAGACAAGGACCCTAAATTCAAATGACAACATAACATGAAGAAGACAATCCATGAACTAATGCGAAATAAATAGGTCTAATCCCCTATCTAGCCAACCCATCCTAATATTATTTGCATAGTTAATAAAACAAACCAACGTTTACAATAATACTAAACAAGTGATGGAGCTTAGTTAACAACAACTCTAATGCTAACGTGATGCATCTCACAAAATACTATTGCTACATGCAACCAAATTAAAACAATGAAAACTATATATCAAAAGAAATGACACATTGTTCTACATGTGTTTAAACTACAGTTCCAGTCACTAAAGAAGTTGGGCTGTGCCATGGTATTGGCAGAACAATTTGAATTAAATGTGTATTTAACACAACACTCTATCGTCTTCTAGTGATAGTTTGTCACAAAAACCTGTAAGTCTAACGTGTCTCTGGCCCTCTTCGGCATGGCAGCCTTCCCTCTCTGTAGAGGTGCAGCAGGGGTGAGACTATGACACTGAAGATGTTAATAATCAGGAACATGGGGAAAACATTGCAGATGATGTCAAGACTGGATGACAGGGTGGCCAAACCAACAACCACCGAGATGGAGCTTGTCAAGATAATCACCAGGTTGGATAAGATGATCCCAAAAGCTCTCATCTTATGTGGGTCTGTTGTCCCCTTTTTCTTCTCTCCTTCTGTGCCTCCCTCTACCTCTCCTGGACCAGGCTGCTTCAGCACACACAGGATGAAGAAGCAGCAGAGAGAAATGACAGCCACCCCAAGGCAATAGACACTAATGAGAACATAAGCTGCAGTTTGTCCATAACCCATTAAAGTGATATGTGAACATGCGAAAGCGAGCGACAGCAGCCAGACCAGGGTTGAACACGTCACCCTGTACCTCCGGAGTCTGTACTTGAGGAAAGCCACAGGTTGGACCACCGCCAGGTAGCGCTCCACACAGATGCAGCTCTGGAGTAGGGGCCTGCAGGTCCAGGAGAGGCAATAGAGGAAATACACAGCCTGCCGTAACTTTACATTCAGGGTGAGGAAGTTGACCACATTAAGGAGACCCTGGACACAGAGCACCAGCTCCACTGCAAACAGGTTAATAGGGAAGACCTGGGTGGGTTTGACACCTCCAGAAAGACTTCTACTCAGAGAGAGCCAGAGGCACCAGACCAAGGCTGGTATCCCCAGGAGGATGCAGAGGGACTGGGCAGCACAGTACAGCACTGGCCCAACATAGCCCTGGTCATAGCAAATTTCCCAGCTGATGTGAGTTTGGTTTCCTGATGAGTCATTCATCCTTGTGAAACAATATGCGAGCCCACTGAGATATGAGAGAGGGAGAATTCATGACTTTATGATATATAATAATGTTGACAAAATTCTGATGCAAGAAAGATACATAGCAATAGTTTGATATAAGTCTACTGTCATGTCGCAGAAAGTTAAAATGTTAAATAACCTACCCAAGTTGATTCACAATACTCGTGGTTCTCTCTCCTCCTGAAGGTTGAATCCGACCGGATCGTACAACACCTAGATGATGGAGGGATTTTCGCCAAAGCTCCCTATCCTGTGTTCTTCCTAACAAGTCATGTATTGTGTTATTTACATAGACACACCTTTGGGCAGTGATGAATTGAGCACCATTGCATTTTATTTGACTAGAAATCTGAACGTATCATGAACAAAACACAGATTAACGAAATGCACATGCAAGCTAGGACAGATTTACACACACACAAACACACACACACACACACACACACACACACACACACACACACACACACACACACGCACACACACACGCACACACACACACACACACACACACACACACACACACACACACACACACACACACACACACACACACACACACACACACACACACCTGCTCAGGGATTTGCATTCTGGCATTGTCGGAAACAGAAGCATCATCACTCATATCACTCAGCACCTGTCTGTCCCAGCCACAGGTTAACCCAGCCACCTGCAAGGGCTGACTCTTTCACCTTACATAATCAAAAGATATGGTCTGTTTGGATTCCGGATTTCTCTTTAATTGCAGTGAATACAGTATATGTAAGAGTTCCTCAATAAAATAAGATAAATATTATTATAAACTCAGAAAAAAAGAAATGTCCCTTTTTCAGGACCATGACTTCACAAATCATTCGTAAAAATCCAAATAACTTCACAGATCTTCATTGTAAAGGGTTTAAACAGTTTACAATGCTTGTTAAATGTACCATAAACAGTTAATGAACATGCACCTGTGGAACAGTAGTTAAGACACTAACAGCTTACAGACGGTAGGCAATTAAGGTCACAGTTATAAAACTTAGGACACTAAAGAGGCCTTTCTACTGACTCTGAAAAACACAGAAAGAAAGATGCCCAGGGTCACTGCTCATCTGTGTGAATGTGTCTTAGGCATGCTACAAGGAGGCATGAGGACCGCAGTTGTGGCCAGGGCAATAAATTGCAATGTCCGTACTGTGAGACAGTATGGACATTGCAAGATAGTGCAAGACAGTGCTACAGGGAGACAGGACGGACAGCTGATCATCCTCGCAGTGGCAGACCACATGTAACAACACCTGCAGAGGATCGGTACATCTGAACATCACACCTGCTGGACAGGTACAAGATGGCAACAACAACTGCCCGAGTTACACCTGGAACGTACAATCCCTCCATCAGTGCTCAGACTGTCCGCAATAGGCTGAGAGAGGCTGGACTGAGAGCTTGTAAGCCTGTTGTAAAGCAGACATCACCGGCAACAACGTCACCTATGGGCACAAACCCACCGTCGCTGGAACAGACAGGACTGGCAAAAAGTGCTCTTCACTGATGAGTTGCAGTTTTGTCTCACTAGGGGTGATGGTAGGATTCGCGTTTATCATCGAAGGAATGAGCGTTACACCGAGGCCTGTACTCTGGATCGGGATCAATTTGCAGGTGGAGGGTCTGTCATGGTCTGGGGTGGTGTGTCACGGCATCATCGGACTGAGCTTGTTGTCATTGCAGGCAATCTCAACACTGTGCGTTACAGGGAAGACATCCTCCTCTCTCATGTGGTAGCCTTACTGTAGGCTCATCCTGACATGACCCTCCAGCATGACAATGCCACCAGCCTTACTGCTCGTTCTGTGCGTGATTTCCAGCAAGACAGGAATGTCAGTGTTCTGCCATGGCCAGCGAAGAGCTCGGATCTCAATCCCATTGAGCACGTCTGGGACCTGTTGGATCGGAGGGTGAGGGCTAGAGCCATTCCCCCGAGAAATGTCCGGGAACTTGCAGGTGCTTTGGTGGAAGAGAAGGGTAACATCTCTCAGCAAGAACGGGCAAATCTGGCGCAGTCCATGAGGAGGAGATGCACTGCAGTACTTAATGCAGCTGGTGGCCACACCAGATACTGACTGTTACTTTTGATTTGACTCCCCCTTTGTTCAGGAACACATTATTCTATTTCTGTTCGTCACATGTCTGTGGAACTTTTTCAGTTTATGTCTCAGTTATGGAGTCTTGTTATGTTCATTCAAATATTTACACATGTTAAGTTTGCTGAAAATAAACGCAGTTGACAGTGAGAGGAGGTTTCTTTTTTTACTGAGTTTATATTTTTGTCATTGTTGGACATAAAGTAATTAAATCTCCAGTAAATCAACTCAAAATCATTTTATTTTAGGAAATTTGTTCGGCAGTATTGCCACACATAATTAGAGAAGCATATGTGATTGTATTCCAGTGTAATCACGGTTTGAAATGATTGGGTCCATTCCTGCGAAATGTTTTGAGACAGATGTCTCAAAATCTGCATAAGCCAATGATAATTGTTGATGTAGCTACACGTTATAGAACACTACATGTTAGCTGTTCCCACAAAATAACCTGGCACACTTAGACCTATGATAAAGAGACACATGATTATTTCCTTTAAAAAAATATCTGCATCAGTGAATTACAAATATTCAAGTAGTTGGACGTGATACATAATTTTTTCTGAAAGCATCCTTAACAGAAGTCCAACGGCACCATCTGCTAATCAAAGTTACTAAATCACAAGTAACATTTCAACTGGTCGAGTGCCTGACAGTGTAGCGAGGCTCCTGCTAATTTTCGCAGTTTGCTGTAGATGCGAGTCCCAGGTGAGATATGTTTTTTTCCTTTGAAACGTAGAATTACATGTATTGTGTTAGAACAATATGTGGTGAAGGGAAGTGCAGTGCAAACCTTGTAAGGAGAGAAGACCTTTTGGCATAAGCTCTCCTACTAAAGCGGGCCATTACCCGAGCAGAGGAGAGCAGGCATGGCGGTTGATGTTCCCATACTAATGAGGCCCCAGCAGCGGAGAGCAGGCCCGGCTGTGGTTCCCTCACAGAAGCGGGCTGTGCCCAAGCAGAGGAGAGCAGGCATGGCTGTGGCGGGTCCCCAACTGAGGCGGGCAAGTCCCCCAGTGTAGGAACCAGAGGAGGGCCTAGAGTAGGCCCCAAATCAGGCCCTAACCGTAGACCCAGGGTCAGAACCAGATCAGGAGGAGGTGTTGGTGAGTCCAGGGAAGATTGTGGATCAGCTTGGACCACAGACCAGAAATAGCTAGTGCACCTGGGACATGACACTGGGTGGTGAATTCTGTGTGGTCAGCCCTGGTGAGGTCGCTGTGTCAGCCCACAGTCACGTCTTGGGTTGAGTCCAGCGGCAGCAGGACCAGGACTGGAGCTGGGTCAGGTGGTGCATGCTGGAGAGAGGCATCCTGGACACCCCGAATGGGAACTAGGTCTGTGGCTCGGTCAGTTGAATATGTACTGTCAGTAGCTGGTGACAGTGTTGTGGGCCCAGATCAAGGCTGGACCAATCATCGGAGGTAGCAGCAGACTGGTCCGGTGCTTCTGGACGGTCTTCTAGTGCAGGGACAGGCTGAGAGTCAAAGGTAGACAGGGCTTCTGTCGCTTGCTCCGGCTCGCCAGGTAGCTCTGGCTAGTTATGATCTGGTGGTCCAGTCAGCAACATAGGCTCACTACCGCATGAAGTTGCTGCTGGAATCGCATAGGCCACCCGAGCCGGGGAGGGGGTCCCCCAGATTCCACAGCAGTGGAAGAGGAATCAGGAATGACATCTGATGTGGGCTCGGTCTCCATAGCAGACAACTCCTGAGGTCCAGCGCGGGCCGAGGTCTCAGTCGCAGCCGTCCCCGACAAAGATGCCGTGGCTGGAGCGGCAATATAGTCACACCGAATGGGGGGGTCTGTCCGAGAGACAACTTATTGCTGCTGTTTCTCTATATGACTGTCCCATGGTTTCCACACAACCTGTTGGAGAGGGCTCCACTGACAGGAGGAAGCCCAGGATCTGGTCTTCTGTTGCATAATGCACATATGGTTCTGTATATTCTGCACAATACATACTACAGTGGAGTAGGCTGCATATATGATATATGCAGCGATGTTCACGGTGCTGCAACTCCCTGGTACACCAACGTAGAAGAGTAATCCACACGCTGGGTTGTTGGGTATGCGGTACCACCAGGTGCTGAGTAGTATCCCAAAAGTGGAGGAGAGGAATCCTAGGGTCCATGCTGCACCGTCTGCATGCCATAATTTACTGGACCACAGGTGGGCAGTGTTGAAAGCAGTAGCGGTTAATGGGTAATTGGGTAATTTAGAAAAACAAAAAAACATAAATACCTTATATACATAAGTATGCAGACATTTTGCTATGAGACTCAAGATTCAATTGATTGGACATGATTTGGAAAGGCATACACCTTTCTATTTAAAGTCCCACAGTTGACAGCAAAAACCAAGCATTGAGGTCGAAGGATTTGTCCGTAGAGCTCCAAGACAGGATTGTGTCAAGGCACAGATCTGGGGAAAGGAGCCAAACAATGTCTGCAGCATTGAAGGTCCCTGAGAACACAGTGGCCTGCATCATTCTTAAATGGAAGAAGATTGGAACCACCAAGAGTCTTCCTGGAGCTGGCCGCCCGGCCAAACTGAGCAAGGACAACCATCTCTGCAGCACTCCACCAATCAGCATCATACTGTTGGGATGTTTTCAGCGACAGGAACTGGGAGACTAGACAGAATCGAGGAAAATATGAACAGAGCAAAGTACAGAGAGATCATTGATGAAAACCTGTTCCAGAGCACTCAGGACCTCAGACTGGGGGCGAAGGTTCACCTTCCAACAGGACAATGACCCTAAGCACACAAACAATACAACGCAAGAATTGTTTCGGGACAAGTCTTTCAATGTCTTGAGTTGCCCAGCCATAGCCCGTACTTCAACCCAATCAAACATCTCCGGAGAGACCTGAAAATAGCTGTACTTGCAGCGACGCTCCCCATCCAACATGACAGAGTTTGAGAGGATCCGCAGAGAAGAATGGGAGAAACTCCCCAAATACAGGTGTGCCAAACTTGTAGCGTCATACCCAATTAGATTCAAGGCTGTAATCACTGCCAACGTTTCTTCAAAAAAGCACTGAGTAAAGGGTCTGAATACATTTACATTTACGTCATTTAGCAGACGCTCTTACAAATTGAATACTTATATAAATGTGATATTTCAGTTTTATTTTTGCTGAATTGTATTAAAACATGTTTTTTCTTCATCATGATGGGGTATTGTGTGTAGAATGATTATGGGGAAAAATATATTGAATCCATTTTAGAATAAGGCTGGAAAGTAACAAAATGTGGAAAAAGTCAAGGGATATGAATACTTTCCAAATGTATTGTTTTGCATGTACAGTAACAGACAGTTCCATGTCCTACAGCATAGTCAAGCAAGTAAATTATTTCCACATTTTCAGACCACTAAACAACTGTTGATTTAGAACCACAGAGAGTTATCGCAAGTTTCATAGAAAACAGGAGCTGCCTCCACTATTCCAGCACCATTTCAACTTCAACATTTCAAAATCATCAAATCACCTCTGCTTACTGTAGTCTTATACAGGGACAACTAAAAGATCGAAAAATTGTTTTGTCCAATCAACATAAGCTAAATATGATGTGGCTGTCCATGGTTCTGATTTCTGTGTGCGTGTGCATGTGTGTGGGGGGGTGCGTGCTCATTCGTGGAAGTAGAAAAACATTTTGACTCACCCTACTTGTAGAAAAACACCAATGCCATCCTCCTCTCTTTCATGTTTATGAAATGGTCTATCAATCTGCCATACAGTACATGCTTTTATTTATTTGTTGTCCTAGGCTACCTAGCTAGAATGCTTGCTCGCTAGCCTAACTTCCATTCTTGGGCAACGTCAGCTTGTTAACATTAGCCTACTCCATCTAGCTACATATTGAACTTCCATCCTCTCAGGCCAGCAGCACAACAATTTATCAATTAATGGTTGGATCAGAATCGCTCTTGTAATCATTGGCCAGTACGGAGAATTAAGTAAAACCACAAGTACATTCTCTTTTAAAATATATTCAATTTCTTTACCCTTGTGTGGCGTTCAGGTCAGTGGGACCCATTTTGTATATTTACTAAAAGAAACATTATAAAATGAATACTGTTTTCAACCTGATAATCATTGGCCTAGGCTAATTTTCTGTGAAGAACATGTAAAAGAACACATTTTCATTGAGGGCACACTGTGCACCCCCCTACACATTTATATTACATATGTGGTGTTCGGGTCCACTGGAACCGAGGGTAATAAAAGTGTGAAAAAGTGTGTAGGTGAAAACAAGCAAAAATGAAATAAAAAGGTTTGCTGTGTGCATTCACTCTGTCTTCCTCCTCTCTGTGCCTGCTGTTTCAACATAGCACTGTCTCCCTGCCTGTCTGCCTTTCTCCAACTTTTCTCGCAGTTTTTACCTTTTGTAGGATGTGAAACTACACAATGTCTTGTGGGAACCTGCGCAATGTTATTAAAATACATTATTTTGTAAGAAAATGCAGTATATTCCAAGACTCTAGTCAAGCCAGGTGCAAATTGGGGGAGGGACACAAGAAATAAATAGCTTTGCATGTGTAGCTCCTTACCACAATCAATCAGTATGGCAAAACTAATCTCTGCTCAGAGGGCCTTAGAGGGCCAGAGGGCCTCTTCCACTTCGGAAGAATTTTCAGAGTATGGATGTCTCTGTCAATTCGGAGTCTGACAGTGAGTTGGAAGAAGAGGATGTTCTTCCTAGCAAGTCACGTGTTGTGTGATTTACATACACACACCTGTGGGTGAATTGAACACCATTGCATTTTATTTTACCAGAAATCAAAGCGTATCAAGAAGGAACAAAACACAGATTTAATTTTTTATTTTATTTTATTTAACCTTTGTTTAACAATGCAAGTCAGTTAAGAACAACTTCTTATAATTCTACCATGGTCAAATCCGGACGACGCTGGGCCAATTGTGCGCCACTCTATGGGACTCCCAATCACGGCCGAATGTGCTGCAGCCTGGTTTCGAACCAGGTACTGCAGTGACGCCTATTGCACTGAGATGCAGTGTCTTAGACCATATCAACAAAATGCAGATGCTTGCACACACACACAGATGGAATTTTGACCTGCTCAGGTATTTGCATTTTGGCCTGAGCAGAAATGGAAGCATCACCACTCATATCACTCATTGTCCGAATCCTATGCCTTCCCATACCATAACCCTACAGCCACCATGGGGCACTCTGTTCACAACATTGACATCAGCAAAACGCTCGCACACAAGACGCCATACACTTGGTCTGCGGTTGTGAGGTCGGTTGGACGAACTACCAAATTCTCAAAAATTACGTTAAAGGCTTATTGTATAGAAATGAGCGTTAAATTATCTGGCAACAGTTCTGGTGGACATTCCTGCAGTCAACATGCTAATTGCATTTTCCCTCAAAACTTGAGATGTCTTTGGCATTGTGTTGTGTTATAAAACTGTACATTATAGAGTGGTCTTATGTTGTCCCCAGCATCACGCTGTTTAATCAGCTTCTTGACATGCCACACCTCTCAGCTGGATGGATTAATTTGATAAAGGATAAAATGCTCAATAACAGGGATGTAGCCAAATTTGTGCACAGAATTTGAGAGAAATAAACATTTTGTGCGTATGGAAAATATCTGGGATCTTTTATTTCAGCTCATGAAACATGGGACCAACAATTTACATGTTGCATTTGCCTTTTTATTCAGTTGATATAGAACATCACATAGAAGTAGAGAAGCAACTGCTATACAGGATGTAATACCAGTTAAAATATGACTAAGCAAAGTGAAAATAGTAGTATATGTTATTGGGGTTACATTTTGTCAAACCAAACAAAACAGTCAGGATAGGTTGGAATGGTGAACATGAGGTGATAGTAAAATCTCACAATGTAACTCCCTAATTTCACTTACATTAACAGCTATACAACGACAAATACAACGAACATTTCACACCAAACAACCCCTTAATCCTCTTCCCCACTTCTCACACTGTTTAGTTTAACCAGAAACCACTTACTACAAATGACAAGACCTCAAAATAGCATGACTAAAAGGAATGGAACAGAATGATAAGCTGAGAAATGAAAGACAACCTTGCCACTACAGTGGTTATCCTTCTCTTTAACCTCCGATAAAGGGGAGTTTCCCAGCCCTGTGGAGATAGAGGGGCTGAGTAAAGCTACCCAACACGCTGAAGGAGAAAGTAATGGGGGTCAGAATACATCTGAATGATCTCAAAGAAATGTGATCCTGAAGGATTTCCCTGATGATGGTAGGAGTAGTTCAGCATCAAGGTCAGCAGGATGATCTGTGCCCTCCCTCCTCTTTTTGACCCTTTCTCTCCATCCCTCCATCCCCTGGACCAGTAATAATGCTAAATGAATAGGCCTAATCTCCAATCTAGCCACCTCGCCCTGATACTAATTGTATAACTAATAAAACAAACCAACATTCACTATAAGTGATAAACAAGTGATGACGCTTTAGTTAAAGTGGCAATCTGCATTTGGGACATCCATTCTTGGACTTTCAAATGAATGATATACGCCCATTGGATCTTGAAATATATTACTTAGAAATGCCTCATGAGCTTAGTTCAACTGTCATACACTATCAGAACCTAAAATAAGAGCTTGTTTAACTTCTTTGTTTGTTAAAAAACATCAATGTAAACCAACACCGCATAGTCTAAAAACTATCATTTTGATATCATGGCTGGTCAGTCCTTGCATCCATAGCTCTGTCTATGAATTAAAAAGTTGCTTTTTACAAAAACAATGGTAGGGACGGTTTGATTGCCCCTTTAACAACAATTATAAAGCTTATGTTCTGTATCTAACAACATTCTATTGCTACAGGCCACCAAATTAAAACAATCCAAACTATTTATCAAATATAATAGTACACAAATCCTTCTACATCTTTGCCATGTCTTTGTATGTTTAAACTACAGTTGCAGGCACTAAGAAGTTAGGCTGCGCCGCGGTATTGACAGAAGAATTTGAATTCAATGGGTATTTAACAAAACCCTCTATCATCTCCTAGAGATAGTGCCCACACCTGTAAGTCTAATGTGTCTCTGTCCCTCTTCGGCATGGCAGCTTTCCCTCTCTGTAGAGGTGCATCAGGGGTGAGACCATGACACTGAAGATGTTAACAATCACCAAAATGTTGATGACATTGCAGTTGTAGTCGAGACTGGATGAAAGGGTAGCGTAACCAACAACTATCAGGATGGAGCTCGTCAAGATGATCACCAGGTTGGTTAAGACGATCCCAAAAGCTCTCATCTTAAGTGGATCTGTTGTCCCCTGTTTCTTCTCTCCCCCTCTACCTCCCTCTACCTCTCTTGGACCAGGCTGGATCAGCACACGCAGGATGAAGAAGCAGCAGAGGGAAATGACGGCCACCCCAAAGCAATAGACACCAATTATCACATGAGTTGCGATTTCTTCATTACCCAATGAAGTGATAGCAAAACATGCGTAAGTGAGCGACAGCAGCCAGACCACGGTTGAACACGCCACCCTGTACCTCCGGAATCTGTACTTGAGGAAAGCCACAGGTTGGACGACCGCCAGGTAGCGCTCCACACAGATGCAGCTCTGGAGCAGGGGCCTGCAGGTCCAGGAGAGAATATAGAGGAAATATACAGCCTGTGTTAACATGATGTTCTGTACGAGGTAGCTGATCACCTCAAAGAAACCCTCCACACAGAACACCAGCTCCACTGCAAACAGGTTAACAGGTAAAACCTGGGTTGGTTTGAGACCTCCAGCGAGACTTCCACTCAGAGAGAGCCAGAGGCACCAGACCAGGGCTGGCATCCCCAGGAGGAAGCACATGGACTGGACAGCACCAGTAAGCACTGGCCCAACATAGCCCTTGTTAAGGCAAACATTCCAGCTGAAGTAAGTGTGGTTTCCTGAAGAGGCATTCATCCTTGTAGAACAATATCCGATCCCACTGAGATATGAGAGAGGGTAGATGACAAGTTTCAAGTGTTTTAATATACTGTAGGCAACATACTGACGCAATATACCGATGTCAACATACATAAAAATGCTTAGATATACGTAGGGCTACTGGTATTTCAGTCAAAGTATTGTGCATTGTCTCAGAAAGTCTGAATGAACACATGTGATGTAAAATGTTTTGCCAAAGGTAACATGTTATAATGTAAAATAACCTACCCTTGTTGTTTAAGTAAATCAGAGCTTTCCTTATGATATTTGTGGTTCTCTCTCCTGCAGAAGGCTGAGTCCAACCTGATGGAACAAAACATGCATGAGTGATTTTAGCCTAAGCCACTTGTCCTGTGTTCTTCTTAACAAGTCACGTGTTATTTAAATACACACACCTGTGGGCGTTCATGAATTGAGCACAAATGAATGATTAGTTTACAGCAGGTCATTTTATTTGACTAGAAATCCTTTCAAAACATATCATGAACAAAACACAGATTAGTTGTAAGGCATAAACACACACCCACCAGCACACACACACACACACACACACACACACACACACAGAGAGATGCAATTTCAACTTACTCAGTGATTTGCATTTTGGCCTGAGCAGAAATGGAAGCATCATCACTCATATCACTCAGCACCTGTCTGTCCCAACCACAGGTTAGTCCAGCCACCTGCAAGGGCTGACTCTTTCACCTTACATAATCAAATCATATGGGCTTCAGACATACACAGAATTAGTCTGTTTGGATTCTGGATTGCTCTGTAATTGCATTGCGTATACAGTATAGGTTTGTACTTACAGGTAAATCATATGTGATATATTCATAAAAAAACATACATTCTACGTTTAAACACTCATCATTTCTGAAACAAGTGAAACATTTTTATGTCATGTATTTATCATGAAAAAAACCCTCTTTAAAGATAATTGTATATTGTTAATACTATGTAGCCTATATAGAAATGGTTAATACTATGTAGCCTATATAGAAGGTGTTAATACTATGTAGCCTATATTGAAAGTGTTACTACTATGTAGCCTATAATGAAAGTGTTAGTACTATGTAGCCTACAATGAAAGGGTTACTACTATGTAGCCTATATTGAAAGTGTTAATACTATGTAGCCTATATAGAAATAGTTACTACTATGTAGCCTATATAGAAAGAGTTACTACTATGTAGCCTATATTGAAAGTGTTAATACTATGTAGCCTATATAGAAAGTGTTAGTACTATGTAGCCTATGTTAATACTATGTAGCCTATATACATTTAAATGTTTACATTTTAGTCATTTAGCAGACGCTCTTATCCAGAGCAACTTACAGTAGTGATTGCATACATTTCATACATTTCATTTAATTTCATGCATTTTTTTTTTTTTTTGTACTGGCCCCCCGTGGGAATCGAACCCACAACCCTGGTGTTGCACACACCATGCTGGCGTTGCAAACACCATGCAAACACCAACTGAGCCACAGGAAAGCCGGAAAGTACTATGTAGCCTATATAGAAAGTGTTAGTTGTCACGTCCTGACCAGTAAAGGGGATATTTGTTATTGTAGTTTGATCAGGACATGGCAGGGGGTGTTTGTTTAGAGTGTTTCGGGGTTTGTTGGGCTATGTTCTTATGTAAGAGGGGTGTTTGTTTTATGTGTTTCGGGGTTTGTGGTTAATGTTCTATGTTAGTATATTTCGATGTTCGTTCTAGTCTTTCTATTTCTATGTTTAGTTAATGGGGTTGACCTTCAATTGGAAGCACCTGAAGGATGGACCTGGCAGAAGGAACGGCAATTATGGGAGGACAAGTTACGGGAGCTACGGGAGCCTGAGAGTCAGCCCGAATAAATATTTTGGAAGGGCCACACGGGTAGTTTGGCTGGGCCAAGGTTGAGCCCTAAGCCAACTCCCCGTGCTTATTATGGGGAGCGTGTGGAGTGGAGAGCGCCGGTGTATGCAGAACTGCGCACGATCTCGCCCATTCGCATGCTCAGTCCGGTGCGAGCGATCCCAGCCCCTCGCAAGTGCCGTGCTAGAGTGGGCATCCAGCCTGGAAGGAGGATGCTTGCGCAGCGCATCTGGCCACCAGTGCGCCTCCTAGGCCCAGGCTACCCTACGCCTGCTCTACGCACCGCAACCATCAGGCCTCTGCACAGCCCAGTTTGCCCTGTGCCAGAACTCCGCTCGTGCAGGGCTACTATTACCATCCAGCCAGGACGGGTTGTGCAGGAGGTGCGCTCCAGACCTCCAGTGCCTACTCATGGCCCGGTGTATCCAGTTCCTGCTCCTCGCACTAGCCCTGAGGTGCGTGTCTCTAGTCTGGCGCTTCTAAAGCCAGCACCACGCACCAGGCCTCCAGTGCGTCAGCCCAGTCCAGAGCTTCCGACGACAGTGCCCCATCCAGAGTGTCCGGCAACAGTGCCCCGTCCAGAGTGTCCGGCAACAGGGCCCCGTCCAGAGTGTCCGGCAACAGTGCCCCGTCCAGAGTGTCCGGCAACAGTGCCCCGTCCAGAGTGCCCGGCAACAGTGCCCCGTCCAGAGTGCCCGGCAACAGTGCCCCGTCCAGAGTGTCCGGCAACAGTGCCCCGTCCAGAGCTCCCGGTGACAGTGCCCCGTCTAGAGATGGCCCACAGTCCGGAGCCAGCAGAGACGGCCCACAGTCCGGAGCCAGCAGAGATGGCCCACAGTCCGGAGCCAGCAGAGACGGCCCACATTCCGGAGCCAGCAGAGACTGCCCACAGTCCGGAACCGAGAGAGACGGCCCACATTCCGGAACCGAGAGAGACGGCCCACAGTCCGGAACCGAGAGAGACGGCCCACAGTCTGGAACCGAGAGAGACGGCCCACAGTCTGGAACCGAGAGAGACGGCTCACAGTCCGGAACTGAGAGAGACGGCCTACAGTCCAGAACTGAGAGAGTCGCCCTACAGTCCGTAATCGGCGCAGCCAGAGTCGCCCTAAAGTCTGGAGCTCCCAGCGATGCGCATCAGCCCGAGGTCTCCCGCGACGCGCATCAGCCCGAGGTCTCCAGCGACGCGCCTTAGCCCTGAGCCTTCAGCGGGGGTGGACAGGTTAGGTTGGGGACCTAGGCCGGAGCCTGAGCTGTCACGTCATAGTATATTTCGATGTTCATTCTAGTCTTTCTATTTCTATGTTTAGTTAATGGGGTTGACCTTCAATTGGAAGCAGTTGCTCCTCGTTGCTTCTAATTGAAGGTCCTACTTAAGAGGGGTGTTTTTTCTATGGGATTTGTGGGTAGTTGTTTTGTGTATAGCTGTATGCAGTATATCAAATTTATTTATATAGCCCTTCTTACATCAGCTGATATCTCAAAGTGCTGTACAGAAACCCAGCCTAAACACATTCCCGCTGCACCTTGGTCCAATCCTTACGACGCCCATGACATTAGTACTATGTAGCCTATGTAGAAAGTGTTAATACTATGTAGCCTATATTGAAAGTGTTAATACTATGTAGCCTATATAGATAGTGTTAATACTATGTAGCCTATATTTAAAGTGTGACTACTATGTAGCCTGTATGGAACGTGTTAGTACTATGTAGCCTATATTGAAAGTGTTACTACTATGTAGCCTATATTGAAAGCATTAGTACTATGTAGCCTATATAGAAAGTGTTAATACTATGTAGCCTATATAGAAAGTGTTAATACTATGTAGCCTATATAGAAAGTGTTACTACTATGTAGCCTATATAGAAAGCGTTAATACTATGTAGCCTATGTAGAAAGTGTTAGTACTATGTAGCCTATGTAGAAAGTGTTAATACTATGTAGCCTATGTAGAAAGTGTTAGTACTATGTAGCCTATATAGAAAGTGTTAGTACTATGTAGCCTATGTAGAAAGTGTTAATGTGTGTTGGTAATAGCTTCTACACAGTGAGTGAGGAGAAGACCTTAGCTAGGACAACCATCTCCCTTTCACCCCCTCCCTGTCTCTCAACCCAACACTATGACAGCTGACTACCCCAAAGAAGCCCCCAATAGCCCCACCTTTCTTCCTCCACATGCCCCCTTCCTCCCAATGCCCCGCATCCCACCATCCCACCCCCAGACCAAGGAAGTGCATAAGGACATTCCTCCCCTGGCTGGTGTGAGGCCCCCTCTTCCTCCATGCACTGTCAGCCTGGCCCTGACTGATGCACTTGTACCTCTTACTCAGCTGTCTGGCTGGAAGACGAGACTTCACTTACACATGATTAAGGTCCCCTAGTCCTCTGCTTGACCTGGAATCCCCTCAACATATCCACAAGGGCTGCCCCTTTGTAGCCACCAGTCCAGCAGCGTTTGTACAGGACAGCAGCTTTTTGTCACGTGAGGACATAAAGTGATGGCTATGTGTCTGTGATTATAGATTGAGGATGCAGTAGAGGGTCTAGAATGGTCTGGGGTAGGTTCCCTGTACAAAGCTTACACACGGGGTCAGTATTGGGTCTTTATTAGGTTCCATCGAGCTCTGTATCGTATGTATGGTTGTGTCAACAGAGCTACGTAAAACAGCAGGGGACAGAGAGTGTGGGGAGGGAGGGAGGGAGGGGTGAAGAGAGGATGAAGGCAGGGACTGGAGAGAGAAACAGAGTGGAGACAGTTGTGGGTGAGGAAACATGGGGCAGAAAGAATGACTGACAGAAGATGAGCAAGCTGAGTGACGTTGTGAGGAACGCTGGACAGTTCAACTACAACAAGACAAACATGTGTTCCCGAATACTCTAATTCTGTCTGAAGACTCTGAAGACTCTACATTCTGAAGACTCAAGATTCTAAAGACTCAAGATTCTGAAGACTCAAGATTCTGAAGACAGCTATACGGATTACTACTACTTTGATCTGCCTGGGTCCACAGCTGTCCTGGATCGGCCTGTAGTCATTATAGACCAGTGTTAACTGGACCTGTCCTGGATAAGCCTCTAGTCATTATAGATCAGTCTTAACTGGAGCTGTCCTGGATCAGCCTGAAGTCATTATAGACCAGTGTTCACTGGACCTGTCCTGGATCAGCCTGTAGTCATAATAGACAATTGTTAACTGCAGCTTTTCACTGGGATCTGGTCCCATTGGTCTGTGAGTCCCAGACAGTCCGGCCAGGAGATGCAGAAGAACAATAAGAAGAACCGGGTCCAGAACATGGGCCAGCAGCAGAGACCTCTAGCTTGCACAGCCTTGACCAAACCAGGCAACAAGTGAGTCAGGTCAGGGTTCAGGAGTCAGAGGGTAGAGTACAGGGGGTGAAGGGTAAATGGGTGAAGTGGGTGAAGTGCATTGTAAAGGGATCCGGGGGGATGCTGTTTTGGTGCGCTTTGTAAATAAAGCAGGCATCCGTTTGCTTTAGGTGTGTGTATACGTGTTTGAAGGGTAAATGGGTGAAGTGGGTGAAGTGCATTGTAAAGGGATCCGGGGGGATGCTGTTTTGGTGCGCTTTGTAAATAAAGCAGGCATCCGTTTGCTTTAGGTGTGTGTATACGTGTTTGTTGTGGGATGGCATGTGTGCTAAATACCAACACAGCTTTTTAGATGGTCTTCTACCAGGTTTGTTTGTGGTCTAGAATGAAACACTACCAGAAGTACTCTACCTTTCTTGCTACCTTTACTACCAATCAACCTGGTACTTGATTACTTTCTGATCCTTGAAAGAATGTAATTTGCACAGTCGCTAATTCAGCCACAAAATAATTGAGTGTTTAATACAGTGACTTGGCTAACAGTGCCGGGTCGGCGTACTGTGACTCAGCTAGTAATTCTATACTCAATGACAGTGGTAGTGCAACGCTTTAACTCAACTACTAGAGTAAGACATTGTGGAATTCTTGCTGAATCGTCTATCAAAGTGATCAGGTCAAATTTAGCCCAAATCTTTTGCCATAAAGTGGTGTAAAGTGTTGACGAGGTGGTTTATTACCAACTTTTTAAGTCATTTTTTTATGTACTGTGCAAAATAGTAATCTTTTCTTGTTTCTGTTTAGAAATTACAAATACTGTGTATATATATATATATATATATATATATATAGTGCGGTATGTTGTGAACTAGATGTTTTTATTTGCTGCAGACAGCTGCAAGCCGAGTAGCAGTCCCCATAGGCTCCAACTTGTCATCACTCTTTTATTGTAAGCCCAACAGACAGTAAGTTTCTAGTGTTGCCCCATCCAACGGCTTAAATCAGTAAATGCTTAGTGCACAGTCAGAGGCGCATCACATCACAGTAAATGAGACCACTGACAGCCAACCCAGTCAGTCGGTGATGAAGGACAGGGGGGTAAATAAATAAACAGACTGGCAGAAAAACAGTTTTAGTACAGTGACCACATTTAAATTATACAAATGTGGGACAACAGGATGATTTTGCAGGACATTCACAGTTTTGGCCGCATGAGACATTTTCTTTTTTTGACTATTCAGCTAACCATCCTAAAATCTCATAAGACATTAGGTGGTGTGTTTGGTGTGACAGTAACATTGTTCTATGCCATTATATTTGGTTGTGTTATGTAGAATACTAACTAATCATTATGTGATCTTCCAAGACATTGATTCAGCTTTGATCTAACTTGACTAAATGAGCACCATTGTGAGAAGTGGCTGAGCAACACTCCGGTGTACTCAGGCAGCACTACAGCCCTGCAACGAACGAGCTAATTGAAGCGAAGCTACTCTTTTGCCTCGTGCAAAATGTAGTGATGCAGAAAAAAGAAACCACATGTGTTTTATGAAAATCTGGCATTATGTGGCCAAGGAAACAATTCTGGTTTGTCTCGGGGAATGTAAAACTGTCAACGGTGTGCGCAACTGGTAAACTGATGTCAGGTGCAGGAAAGCAGAGATGAGTGAACAGGCACACTTTATTTGGCAGAAGGAAAACAGTCGGACGCAACTGCGTAACGACACTCCCACCAAAGGCAAAAGCGAATAGCGCACTCGTCACACAAATAATGGCCACCAGTACTTCCCACTCAGACAGCGCACCGTCTGACCGATCCCAGAACGACCAGAGGAGGGTGACGTATGGGCCCAATAAATCAACCGGTCACGGACAGCAGACGGAATGTACAGACGCCCAGCGGGACACTGGAGGGGAGCGGGCTCTGCACATAACGCCTGCTCAATGTCCGCGTCCAGCCCCCACACCACCGGCGCTACCAGGCAGGAGGCCGGGAGGATGGGAGTATGATCCATGGGCCGCTCCTCTGTGTCATACATGTGCGTCTGCCTTCACATTTTGGGAACCTGGTCTGTAGGAAAGGATGAAGACAAAATGGGTAAAAAACATGGCCCACCTTGCCTGATGAGGATTCAGTCTCCTCGCTGCCCGGATGTACTCCAGGTTTCGGTGGTCAGTCCAGATGAGAAAAGGGTGTTTAGCCCCCTCAAGCCAATGTCTCCACGCCTTCAAAGCCTTGACCACAGCCAACAGCTCCCGGCCCCCCACATCATAGTTTCGCTCTGCCGGGCTGAGCTTCCTCGAGAAGAAGGCACAAGGGCGGAGCTTCGGTAGCGTGCCCGAGCGCTGAGAGAGCACGGCTCCTATCCCAGCCTCAGACGCGTCCACCTCCACTATGAACGCCAAAGAGGGATCCGGATGGGCCAGCACGGGAGCCGAGGTAAACAGAGCTCTTAGGTGACCAAAAGCCCTGGCCGCCTCAGCCGACCACTGCAAACGTACCGGTCCCCCCTTCAGCAGTGAGGTAATGGGAGCCGCTACCTGACCAAAACCCGGTGGCAGTTGGCTGCACCTCCTTTACCGTAGTGGGAGTCAGCCAATTACACACGGCTGAAATGCGGTCACTCTCCATCTCCAGCCCTGAGATGGAAATGCGGTACCCCAGGAAGGAGACAGACTGTTGGAAGAACAGGCATTTCTCAGCCTTGAAGTACAGGTCATGCTCCAACAGACAACCAAGCACCCTGCGCACCAGGGACACATGCTCGGCGCGTGTAGCGGAGTATATCAGAATGTCATCAATATACACCACTACACCCTGCCCGTGCAGGTCCCTGAAAATGTCATCTACAAAGGCTTGGAAGACTGACGGAGCATTCATCAACCCATATGGCATGACGAGGTACTCATAATGGCCTGAGGTAGTACTGAAAGCCGTCTTCCACTCGTCTCCCTCCCGGATATGCACCAGGTTGTAAGCACTCCTGAGATCTAGTTTGGTGAAGAAGCGCGCCCCGTGCATTGACTCAATCGCTGTGGCTATGAGAGGTAGCAGGTAACTGTACCTCACAGTGATCTGGTTTAGACGTCGATAGTCAATACATGGGCGCAGACCTCCATCCTTCTTCTTCACAAAAAATAAACTCGAGGAGGCGGGTGAAGTGGAGGACCGAATGTATCCCTGACGCAGGGATTCGGAGATATATGTTTCCATAGCCGCCGTCTCCGCCTGTGACAGGGGATACACATAACTCCTGGGAAGTGCAGCGTCTACCAGGAGATTTATTGCACAATCCCCCCGTCGATGGGGTGGTAATTGAGTCGCCTTCTTTTTAGAGAAGGCGAGAGCCAAATCAGCATATTCAGGGGGAATGTGCACGGTGGAGACTTGGTCTGGACTTTCCACCGTAGTAGCACCAACGGAAACCCCTAAACACCTTCCCGAGCACTCCCATGACCACCCCGTGAAAGCCCTCTTTTGCCATGAAATGGTGGGGTCATGACGAGCTAACCAGGGAAGGCCAAATACCACAGGAAACACAGGAGAGTCAATGAGGAAGAGACTGATTCTCTCCTCGTGACCCCCCTGCGTCACCATGCCCAGGGGAGTGGTGGCCTCTCTAATCAACCTGGACCCTAGTGGTAGACTATCCAAAGCGTGAACTGGAAAAGGCCTAACCACTGGAACAATGGGGATCCCTAAACTATGGGCGAATGCTCTGTCAATAAAATTCCCAGCCGCGCCTGAATCGACGAGTGCCTTATGCTGGGAATGCGGGGAAATTTTACATGCACAAACAGGTGTACAACAGAGGGCTCTGGATGAGAGTGGTGCAGGCTCACCTGGGTTGACGCCAGAGTGCCCTGCCTGCTGCCTCGATCCCCAGATGAACCAACCCGGCACTGACCGGCAGTGTGACCTCTGTGGCCACAGATGGTGCACGTGAAGGCCCCTCCTCCGGTCTCCCTGAGGGCAGCACCTCCCAGCTCCATAGGCACCGGAGCGGTGGTGCTGGGAGAGGGAAACGACAGAGCCCTCTCTGGGCGTCCGCGGGTGACCAGCAGGTTATCCAACCAAATGGACAGGTCTACCAGCTGGTCGAAGGTGAGGGTGGTATCCCTGCCGGCCAACTCCCATGGAAATCCTCGCGCAGGCTGCAGTGGTAGTGGTTGATAAGGGCCCTGTCTTTCCTTCCTGCTCCGGCGGCCAGGGTGCGAAATTCCAGGGCGAACCCCTGGGTGCTCCTCGTGCCCAAGGAGTCTTCGACCACCTGCCTCAGGTGGAAGAGGCGTTCACCCGCTGCTCTACCCTCGGGCGGGTGGTCGAAGACTGCCCGGAAGCGGCGGGTGAATACCTCGAAGTGGTCCAACACCACATCTCCTTCTCCCCACATGGCAGTAGCCCACTCCAGAGCTCTCCCCGAGAGGCACGAGATGAGGGAGGACATCCTCTCCCTTCCCGAGGGAGCTGGGTAAATGGTGGCCAGGTATAGGTCCAGCTGTAGTAGGAAACCCTGGCAGCGTGCCGCCGTCCCATCATATTCCCTGGGAAGGGCGAGACGCATCCCACAGGGACCGGGTACAGAAGGAACGAGTAGTCATAACCCCTGTTGTGTTGGTGGAGGCGCTGGAGGGACTCTCTGTCTCTCCCAGCGGTCCATGGTCTGGGCGACGCGGTCCATCGCGGCGCCGAGATGTTGCAGCATCGCTGCATGCTCTCTGATGCGCTCCTCGACCCCTACATCTGGGGTACCTGCTCCTGCTGACTCCATGGTAGGTGTGTAATTCTGTCAATGGTGTGCGCAACTGGTAAACTGATGTCAGGTGCAGGAAAGCAGAGATGAGTGAACAGGCACACTTTATTTGGCAGAAGGAAAACAGTCGGACGCAACTGCGTAACGACACTCCTGCCAAAGGCAAAAGCGAATAGAGCACTCATCACACAAATAATGTACAGCATACAATACCATTGGTTCCAAACAAGACCCGGTGAAAAACCAGCACACATAACACGTATGTGCCCACATGCACACATGACACGATGAAGGATGTAAAACAGGTGTGCGAAAAAACAAGACAAAACAAATGGAAATGAAAGGTGGAGCGGCGATGGCTAAAAGACTTTTGAGCGCTGCCCGAACAAGGAGAGGATTGAGTGAAGTAGCAGTAAATATGAAAGCAACACAAATGTGAAATGACCGTATATCCTATCTTTCAGTCTAATACAGCTATTTGCTTACTTTTGTAGCTCTTCATCGGTAGCACACTTTTTGTAAGTAGTTAGGCATATCTGTCCTCTCCAAGTTTTGCTGGAATTTATCCCAAAAAAGTTTGAGAATTGGCTGATATGTCTATGACATTGGCCAAACATCTGGTCTTGCGCAGAATATCAGATCTCAACATTGACTGGAGAAGTTTTTTATGTCACCAGTACCACATCCTTATCATATACTGTGCATTCGGAAAGTATTCCGACCCCTTGAATTTTCTATATTTTATTATGTTACAGCTTTATTCTAAAATTGATTAAATTGCTCCCCATCCAACCTGACAGAGCTTGAGAGGATCTGCTGAGAAGAATGGGAGAAACTCCCGAAATACAGGTGTGGCAAGCTTGTACAGTAGCGTCATACCCAAGGATGGGGTGCATCGCTGCACAGCTATTTTCAAGTCTCTCCAGAGATGTTCAATTGGGTTCAAGTCTGGGCTGGGCCACTCAAGGACATTCAGAGACTTGTTTCAAAGCCTGTCAGGTTCTGACAAAGTACAGATCTCTCTGTACTTTGCTCTGTTCATCTTTCCCTTGATACTGACTAGCGTCCCAGTCCCTGCCATTGAAAAACATCCCCACAGCATGATGCTGCCCACACTACGCTTCACCATAGGAAGGGTGCCAGGTTTCCTCCAGATGTGACACTTGGCATTCAGGCCAAAGAGTTAAATCTTGGTTTCATCAGACCAGATAATCTTGTTTCTCATGGTCTGAGACTCCTTTAGCTGCCTTCTAGCAAACTCCAACCGGGCTGTCATGTGTCTTTTACTGAGGAGTGGCTTCCATCTGGCCACTCTACCATAAATGCCTTATTGGTGGTGTTGCAGAGATGGTTGTCCTTCTAGAAGGTTTTCCCATCTCCACAGAGGAACTCTGGAGTTTTCAGAGTAACCATCAGGTTCTTGGTCACCTCCCTGACCAAGGCCTTTATCCCCCTATTGCTCAGTTTGGAAGTGTGGCCAGCTCTAGGAGGAGTCTTGGTGGTTCCAAAGTTCTTCCATTTAAGAATACTGGAGGCCACTGTGTTCTTGGGGACATTCAATGCTGCAGAAATGTTTTGGTACCCTTCCCCAGATCGGTGCTTCGACACAATCCTGTCTCGGATGTCTACGGACAATTCTTTCGACCTCATGGCTTAGTTTTTGCTCTTACATGGGACGTTAAATAGACAGGTGTGTGCCTTTCCAAATCATGCCCAATCAATTGAATTTACCACAGGTGGACTCCAATCAAGTTGTAGAAACATCTCAAATATGATCAATGGATTCAAGATGCACTTGAGCTCAATTTCGAGTCTCATAGCAAAGGGTCTGAATACTTATGTAAATAATGTATTTCAGTTTAATATATATAGGTTGCAGGCCGGACCACATGTTCTCTCAGATTGTGCGGGACAGTCCCATATTTCGTCCCACGTCCCGCTATAGATATATATATAAGTTTACCTGTTTTCGCTTTTTCATTATGGGGTATTGTGTGTAGATTGATGAGGAAAGAAAATAATTGTATACATTTTAGAATCAGGCTGTAATGTAACAAAATGTGCAAAAGGGGAAGGGATCTGAATTATTTCGGAATCTTTTCATAAGCACAACGTGACCACAAGTGACTGACTGAAAATCTGGAGAAATCTATAAAATAAATCTAATGAGTGACGTTTGAATTTGTTGATCAAATACTGGACATGATTGTTTGATTGCGGGACGTGGGACGAAATATGGGACTGTCCCGCACAATCTGGGACAACATGTGGTCACTCTATAGTGATAAGTCTAATTAAGGACGGATCATTTACTATTGTATTCAAAGTATACTTACAGTACCAGTTAAACGTTTTTTGCTTTAATTTTACAATTTTCTACATTGTAGAATAATAATGAAGACATCAAAAATATGAAATAACACATATGTATAGTAGTCTCTAAATACCATGTAAACATTAGCAGCGTTAGCGAGGTATTAGGGATTGATCCCTGTATAGCAGTCTCTAAAGACTGCGAGCACAATACTGTAACTCATTAAGACAAAGACTCATGACATCCAATGTATCATCCTATCATTATAGGGTTGAACACTAACTAACGAAGGTTTAAGCTTAAATAAATCAGCTGTTTAATGTACTTGGTCGGGTGGGAGGTGGGAGTTGAGGATGCTAAGTTGGAAGCGTATGATGCATCGTCTTGCTCTGGCAGACTCTCTGAGGGGTATATGGGGGATAAAAGTTTTACGATTGGCAGCTGCCTGAGTCACTCACAGACACTGGTCAGAGAGCAGTCTCACCTGTCGCATTCCTTTTTTTAAACCCCTGTCTGGTCTTATGGTTTTGGCCTTGGATTTGTTTGCTACATATACAAGTTTGTAGAGTCCAGTAAGAACAAAGTAGAGTTGATAGGGTTTGTCCATGGCTGTGATAGTGACTGTTCTGGCTTGACACGGGTTGGCACTTGACACAGATTTGCACTTGACACAAGTTGGAGCTTTCTGAGCCCTACAATCCACTGTTTTCCCTGCTAACACCCCCTGGGTTTTCTACTGTTTCCCTGCTAACACCCCCTGGGTTTCCACAGTTTTCCATGCTAACATTTTACATTTTAGTCATTTAGCAGATGCTCTTATCTAGAGCAACTTACAGTAGTGAATGCATACATTTCAATTCATTTCATACATTATTTTTTTTTTTTGTACTGGCCCCCTGTGGGAATCAAACCCACAAACCTGGCGTTGCAAACACCATTGCAAACACCATGCTCTACCAACTGAGCCACAGGGAGGCTGGGTTTCCACCCCCTGGGTTTCCACTGTTTTCCCTGCTAACACTGTTTTCCCTAATTACACTGTCTCACTTCCCTACTGTCTGTGGGTGACTCTTTAACCCTCACATTAACCTAGTTCTAGGACTGTTTCCCTACTCTCTGTGTGTGACCCTTTAATTCTCTCATTAACCTAGTTCTAGGACTGTTTCCCCACTCTCTGTGTGTGACCCTTTAATTCTCTCATTAACCTAGTTCTAGGACTGTTTCCCCACTCTCTGTGTGTGACCCTTTAATTCTCTCATTAACCTAGTTCTAGGACTGTTTCCCCACTCTCTGTGTGTGACCCTTTAATTCTCTCATTAACCTAGTTCTAGGACTGTTTCCCCACTCTCTGTGTGTGACCCTTTAATTCTCTCATTAACCTAGTTCTAGGACTGTTTCCCCACTCTCTGTGTGTGACCCTTTAATTCTCTCATTAACCTAGTTCCAGGACTTGTAAGAATCTTTAAATCCTACTTGATTAGAGGTTCAAACAGGGTCTTAAATAAGCCAAATGATCAGATCATGACGTGTGGGTATAATTTTCTCCTAATTTGGACAATTGTCTATTTCACCGCAGTCAGAATGCTCTCTCAGAATGAACTCTCATAAAGATTGTGAAAACACCACAGTAAGTACGTGCATAACCTATACCTCATCAAACTGCATGGCTTTCCACTGACACATCATGCCATGGGCTGCCGAGGATCTAAAATAAACACTCTAAAAAGGCTGGTCATGTCAGAGCTACGCAAGAGAAAACAATAAAATACATTTATACACATGCAATGTGACAGTCACAGTTGGCCACTGTGGGTCAAGGGGGCCTTATAAATGTCCTTTAACTGTCTAAAGCAACTAGAATCCGGCCTGCATCTTTTCACAGTGGTGGGCTTGTAAACTAAAGGTGTAAATCAAAGCGTTTAATGCAGTGGCAACGCCGTCTTTCAGGCGCGTTGTTTGACTGCTTTGTGAGTCAGGGAATCAATTAATCAATGCCTGACAAACACTCGTGCCCCACAAAACATCACAAGGCATGGCAGTAAAGTTTTCATTGCACTTGTTAAAAGGTCAAGGCTGGTGACTTTTATGCCGGGACAAAAGTCACCAGATTAACAGTGAAATATCCAGATAATCCTTAATTATATGTGGCCACAGCTGGAATTGAATCCACAACCCATGGCGTTGCAAGTGCCATGCTCTACCGACTGAGCCATAACACCAAACGTCTCGTCATTGTTATTACACATGTGCTGTTGAGCTGCAGTCCATTGCCTTTGTGCGTACATATACCTAACTGAGATTATTTCAGCCCTTCAGTCACTTGAGGAGATTTATATCACACCTAACGATTACTGATCTCATGTGTTGGAAGCAGTTTGAAGGGTCAGTTTATGCCAAGGGGGATCTGAGTGGGGCACTCTAGGTCTGGGTAAGGGTTCTGGGGTCTGCCAAGTAACAGAGGCTGAGAGGACGTCCCTCCTCCCCTATTCCTCTCCTTAATCACACAGCAAGACACACTGGACCCACGCACTGTAGGACAGGGATGGGCAATTCCAGTCCTCACGGGACAGACACTTTTTCCCCATCCCTAGCAAACACAGCTGATTAAACAAATTGCATTCTAAACTGAAGATCATGATTAGCTGATTATTGGAGTCAGGTGTGTTAGCTGGGGCTGGGGAAAAAGTGTGACACCGATCAGGCTCCTGAAGACTGGAGTTGGTCATCCCTGCTGTAGGACATCACTTTGAATGTGTCATGCTCAGAGGAAACAAAATCCTCTGTGTGATTGAAATTAGATGTAACTGAATGTGAATACATCATAATCACAAGATGCTTGTCAATGAAACACAGGCTGCATGGCCTTTACGATGCCCACATGTGATGGGACGGCACGTAGGACGGTATAACTAAATCATATTATAGATACAGCAGAGAATAAAGTGTCAAAATCTGTGATGGTCTATAACAGTGGTTCTTAAGTCTGGTCCTCGAATACCCTCAACAGTAGATATTTTCTTGTTGTCCCAGACTAACACACCTGATTCAATTTGTCAACAAATCATCAGGCCCTCAATGAGTTGAATCAGGTATGTTTGTCCGCAGCTACAACAAAAATGGGTGCTGTTGGGGGTACTCAAGGACCGGAGTTGGGAACCACTGGTCTATAATGTTGTCCCTTAGTAACGGCTTAGCTGAAATGCGCCAAACCTATTTTGAGGTGCTTATTAAACACGAGTTACCTATATCCCATTGCCTGTAGGAACATAAAGTCATGCTAATGTGCCTTATCATCAGGTTCTTCTGGGTTTATTTTTATTTGGTGGTGCGCCCCTCTGCACAGAAATGTCACACCGTGTACCTGAATAGCACAAATTAGCGATGTGCTAGAAGGACAAGATGGCCACCGTCCATTAGCAATGCTCTAGTTGATTGGTTAAAGGGGGAAGGCGATATTGTAAATCATTGTATTTGCTGGCAGTAAATCACTTGGAACTGGCCGCTGCCCAACAGGCACTACGTAACCTAGTTATTAGCATCGCATAACATCCATTTATAAAGCTTTAGCTCAGGCACTTTTAGCTTAAGGGACATATTGTATGGGCGTGACAGAATGTTTTTACACAACTGGGAAACTTTGTCATTCAGTAGGTAGATTCTGACTGTAGCAGTCTCAGCAGTGACCTCCTTCACTCTTGGGAGCGAGAGGAGTCTTAGTCTGCATCCCGAATAGCACCCTATTCCTTAAATAGTATACTACTTTTGTCCAGAACCCTGTGAGCATCCCTGTGGGCCCTGGTCAAAAGTAATGCACTGTGTGCAAAAGGCTGCCATTTGCAACGTTGCCTTAGAGTGATCGCCACTAGCCTATACCCACCACGCCTGGGTCTAAAAATAAGGAGTCCTAAAAAAGATTTATGTACTAAGCACTCGTGATGGGCACTTGAGAGAGATGGTGTCAGAGAGAGAGAGTGTGAGCTAAATGAACTGTTAGTGAGCGAGAGAGGGAGAGAGAGAGAAAATATGGTTTAGTTGGTGATTGTTGTTTTTTAGGTCTCCTCCTTACTACTGGTATTCTGCAGCCAACCGTATGATACATTTTAATTGCTACAGTGCGACATTCTCTCATTGAATCTCCATTCTGCATTTCTATTGCCCAGTAATTTGCATGGAGCTGTTGATGGCTTAGCCACTCTGGGATGTTTGAGGGAGTGGAACTGAACGGCTGGCGACACTGTTAATTTACACCCCCGACTACGGCGTTCCGCTCAAAGTCATGAAGCCTACACCTGTCATGCATTACTGCAACACTGCAAAGAGGGGTCGGGGTGGGAGACCAACAGGGCAGTTCAGTGGTGTTACATTGAGTGATTCATCCAATCCAATCCCCTTGGATGTAATATATATGTTAGTGGTTGTCTAGGCAACAGTGTGGGCAGATTCAGTTAATCTACTGAGGAGTATTCATGATGTGCAAACAAAGCTACATTTCCCTATTGATTGTGTTGTTACTTGGTCTAACTATGTTCTGTTGTAGGAGTTGATAGGAGTTGACCTTAACCGCTGGTTCCAGGGTCAGATATTAAGTTCTATCCTAATGAGGATTTAGGCTGAAGATATCTGATCCTAGGTCTGTGTTTAGGGGCCAGTTCAACCTCAAGGTTAGGGGCCAGTTCAAACTCAAGGTTAGGGGTCAGTTCAATCTCAAGGTGGATTGCTGAGATACCTCTCTAGCACAGAGGTTTTCAAACCTCTCCTCTTGGACCCCAGTAGTTTCACAATTTAGTTGTACCCCTGAACTCTTTCACCTGATTCACCTATTCAAGGGCTTGATTATTATATAGTTGACAAGTTGAGTCATGTGTGTTAGCTTTGGAATACATCGAATACATGGAGCGGCTGGGTGTCCGTAGGAGAGATTTGCTCTAGCATGGAAGTCTGACTTCTGAATTCAGTCGGCCTGAATCCTCTCCAGTCCACCACCTGCTCTTAATTAGTCCTACACTGTAGTACTGTATTACACATTAATGATATCACAAGCCAGACTGGAAGCCAATCCATTATGCAGCACTGTTAACACCCAGGCTGTTTTCCCCTCGCTTTCACTGCTGATGATGCAAACCCCATGGGGGGAAGTGAGAAACACCCCATACCGCTCTGTTTGTCCCACCTGGGGCACCCGTATCATTTTCATCCTGTCTGCACCAAATCACTTCAGTGTCTCCTCTCATCCCTCCGAGGTTGATTTGAAACCCCACGCACGTGCCTTCACAACCCGACTCCCCCCACAACCCGCCACCTTTGTCCCAGCACCTAGGGTAGGCTTACGACAGCAACGACAACCACACACCATGCATCAGCAGTAGTAGTTGGAGCTCTGTAATCTGAGGACGCGGGCGGCTGATATAAGAGAGTGTTGGGTCTACGGAAACAAGATGGGCAGTGAGAGTATACTTGTTAGGGATATTCTGGTAGCAAGAGCACATGATCATCTTATTAAGTTGAGACTGGCGAAATAGAGATACGTTATTTTCTCAGTGTGGTCAGTCATGAGGTTTGATTAATAATTTGATATGATTATTATATACATGTACTATGCCACCGAAATAGCCTGGACATAAAAAAATGGTAGGCCCCTATTTGATTTGAAATTGTAGTCATACAGACACAGTTTATGGAATGCCTGGAGGATTTACAGACATGTTCTGTTTCCCCCCAACAATAACCATATTATTACCTGTGAAAATAACGTCACATGCATCACCATCGTCATCATCTTCTTCTTTTCCCTTAGATTGGGAAAGTAACTGAACACACCCTCCACCGTCATGGAGGGACAGTAGTCACTGGCTTGTCTTCACATGCTCATGCAACACGCCTAGCAACAGCATACATCTTGTCATCTTGTGATATGGTTGGTATTTTTGTTTTGTACACATACAAGATGGCATACGTACATCTCCATTAGCTAATGCTGTCTGCCTATGATCCACGTATCTCCCTGCCTACGTTAGCTAGCCGTCCCGTCCGTTCCTTACCCTATCCTGTCAACATTGTGAGCACTTGTTTATCCATTCAGACAGGTGTTTGAATAATGTGCCTCTCTGTCCAATAAATAATGATTGCCATGAGGCTGAAGGGTGAGGCGCGGGGCTAAGGGGTAAATTTACGACAGCCAATGTATCTTTCACCTCATTGATCATGAAACGTGAGTGACTCCAAAGAACTCCGTCGAACAGGTGCAGTGGCGAGGGGTAGGGGCCCTGGGGCGGATGCAAGGGGTAGGGGGAGACGAGAGAGAAAGAAAGGGGGGAGTGGAGTAAGGGACACAGCAAGGGAGTCAGGCAGGTTGGGTGATGGGAATTTGCATGATGAAGAAAAAAAATCTATAATCTGACTCAGAGTTCAGAGGTGAGGTGGATTCCAAAGGCAGGGGTTGTGTGTTTTTCATCCCCACGACATGTCTCCAAATCTAGCATCGGCCGCTGTGGGGTATCGGGGACATTGCCCACAGGTGCACTTTGGTGACGCAAACAGCAACTAGTTATGACTGGAAATATGATTGAGAGGCAAGTCATTCGGACCCCCACCACCACCAAACCCACTGAGAGAGATAGCGCATACAGTACATAATGTTGTCAGATAGTTCATCCCCGTATCAATTACCAGTCCGGCATGGATGGATCATGTGTTACTGTGTCTGTTTTTAAATGTTTCTGGTATCGAATACATCGCTTGGATCAGATGTCTGTGGCATGTTTAAATACACCGGCATGCTGTCTCTCATTCCTTTTCTCGCTCGTCCCCCCTTCTCTCAAACATACAGCTTCTGTCTCTCATAAACACATGCACACACACACAAAATGCCCATTATCTAGGACCTAGGCCTACATCTCACAAACACAATATTTCTCTTTCTCACACGTGCACAGCCTCTGTCTATCCCTCTCTCTATCAGTGTGTGGATGACAGCAGTTTAATATGACCCAGGGGGGATGAAGGCAGTTGCCGTTACAAGCCTGATAATTCGTCAAGTGACAAGCTAATGAGAGGGTCATGGGAGCTTTGGCCACAGACACACCGGAATGTTGGGAACAGCCAATCACAGGACACAGTCAATTCCATACAACTTTATTTATTCCCATCAGGAGTGACAGTCTCAAATCCTAATTTAGCCTCATCCTGATTTATGCACTCTTTTGAAAAAAATAAAAGTGTACAGTACATAACAGTAGGTGTCTAATACAGAAGCATGTAACACAAGTTTCCCATAACAAATGTCTAATATCTCAATATTGACCAAATATGCAATCTGTCATAACTTCACAAAACAATTGCAAATAGGAGCACTAAATAACTCTGATTTATGCTGGTAGTGAAGTAGAAACGTTGTTTGTAGTTTACATAAATTATATTGATGAATAAACTATAATTTACACATTTTGATAGAAAAGAAGATACTGTATGTGTGGCGTACGTCTTTTTTTTAGCAGAAAAGGCGCAATAAGATTCGATTTAATGCCTAAGATTTAATCATTGGTTCTGCTCTTGATTAGTCAGCCTGTTTTCATTGTAGGGCTTTTTGCGCAAGCTTTTATATTCTTCGTCAAAGCGAAGAGAAGAGCCGATTTCAACAGGTCCCACAAAGACAAACAAAGAACCACACCCGGTATTGTATGACAGGTAGCTATGTCTAAACAGATTATTTTACAAAATAGCATCTTCACGGATATTAATCACCGTTCGCGTCGGTGATAAAATACCATTCATGCTTTCTCGTTCTGCTACTGGCATCGCAGCAAAAAACAAAATGGCCTTACAATGCAGCTAGCTAGCTAACCTAACGTTAGGCCTGGAAAGCTGCATTTAGTCGGACACTGCAGCTAGTCAATGTGGAACGTATTTATCCGCAAACGTAAGTTATAAAACGACAGGAATGTATTTGCACGAGTGCACAGCTGGTTGGTACTAGTCAATAAAATGGGCATTACAGCAGCTTGCTGATTAGGTTAGCTAACTAGCATTGTAACTAACTGTCCTTATTTCAACTGGTTAGCATCAGAGCGAATCAAGGTGTTTGTAATTAAGCGGCATTTGACATCTTGTGCAGTTTTGTATATAATGTATAGGCTAACTTTACAGTACAGCAAGTCGTGTTTTATATTAGCGATCTAACTCTTGTAAATGAATACCCGGCCACCTACAGCTATGTTGCTAGTAGCCCAATAATGGACTAGAAGCTAAGGTCGGAGTAACGTTATAGTGCAAGGGCCTTACCGTTACATCTTCTATTTAGAGGCGAATTGGCTCTGGCAGCCAAATAATCCATCTAAATGTGAATCGGTTTTCAATTGCGGTATGGTTCTAGAAACATAAAGCTGTCTACTTTCATATCACATCAAAACAATTTCACAAATGGAAAATATACAGTTACTGTTTTAAAGGTCGGCTTTGGGCAAAAAATAACGTATTCAAACGGTATAACTGATCAATGCACCATCATACCAGGTCATTTAATGCTTAAATACAAAATTGGATTACTAAGATATTTGACCAATGTGCCATTTCTCCAAAAACAAGTCTGAAATGACGTCAACACATATGTAGTTACTGGAAAACGAACTAGCTACGTCGGTTTCGGTGAGCATGACCAGAATGACATAACTAACCATCAAAGACACACCCTATTTCTCTTTTGAAAATTGAGAAAGGGGAGGAGTTGGACCAGGTTAACGCAGTTGCAGCTGATAGTATATTTGTGACTACAGGTTTGTGGCGTCCGTCTTCCGTTTTCCGTAAATAAGCACTGTAATATGGCAGTGTGGGAAACCTAACCCTATGAAGCTGTGTAGTAATTTAACCTTTTTGTTTTATGAAAATTATTTATCGTTGATATGTTCTGTATGTTTCCCTAACTGTACTGCAAGTGATTCATGTTAAAGTTTAGAGAAAGTGTCTGGGCTTTTATGGCCAGACATATGATCATCCAGTGGAGGCTGGTGGGAGGAGCTATAGGAGGACACTCATTGTAATGGCTGGAATGAAATTAATGGAACGTAGTCAAACGTGGTTTCCATATGTTTGTGTTTGATATTGTTGCATTTATTCCATTCCAGCCATTACTATGAGCCCGTCCTCCTATAGCTCCACCCACCATCCTCCACTGCTGTCATCAATAGGTGCTAAAGGTAGTTAGCCTCTATCAATGGAGTATGTTCCTAGTTACTGCACTCATTGTCATTTGATCAGAATCCTATATACTTGTCCTTTCTTATGCATAGAACTTCTCCTCTTTGAGACTGATGTATGATGCCAACACAGATTAGCTTCTAACTAACCTATCCCTAATATCCACACAAGCTTGCTTGATCGGTGGACTAAATTTGTTCAGGATGCTGATGGACTTCTCAGTTACAAGATAGACTATCATCAGAGTCTAATGGCGAAATGGCGTTTACTCATCGACTCCTTAAGGCGTCAGCATGCTTCAGTTCGACTGGAGCCTATGCGACCCGAACGAGTGTAATCAGACTCCCTTAAAATACCTTTCTCTTGAAAAATTTGAAAAAGGCTACAATAGCACTTTGTCCATTTTTGAGACGCCGGAGCCAGTATATACTTCCTCAAAATCGTCAGAATTAATCTAAGATAACTCAAGAAATCGGTCATTAATTGTAATGTTTTTGCAGAGGAGATCTTAGTCGCCCAATTTTACATCTAACTAAGATGTTTGGTGCAGTATTTCTCAATGAAAAAATGTGCGTGAAAATGAGCAGTCTCTCATTGAATGACAACAAAGACTTTATTGAATAATCCCTACTGTTGACCAGGCACAGATGAAATGGGCGTAGACTTCGGCTACTACCGACTTCGGCTTGCCTCGAGAGAAAAATGTCTGTGCCCGAACAACCAAAGAAAACTTTACTGAAGTCCAAAACAAACAAAAACGTCACAATGTCATCATAATACATGTACAAACCCTTCTGAACTGTTTCGGCTGGGAAGCATGCGGACACCTTTACAATTGAATCGGTCTGTCATCTGAAAAAGGTGTAAAAAATACTGCTGTTTGGGCCTCTATCGAATTTATGTATAAGAATTTTTCCCTTAATATTCCTTGTTTCAGGTCAACATCATATCAAATTGTACATATATTTGAATACAAGCAAGAATCAAGATTACATAAAACATAACATAAGCAACAGAAAACAAAAGTGACAGGGCTGGTTGGTATACCATATTTTACATTAGAAACTGGGTGGTTCGAGCCCTGAATGTTGTTTGGTTGACAGCTGTGGTATATCAGACTATACCACGAGTATGGCAATACATTTATTTTTACTGCTCTAATTATGTTGGTAACCAGTTTATAATAGCAATAAGGCACGTCTGGGGTTTATGGTATATGGCCAATATACCATGGCTAAGGCCTGTATCCAGGCACTCCGCGTTGTTGTGATTATGAACAGCCCTAACCGTGGTATATTGGCCATATACCACACCCCCTCTTCCCTTATTGCTGAAATATACCAGTATTTGGTGTACGGACCGGTTTGGGTTTTTACTTTACCTTCTATAATGGTATTTGAGTGTTTGGTTTGTTAAATTTGATACGCCATGTGTAATGTCCATTTTTTTATAGTTTACTCCACTACTTGAGTCATCTCTTTCCGCTCTCTTTCTGTGCCGCTTTCCACACAGACCTAGGCCCGCTAGCTAATAAATGTCAGAGAAAATGTAACTAGCTATACAGCCTGATAATACCAGTGATGGTGTAGACCTAAATCAGAATGTTTGTGCAACATTATCTTCAAAATCAGAGGGATAAGTGAAGCCTGAGTATGTTCACTACATGCAGTAGCTAAGAGAACATTAAATGTAGCCAAAGATTATAGGGTCCCCTAGGAAACACTTACCAACACTTTTGTTGCTACCCTGTCTCCTCCCTGGCATTTTTGTTAATTTTCATGTCAACCAACACTGTATTCAAAGTGTCTGCTATTATATTCTAACTATAGAATTAGAATAATACATTTCCATGATTCCAACATGATTCCAATTTGGTTTAGGTCCACTCAGTCCCTTAAGGGGGCAAGGTAAATGCCAATAAATACACAGCCGTTCTGAGTGAGTGATCACCGTCAACCTATGGTGAAGAATTTCTATCCTGATGGTAGTGGTCTCTTCCAAGATGACTATGTCCCCATCCACAGGGCACGAGTGGTCACTAAATGGTTTGTTGAATGAAAACGATGTAAACCATATGCTATGGCCGTCTGTCACCAGATCTTAACCCAATTCTACACCACCATCAACAAAACACCAAATGATGGAATTTCTTGTGGAAGAATGGCGTTGCATCCCCCCAGTAGTGTTCCAGACACTTGTTGAATCTGCCAAGGCACATTGAAGCTGTTCTGACGGCTCGTGGTGGTCCAACGCCCTATTAAGACACTTTGTTGGCATTTACTTTATTTTGACAGTTATTTGTACATTTCATAACATAATTACATTTTTATTACATTAACAAAAATAAACCTTCTTTCTTATTACCCATGACACTTCTCAGGGTATGTGCAAGATTAGGGGAAAGATTCCCCCGCCTTTGTTCTGAAGTATGGAATTTGTTTTCTCCAGTGGCAGCCTTTTAAAAATCTCATAATAACACTGATTTTTATAGTAGGTTGCTGGTCTTTTATCCAAATCAAAAGAATCAATTTGCAGGCCACAAAGTGTATATATATTTTTAGAAGATTGAGTTGTGCTTGTGTAAGTAATGGCCTGTTTTCTGTGACACCTGATACAAGTAGCAACGGGTCCATTCTTCTAGGACATCTTAACATGCCCATTAGCTCAGTTTAGATTTTCTCCCAGAAAATTGTTTATGTGGTGGGTAGGTCCAAAACAAGTGCCATTGGGTACCTTTCATTATTGTACTTATTTGTGTACTTACTAGAGGCCGACCGATTTATGATTTTTCAACGCCGATACCGATTAACCCTAACCCCAAAAAAGCTGATACAGATTAATCGGCCGATTTTTTTATTTTTTATTTTTATTAAAAATATATATTTTTGGGGGGGTTTAATTGTATTTATTTATTTGTAATAATGACAATTACAACAATACTGAATGAACACTTATTTTAACTTAATATAATACATAAATACTATCAATTTAGAATCAAATAAATAATGAAACATGTTCAATTTGGTTTAAATAATGCAAAAACAAAGTGTTGGAGAAGAAAGTAAAAGTGCAATATGTGCCATGTAATATTCCCAGGTAAGAAGTTTTAGGTTGTAGTTATTATAGGAATTATAGGACTATTCTCTCTACGATTTGTATTTCATATACCTTTGACTATTGGATGTTCTTATAGGCACTTCAGTATTGCCAGTGTAACAGTATAGCTTCCGTCCCTCTCCTCGCTCCTACCTGGGCTCGAACCAGGAACACATCGACAACAGCCACCCTCGAAGCAGCGTTACCCATGTAGAGCAAGGGGAATAACTACTCAGAGCGAGTGACGTTTGAAACGCTATTAGCGCGCACCCGCTAACTAGCTAGCCATTTCACATTGGTTACACCAGCCTAATCTTGGGAGTTGATAGGCTTGAAGTCATAAACAGCGCAATGCTTGAAGAATTGCGAAGAGCTGCTGGCAAAACGCACGAAGGTGCTGTTTGAATGAATGCTTACGAGCCTGCTGTTGCCTACCATCGCTCAGTCAGACTGCTCTATCAAATATCAAATCATAGACTTAATTATAACATAACACACAGAAATACGAGCCTTTGGTCATTAATATGGTCGAATCCGGAAACTATCATTTCGAAAACGAAACCGTTCCGTATTTTATCTAACGGGTGGCATCCCTAAGTCTAAATATTCCTGTTACATTGCACAACCTTCAATGTTATGTCATAATTATGTACAATTCTGGCAAATTAATTACGGCCTTTGTTAGGAATAAATGGACTTCACACAGTCCGCAATGAGCCTGGCGGCCCAAACTGCTGTATATACCCTGACTGCTTGCCCGGAATGCTAGAGAAGTGACACAAATTCATGTTAGCAGGCAATATTAACTAAATATGCAGGTTTAAAAATATATACTTGTGTATTGATTTTAAAGAAAGGCATTGATGTTTATGGTTAGGTACATTGGTGCAACGACAGTGCTTTTTTCGCAAATGCGCTTTTTGAGGCTAGTGGGACGCTTGCGTCCCACCCACCGTGCAGCCAGTGAAAAATCAGCGCTCCAAATTCGAAAACAACAAAATGTCATAATTAAAATTTCTGAAACATACACCATTTTATAGATAAACATCTCCTTAATCCAACCACGTTGTCAGATTTCAAAAAGTCTTTACGGCGAAAGCATAAAGTTAGATTATGTTAGGACAGTACATAGACAAAACATTACACACAGCCATTTTCAATGCAAGGACAAGCGTCACCAAAAGCAGAAAACCAGCTAAAATTATGCACTAACCTTTGACAATCTTCATCAGATGACACTCCTAGGACATTGTTCTATCAAGTTCATATTTATATCCAAAAACCCCATTTTACATTAGCGCGTGACGTTCAGAAAATGTATTTCCCCCAAAACTATCGGTGAATCAGCACAACAATCTACAAAAATACTCATCATAAACGTTGATAAAATACTAAACTGTTATTCAAAGAATTATAGATTAACATCTCCTGAATGCAACCGCATTGACAGATTTCAAAATAACTTTACTGGGAAAGCACACTTTGCAATAATCTGAGTACTGCGCTCAGAAAAATACATCAGGCAATTACAGATACCCGCCATTTTGGAGTCATCTAAATGCATAAATAGCATTATAAATATTCACTTACCTTTAATAATCTTCATCAGAAGGCACTTCCAGGAATCCCAGGTCCACAATAAATGTAGTTTTGTTCGATGAAGTTCATAATATATGTCCAAATAACTCCATGTTTGCGCGTTCAATAAGCTACTCAAAATGTAGGACGCGCGAGGAAAATGTCACGACGAAAAGTCAAAAAAAGTTATATTTACGTTCGTTCAAACGTTGTATAGCATCAATCTTTAGGGCCTTTTTCGATCACAACTTCAGTAATATTCTAACCGCATGATTCCAGTGTCTTGAAAAACGTTTTGGAACACAGCTAACTCTCGCGTGAACCCGTGCAAATGAACTGATGCCCTTCCCTGGGTCACCAACTTCCTTTGTTGGCTCTCTGTTCACCATAGAAGCCTCAAACAACTTTCTAAAGACTGTTGACATCTAGTGGAAGCCTTAGGAAGTGCAAAATGAACCCTAACTCACTGTGTTCAATAGGCAGGGACTTGAAAAAACTACAGGAACCAGATTTTCATTTCCTGCTTGTATTTTTCTCAGGTTTTTGCCTGCCATATGAGTTCTGTTATACTCACAGACATCATTCAAACAGTTTTGGAAACTTTAGAGTGTGTTCTATCCAAATCAAATAATTTGCAAATATTTGACTCTGGGCCCGAGTATTAGGCCGTTTACTCTGGGCACGCTTTTCATTCGAAATCGAAAATACTGCCCCCCTATACCTTGACAGGTTAAATCATCACCCGTTTGTCGAAGTAGGCTGTGATTCGATGAGAAATTAACAGGCACCGCATCGATTATATGCAACGCAGGACACGTTAGATAAACTAGTAATATCATCAACCATGTGTAGTTAACTAGTGATTATGTTAAGATTGATCGTTTTTTATAAGATAAGTTTAATGCTAGCTAGCAACTTACCTTGGCTTCTTGCTGCCCTCGCGTAACAGGTAGTCAGCCTGCCATGCAGGCTCCTCATGGAGTGCAATGTAAGGCAGGTGGTTAGAGCATTGGACTAGTAACCGGAAGGTTGCAAAAACAAATCCCCGAAACCCACTGAACAAGGCAGTGAACCCCCGTTCTAAGGCCTTCATTGAAAATTAGAATGTGTTCTTAATCTGACTTGGCTAGTTAAATAAAGGTGTAAAAAAAACGGCATATCGGTGGCCAAAAATACCAATTGTTATGAAAACGTGAAATCGGCCCTAATTAATCGGCCATTCCGATTAATCGGTCGACCTCTAGTACTTACAAGTTATTCTTTTATTGGCCTTTGTATCAAATTGATGGTAAGTCTAATGGTGTTGAATAGTTAACATTGCTTTGCTTTTCCACCCTGTAAAAGAGCATGACTGCAAGATGTTTAAGAGAAGATGATGGAATTTCCCCTCCCCTCAATTTAAAAGGAAACAAAAACAGTGAAATCATAGACATTTCTCACTACATAGGGACCCCCTCCTGTAAGAAAACCAAAAAGAAGAAATAATACAAGCAAATCAAATTTGAGGAGGCCCAGCATCTGTAATCCTGTTTCTGCTTTCCACCTCTCAGCTTCGCGTTGCTCACAGAAAGTCGATCCCAGCTCTACCCTCTATCAGCTTGGGCAGATAGGGCAGCCAGCGCCTTCGGTACCATAGGCCGGGGAACCCCGTTCCTCTTCGGACCGTCCGCGGCTATCCGCCTGGCCCAGATCGAAGCCCAGCTAGCCCTGCACCAACTGAGCATCATCGCCGCTGCCAGTAACCACGGCAACCAGCAACTGGCCCTGCACAACCTTCTCCAGCAAGCAGCTGCCAACAACATCGCTCAGTCGCTCGCCCCCGTCATGTACCAGCCTCAGCAACAGGGGGCACCCTTCAACAGGCCCAGGAACATGCCATACCATCAACAACAACCGGGCCACTCTACGGACGGCAACAACATGGCCCAGATGAACAGCTACCAGGCGGGTCAGTTCCCGCCGCAAACACGGCTACCCGAGGAGCTGGAGTCAGCGATCTCTGTCCGTGTTCAGGGCGGGAGGGACGAGGACCACCGACTACTCAACCAGAATACCCAGATCTCCCGGCAGCACTGTGTAGATCCCCGCCTGCACGGGGACGGTCAGGGTGGGAGTTCAGAGACTGCCTATTCTAACAGCAACAACCTTGTCTCGCTCTCCTGCGATGACCAGCAGAATCAGATGCAAGATGTGGACTGGTCCAACTACCAGACTCCCAGTAAACTCTTTGGTCTCAATCAGCAGCAGCACCTCCAGCAGTCCTCCCACTCTCATGCTAACCCCAACAGCGGGCATTCAGGAGGGGGCATGCAAAGCTGGAATGCTCCTGTTTCTGAACCGGGTCGTCCACAGGGTGGAAACATGCAGGGTCTGTACGTACCCGAGAGCGCAGGCAGTATCCTGGCCGGCTTCGGTTTGTCAAACGATGACCTGGAGGTTCTCAGCCACTACCCTGATGACCAACTAACTCCAGACACTCTGCCCTTCATCCTACGTGACATACAGATACACAAAACAAACAGAAACACAGGCCCTCCTGCGTTCTCTCAAACTCACCCTGCTATTCCTAACCTGCCGCCACCGCCGCGTCCTTCTCCACCACAGCGGCATCCTGCACATTCATGTACGACCAACATCCCAAGTTTTCTGAGTGTGACACAAACGGCGGGTAAAGTTATCGACTACGGCCACGCGAGTAGGGCAGCGGAAGAGGGTAGAGACTCTTACAAACGCGAGCTACCGCATAAGGAGAGAGCGACTAAACCAGAGTCAAAGCCCACGGGTTCGTCTTTGAAACGTAAAGCTGAATCCCCAAGGCGGCACGACGACGACTCTGACTCAAAGAAAGACAAAGACTACAGGAGGCGTGCTCCAATCCCCGACGCTCACAAGCACAAAAGAACGCCCGTCAGAGAGCCGCCATCAAGATCTCGGTCGGAGCGCGAAGGGTCCAGATCAAGGCCACAGTTCAAAGCCAGGAGTGAGTCGTCAAAATCAACCAGACCCTCCGGTGCCAAACGCAGCTCTAGCGCAACCAAGAGGCTCCCAACACCCACCATGATAGGTGATTTCTCGGCGGACCCTCCGAAGGTGTACCCCCACACCTGCTCCCTGTGCGACATGCAATGTGAACGGGCTAAGGTGAGTACCGTACCTGTACCGCACACGTTGTCCGCCAAGCAGAGATTTTGTTTTTGTTAAACGGATACTTCAGGATTTTGGAGTCTGATGAACTCGTGGATACCATTTGTTGTCTCTGCGTCCAGTTAGGAAGTTGCTAATTAGTGTTAGCGCAATAACTGGAAGTCTTTGGCAACTGCTAGCATGCTAGTAGATACCATAGACTTCCAGTTGTTGTGCTGATGCTAGTTGGCTTTGGCTCACAAAGCAACTTTTAACTTCCATCATACTGGATACAGAGAAATGGTATCAATGAGTTCCTCTGGCTCTGGGGAAGTAGATAAAGGGCTTCATTGCCAAAATACAAAGTATCCCTTTAAGCTTTTATAAAGGCCCAATGCAGTTAAAGGAAAAATCCACTCAAACTATATTTAGGTATTTGTTTACATTAGTCCACTGTTGATACAATACCACAGTGTTTTGAATGTCAGCAGTCAAGTTTTCAAGATATTGGACTTTCAAGAAGCAAAGTGTCACTTGCCACATTGTCATGATGATGCAAAACCTTTTGGGACTAATGAAGAAAGGAAGAAAAAAAAGTTTTGGGGTGGATTTTTCTTTTAAACACCATAACCACTTTTACATACACACCAGGCATAAAACACAGTGAAATACATCACATAATATTTGATTCTACTTTCAAAAATATACATAGTTTAAGCAATGGTTTAACAGTTCTGATTCACATAAACAATTTGTACGTTTGGTGAGCTTACGCCGATTGAAACACCAGGTTTTATGTGCAATCTTTCAAGTTATTTGGACATGTAAATAATCAGCATTCCAGCGGTGATCTGCAGTTGTGCTAGCACCAGCTGAGCGAGCCGCCGTCTTTAGCGAGAGTGAAGTGAATTCGGAACAACAATGTATGCTTCTTTACAAATAGTTTTCACATACAAACTTTATATGTCCGAAATCAGAATCAAATATGCTTCCCAAAAATAACATGGTCGCTGTGGTGGAATGTATATTTTGATTGGCAATTTTCTGCATTTGTCAGTGCCATCAGGTAGCCTGATTGCAGATGTGTCCATGTAAACAGCACTATTAGGGAAATCGTTCTTCTTGCAAAGCATGTAAACATTTTTATTAAACTATTTTATTGATCTGACTATCCACAATAATCGCATTATTGTGTGCATCTAACCGTACACGGTGTCTTCTCCTTTCAATCCATATATGGTTGGTGTTACTGTTGAGTTGTTCAACAATTAAAACAACTAAACACTAAAGGAGAGAAAAAAAGAAAAAAAAATGCTCCTGAAAAAGTAGCCTGACCCTTACTCTGCTAATGACGAAGATGAAGAAGATTGCAGAAGACATGGATATAACTGCAAAAGCTGACTCGTATTTGTGGTGAAGAGGACTAACTTTACCCAGTATTCACTCTTCTGCAGTGCACAAAAACATTATCAATGCTGTTTTAATACAAGAAACACCATTTTGCAATTTACATTTTTATTTTTTACAGGTTGTTGCCAAAATGTCTCTTTTTGATAACTTTAAATTTTGAAACTTTCTTTAGTACTTTGCCATTTGATGCCTCAAACTTGAACACATGGTATCAATGCATATATTTTTGATAGTTTGTTGAGGAATGCATTCAAGATGTGGAAGACCTATACATATCAACAATACCCCTAAATATACATAACATTTCCACCACTCTCCTTAATGCATACATAAGCATAGGCACTATGGTGGTGTAAATGTGATCCTACCAATCACATCTCTGCTGGACTCTGGTAGATATCTAACCATTATTTCTTTATTTTCTTTTGTTTTTTCCTCACAGGACTGGATCGATCACGTGAACACAGTCAACCACACAGCTAGCTGCAGAGATCTGCGCAACAAGTGGGTGTTTTAAAAAATAAATAAATTGCTAAATCTATGCTGACAGTTAAAATCCTTGTCTATTGAAGCACCCATCAGTCTAAGTAAAAAATTAAATATATCCCATCATAATCCATCAGTTTAAGATATCAGATATCAGTTTTTTGTTGTTGCATGGGCTGCGTCTCAATCCATCACATCCGCCTATGTCAGCCTTCCGCGTCCGTGATAGGTGGCTGAGCTACAGCGGTGTTTATCAGACCATGAGACATCCTGAAAATCAGTCTTCTCAGAATCAAATATGCTTCCCAAAAATAACATGGTCGCTGTGCTAGAATGTATATTTTGATTGGCAATTTTCTGCATTTGTCAGTGCCATCAGGTAGCCTGATGCCAGATGTGTCCATGTAAACAGCACTATTAAGGAAATCGTTCTTGCGAAGCATGTAAACGTTTTTATTAAACTATTTTATTGATCTGACTATCCACAATAATGATGTCTGTAGGGTCCGAACGGTTTGAGAAGTGTCATGTGACTCGTCTGAAGTCGGTAACGCTGATGTGCCAACTACTGTCTGTAGCGTCCGAGCCATTTGATCTACATACTATGACCCCACTATGGAAAGGGGTGACTCACGAACACGATGGTGTTCTCCGTTTTGCTCCACGACCTTCTGAAGCTAACCCTTACAAACAAATGAAGTAAGGAGGAGTTAGTTTTGTTCCAACAAAAATAAGGGGTTAAGTAAAACAAAACATTTCCTGAGCTTTCTTATATCCTAGATATAGGACACACTCCAAAACCTTATTCTTTATGATACATTTTTTTACTGCCTTTTTTTTGTTGCCATTTATGAATGTGTTATTCAATGCATTTCTATGGGCTATAGGAGGCCACATTCAATATTTCCTAAAATATAGATATATATTTTTTTAGCTTTTTGGGATTCTTAAAGGTGTACTAGAAATTCGAAATCAAATAGCTAAATGATCCATGGTATGACCATCTTAAAACAATTCCTTATGTTAGCTTAGTACCCCTCCCCCACAACGGCTTAGACTTTTAGAGTTAACTAACCCATTAATACTGACTAATAACCCATGGCTGATGTACTCATGTCTCTTCTTTCCCCCCCAAAGGTATCCAGACTGGAATCCAAATATCCCAAGGTGAGAGATGTTCCTAAAATGTAGGACTACCTATTTTTCACCCTGATTGTCCAATCGTACCTTTTTGAGATTATTACTGTGCAACTGACAAACCACCTATCATTTTCCCCTGGTGGTGTTGTATGTCACTGGGTCTTTGAATCACATATAATGTCTGACTCCTCTCTCCCCTCTTTGCCCCATACCAGGAGGGACCCGTCTCAAGGTCAGGATGCCTGTGCCACCTGGCATTCCCTAGAACGCTCTCCCTCCCGCTCAGTCTCCCGTTCCTTGTCCTGGTCCCCCACCCCCCCTCCGGACCGAAGCAGAAGGATCTCTCCGCCCACCTCCCATGGACACGCCCCCCACACCTCTGGCCGGCACAGCCCCTCCCAGTCTCATCGGGGTTCTGCCTCCAGCGCTCACAGGCCGGAGAAGAGAACCAGCGAATCCTCAGGTAAGCCACTTTGTCTAGATGCTAATCTGGGCTAGTGGTTGACACGGTTTCCCAGACCCAGATTAACCATATTCCTGGAGTGCTAGTCTGTTGGCACTGTAATATATCTGCCCTGTGCTACATCGTCATAACCCAGACATCATTTGTTACCCCTACCTCCAGGGATATCTACTGTAAAATATCAAATCAAACTTTATTTGTCACATGTGCAGACCTTACCGTGAAATGCTTAGTTACAAGCCCTTAACCAACAGTGCAGTTCAAGAAGAGTAAAGAAAATATTTACTAAATAAACTAAAGTAAAAATAAATAAATAATTACACAAAATAACAATTAAGAGGCAATATGCAGAGGTTACTGAGTCAGTGTGCGGGGGTACAGGTTAGTTGAGGTAATTTGTACATGTAGGTAGGGGTGAGGTGACTGCATAGATAATAAACAGTGAGTTGCAGCAGTGTACAAAACAAATGGGGGGGGGGGGTCACTGTAATAGTCCGGTGGACATTTGATCAATTGTTCAGCAGTCTTATGGCTTGGACGCTGCTAAGGAGCCTTTTGGTCCTAGACTTGGCGCTCCGGTACCGCTTGCCGTGCGGTAGCAGAGAAAGCAGTCTGACTTGGGTGTAGAGATGAAATGGTATGAAAATTTCATTTCACGATTATAGTGACACAAATTATCACGGTCATCAGTGTTATCTCGGTATTGTTAAGATGTGCTGGAAATGTAAAAAATAAATAAACTACTGATACACACACTGAAATCATTTCACCAAGTTTTATATTAAAATTAGCAGCACTATGCACTTTTTGTGTGCATAAACATTAACCATTAAATAAACATAAAAATCTCTCCTTCATAAAGAAATAAGGTGCTGCTGGCCTAGCATCCTGTATGTATGTATGTATGCATCTTTGTTCACTACTTAACTTCTATGGGCTAGGTGGGACGTCACCGTCCCACTCTATTCAACAGCCAGTGGAAGAGCGTGGCGCGAAATACAAAACCTCAAATGCAATAATTTCAATTTTTCAAACATACGACTATTTTACACCATTTTAAAGACAAAACTCTCATTAATCTAACCACATTGTCCGATTTCAAAAAGGCTTTACAGCGAAAGCAAAACATTAGATTGTTAGGAGAGTACATAGCCACAAATAATCACACAGCCATTTTCCAAGCAAGCATATATGTCACATAATCCCAAAACACAGCTAAATTAAGCAATAACCTTTGATCTTCATCAGATGACACTCCTAGGACATTATGTTATACAATACATGCATGTTTTGTTCAATCAAGTTCATATTTATATCAAAAACAGCTTTTTACATTGGCATGTGATGTTCAGAACATGCATTCCCACCCAAAACTTCCAGTGAATTTACCAAATTACTCAACATAAACGTTGACAAAATACATAACAATTATTTTAAGAATTATAGATACAGAATTCCTTTATGCAATCGCTATGTCAGATTTTAAAATAGCTTTTCGGCGAAAGCACATTTTGCAATATTCTGAGTACATAGCTCAGCCATCACGGCTAGCTTTTTTGACACCCGCAAACTTCGGGGCTCACTAAACTCAGAATTACTATTAGAAAAATTTTATTACCTTTGCTGATCTTCATCAGAATGCACTCCCAGGACTGCTACTTCCATAAGAAATGTTGTTTTGGTTCCAAATAATCCATAGTTATGTCCAAATACCTCCGTTTTGTTCGTGCGTTCAGGTCACTATCCAAAGGGTAACGCGCGAGCGCATATCGAGACAAAAAAATTCTAAATGTTCCTTTACCGTACTTAGAAGCAATGCAAACGCTGTTTAAAATCCAATTTTTATAGTATTTTTCTCGTAAAATAGCGATAATATTCCAACCGGACAATAGTGTATTCATTCAAAAAGGAAAAGAAAAAACAGTATGGTTGTGGCACTGCGCATATCCAATCTCTTAGTCACCAGGCAGACCACTGACAAACTGACCTACTATACTCTGCCCAGAGACAGGAGACGCCTCAATCCGCTTTCTGAAGGCTTTAGAGAGCCAATGGAAGCCTTAGAAAGTGTTACGTAACAGCTTAGATTCGATAGAGATGCATTAGAAGGACCACAAATTGGCTGACAGGCCACTTCCTGGTTGAAATCTTCTCAGGTTTTTGCCTGCCATATGAGTTCTGTTGTACTCACAGACACCATTAAAACAGTTTTAGAAACTTGAGTGTTTTCTATCCAAATCTACTAATTATATGCATATTCTAGTTTCTGGGCAAGAGTAGTGACCAGATTAAAACGGGCACGTTTTTTTCACCCGGCCGTGAAAATACTGCCACCTATCCATCCACAACAGGTTTTAACACTGAATGCTTCAGTTTACTTTATTGAGAAGCTATTAGCAAGTTAGACAAACCATGACCTTTTCCCACATGTATTGAGCTAAAAGTTAACTTACCTTGCATTCGCTATAAAGTACTGGGTGGTGGTTACAAAGATGACTCCAGAAATGTTGTGTTGTCCACTTTCGCAGCAATTTAAAATAAAATGTTTGCATGTTCTGCAGACAGGGTGACCATTTTCGATTTAAGTTTCCCTCCGCACTCTTGTAAAACCCAAAATACGACCACACGTCAGATTTGGTCCTCTTAGAAGGCTGAAAAATCTCCCGAGCTCTGTCACTCCCTTCCGCCGTGTTTTCGCACAAAACCCACATTGCATGCTGCGCCTGCGTCACTGTTGCTAACTTTGGTTGATGCTGGATGGTATTTACCGTGAGTTTTTCAAACCGTGGTAATCAAATACGGTTTTAATGATAATTCAAATTTGAAACGGTAATACTAACCGTTGAATTTTACCATGGTTTATCGTGAAACGGGTAACCATTTCATCCCTACTTGGGTGAATGGAGTCTGACAATTTTACGGGCTTTCCTCTGACACCGCCTATTATATAGGTCCTGGATGGCAGGAAGCTTTGCCCCAATGATGTACTGGGCCGTACGCACTACCCTCTAGCGCCTTACTGTTAGATGCCGAGTGGTTGCCTTACCAGGCGATGATGCAACCGGTCAGGATGCTGTCAATGGTGCAGCTGTAGAACGTTTTGAGGATCTGGGGACCCATGCCAAATCTTTTCAGTCTCCTGAGGGGGAAAAGGTTTTGTCATGCCCTCTTCGACTGTCTTGGTGTGTTTGGAACATGGAGTACAGGAGGGGACGAAGTACACACCCCTGAGGGGCCCCATTGTTGAGGATCAGCGTGGCAGATATGTTGTTGCCTACCCTTACCACCTGGGGGTGGCCTGTCAGGAAGTCCAGGATACAGTTGCAGAGGGAGGTGTTTAGTCCCAGGGTCCTTAGCTTAGTGATGAGCTTCGTGGGCACTATGGTGTTGAACACTGAGCTGTAGTCAATGAACAGCATTCTCACATAGGTGTTCCTTTTCTCCATGTGGGAAAGGGCAGTGTGGATTGTGCTTTGAGTACATGTCCTGGTAATCTGTCTGGCCCCGCAGCTTTGTGAATGTTGACCTGTTTAAATGTCTTGCTCACATTGGCTACCGAGAGCTTTATCACACAGTCATCCAGAACAGCTGGTGCTCTCGTGCATGCTTCACTGTTGCTTGCTTCGACACGAACATAAAAGGCATTTAGCTCATCTGATAGGCTCGAGTGTGGGTTTCCCTTTGTAGTCCGTAATAGTTTTCAAGTCCTGCCACATCCGACGAGCGTCAGAGCCGGTGTAGTAGGATTCAATCTTAGTCCTGTATTGGCACTTTGCTTGTTTGATGGTTCGTCTGGGGGCATAGCATGATTTCTTATACGCGTCCAGATTAGTGTGCCGCTCCTTGAAAGGGGCAGCTCTAGCCTTTATGCGGATGTTGCCTGTGATCCATGGCTTCTGGTTGGGATATGTATGTGGGGATGACGTTGTCGACACACTTATTGATGAAGCTGATGACTGAGGTGGAATGCTCATCAATGACATTGGATGAATCCCGGAACATATTCCAGTCTGTGCTAGCAAAACAGTCCTGTAGCATCCGCATCATCTGACCACTTCCGTATTGAGCGAGTCACTGGTACTTCCTGCTATAGTTTTAGCTTTTAAGCAGGAATAAGGAGGATAGAATTATGGTCAGATTTGCCAAATGGAAGGCAGAGGAGAACTTTGTATGCATGGTCTAGATATTATTATTATTTTTATTTTTTTCCCCTCTGGTTGCACATGTGACATGCTGGTAAAACTAATATACGTTTGCCTGCATTAACCTCCCTGGGCAAGGTGGGACGTTTGGATTATTTGGAACCAAAACAGCATTTGTTGTTGAAGTAGAAGTCCTGGGAGTGCATTCTGACAAAGAACAGCAAAGGTAAACCAATTTTTCTAATATAAATTCTGAGTTTAGGTTGTCCCAAACTTGGTGGGTGTCAAATTAGCTAGCCTGTGATGGCCGAGCTATCTACTCAGAATATTGCAAAATGTGCTTTCGCCGAAAAGCTATTTTAAAATCTGACACCGCGATTGCATAAAGGAGTTCAGTATCTATAATTCTTAAAATAATTTATGTTTTTTGTGAACGTTTATCGTGAGTAATGTAGTAAATTCAACGGAAGTTTTCGGTGGGTATGCTTGTTCTGAACATCACATGCTAATGTAAAAAGCTGGTTTTTGATATGAACTTGATTGAACAAAACATGCATGTATTGTATAACATAATGTCCTAGGAGTGTCATCTGATGAAGATCATCAAAGGTTAGTGCTGCATTTAGCTGTGGTTTGGGATTATGTGACATTATATGCTAGCTTGAAAAATGGGTGTCTGATTATTTCTGGCTGGGTACTCTGCTGACATAATCTAATGTTTTGCTTTCGCTGTAAAGCCTTTTTGAAATCGGACAATGTGGTTAGATTAACGAGAGTCTTGTCTTTAAAATGGTGTAAAATAGTCATATGTTTGAGAAATTGAAGTTATAGCATTTTTAAGGTATTTGTATTTCGCGCCACGCTCTACCATTCGGATATCGGTGAGGCGTTCCGCTAGCGGAATGTCTGTCCCTAAAAGGTTAACTTCTCTGGGCTACGTGGGACGCTACCGTCCCACCCACGGTACACACTATTCAACAGCCAGTGAAAAATCAGAGCGCCAAATTTGAAAACAACAAAATGTCATAATTCAAATTTCTCAAACATACAACTATTTTACACCATTTTAAAGATAAGACTCTCGTTAATCTAACCACATTGTCCGATTTCAAGAAGGCTTTACGGCGAAAGTATAAAGTTAGATTATGTTAGGACGGTACATAGACAAAACATTACATACAGCCATTTTCAATGCAAGGACAGGCGTTGCCAAAAGCAGAAAACCAGCTAAATTATGCACTAACCTTTGACAATCTTCATCAGATGACACTCCTAGGACATTATGTTAGACAATACATGCATTTTCTGTTCCATCAAGTTCATATTTGTATCCCAAAACCCCATTTTACATTGGCGCGTGACGTTCAGAAAATGTATTTCCCCCAAAACTGTCGGTGAAAGGGCACATCAATTTAAAAAATCATAAACGTTGATAAAATATTAAACTGTTATTCAAAGAATTATAGATTAACATCTCCTGAATGCAACCGCTTTGACAGATTTCAAAATAACTTTACGAGGAAAGCACACTTTGCAATAATACAGATACCTGCCATTTTGGAGTCATCTAAAATCCTAAATAGCATTAGAAATATTCACTTACCTTTAATAATCTTCATCAGAAGGCACTTCCAGGAATCCCAGGTCCACAATAAATGTTGTTTTGTTCGATAAAGTCCATAATTTATGTCGAAATACCCCCTTGTTGTTTGCGCGTTCAGTTAGCTACTCCAAGTGTAGGAAGCGCGCGGAAAACGTCACGACAAAGTCAAAAAAGTTATATTTACGTTCATTCAAACATGGTATAGCATCAATCTTTAGAGCCTTTTTATCTTAGAACTTCAATAATATTCCAACCGGACGATTGCATTGTCTTGAAAAACGTTTTGGAATACAGCTACCTCACTTGAACGAGCATCAGAAACCCATGTCATTTTCTGTGTCACCTACTTCCATGTGCTCTTGTTCGCTCTGTGTTTACCGCAAAAGCCTCAAACAACTTTCTAAAGACTGTTGACATCTAGTGGAAGCCTTAGGAAGTGCAAAATGAACCCTAAGTCACTGTGTTTGAAAGGCAATGGCTTGAAAAGACTACAGGCATCAGATTTCCATTTCCGGGTTGGATTTTTCTCAGGTTTTTGCCTGCCAAATGAGTTCTGTTATACTCACAGACATCATTCAAACAGTTTTGGAAACTTTAGTGTTTTCTATCCAAATCTACTAATAATCTGCAAATATTTGGCTCTGGGCCTGAGTATTAGGCCGTTTACTCTGGGCACGCTTTTCATCCAAAAATGAAAATACTGCCCCCTATACCCCAACAGGTTAACCTCTCTGGCGCATGTGGGACGAACTCGTCCCACCTACGTAACAGCCACTGAAATCCAGTGGCGCGATTTTTGAATCGTTAGAAATACTATTACTTCAATTTCTCAAACATATGACTATTTTACAGCTATTTAAAGACAAGAATCTCGTTAATCTAACCCCACTGTCCGATTTCAAAAAGGCTTTACAACGAAAGCAAAACATTAGATTATGTCAGCAGAGTGCCCAGCCAGAAATAATCAGACACCCATTTTTCAAGCTAGCATATCATGTCACATAAACCCAAACCACAGCTAAATGCAGCACTAACCTTTTATGATCTTCATCAGATGACACACCTAGGACATTGTGTTATACAATACATGCATGTCTGTTCAATCAAGTTCATATTTATATAAAAAAAAAAGCTTTTTACATTAGCATGTGACGTTCAGAACTAGCATAACCCCCGCAAACTTCCGGGGAATTTACTAACAGTTTGCTAAATTACTCACGATAAACGTTCACAAAAAGCATAACAATTATTTTAAGAATTATAGATACATTACTCCTCTATGCACTCGATATGTCCGATTTTAAAATAGCTTTTCGGATGAAGCACATTTTGCAATAATCTAAGTACATAGCCCAGGCATCACAGGGCTAGCTATTTAGACACCCACCTAGGTCAGCCTCCACCAAAATCACATTTCCTATAAGAAAAATGTTCTTACCTTGCTTGTTCTTCGTCAGAATACACTGCCAGGACTTCTACTTCAATAACAAATGTTGGTTTGGTCCCAAATAATCCATCGTTATATCCAAACAGCGACGTTTTGTTCGTGAGTTCTAGACACTATCAGAATGCTTCATCACGGTCTCGCGCATTGGCGTGACAAAAAATGTCTAAATATTCCATTACCGTACTTCGAAGCATGTTAACCGCTGTTTAAAACCAATTTTTATGCCATTTATCTCGTAGAAAAGGGATAATATTCCGACCGGGAATATGCATTGAGCCTAAACAGCCGAATTAAATTTCTCCTCAGGAGCGAATCGTGCACGCGTCTCATTCAAAGGTCCTCTGAGCCGCCACTTACCAAAGCCGATAATGTGTTTCAGCCTGAGGCTCCCTCGTCAACCTTCAGGTATTTCCCGGGTTCTGAGAGCCTATCGGAGCCCTGGGAATTGTCACGTTACAGCTAAGATCCTTACTTTTCAATAAACAGATGCAAGACGCACGACTCCTTGTCAGACAGGGTACTTCCTGCTTGAAACCTTGTCAGGTTTTTGCCTGCCATAGGAGTTCTGTTATACTCACAGACACCATTCAAACAGTTTTAGAAAATTCAGAGTGTTTTCTATCCAAACCTGAACAATAATATGCATATTCTAGCTTCTGAGTTGGTGTAGGAGGCAGTTAGAAATGGGCACATATTTTTTCCAAAATTCTCAATACTGCCCCCTATCCCCAACAGGTTAATATTACAGACATATGTTTCCCTACAGCCAGGGATATCTACTGTAATATATTTACGTCATTATAGCCCAGACATCTTTTACCCCAACATCCAGGGATATCTACTGTAATATATTTGCGTCATTATAACCCAGACATCATCTGTTACTCCTACCTCCAGGGATATCTACTGGGAGCTCCTCTCGAGAAGGCCTGAAGCGTTCCAGAAATGACCCCGCCAAGTGTGCGACTGACCACGGCAACAGAGCAGGGGTTTCTGGGAAACACGAGTCCGGGAAACGTGAGTCCTATTCGTCATCCACCAGCAAGTTTCCGGCGTCCATGTCTGAGAAACCACATCGTCCACCTTCCTCTAAGCCAGGCGCCAAGCCAGCGGCCGGGAAGGAGACCGCCCTAGGACAGGACTCAGAGGTGTGCCCTTCACAGAGCTTTTGGTTCAATCTTTTGTTTGCTATGCACAGTGTCATTAGGACTTTTAAGATTAACTACGTTATCAGTAATAATTACTTTCAGTAGTAATATCATTAGGGAAATTTCACAAATTGAATTAGAACTAACTTATAAGGATAGCAGCTTCTTCACACTCCCATCCAACCCAAGCAGTGCTTGTAAACCTTCCTTCCTTGATTTTAGGTCCAGTCCTCCAATGCGCCACAGAAGAAGCCGACTCCAACGCTGCAGAAGAAGAATCCTCCAGGTTCCTACTTGCTCTATCTGACGGGCCTCCCTGTAGATGCCAAGTACCAGGAAGTGGTGTCACTAGTGCAGTCCTTCGGCAAGGTCACCAATGTCCTCATCATCAGGAACGAGGAGGGGGAGGAGAACCAGGGGCAGCCGCAATACAGTAAAGTGAGTTAGGCATCATACACTTTAATGCTAAGTGTGGTGTCTTTTTGATAAATATGAAGACATCTTGTTTACCCCCTGGAGTCGATTTCACCGGCCGGCCCTGCATAATAAAAAAAATCCCCATCAAAATCCTTCAGTTTAAGCATTGTTGTGGACTTAACATCCAATTTGTTTGTTTTCCTGTTTTTATAAAAGTGTGATTTTTTTTGAGAGCGAAAACCTGAAAAAAATGGAAACCTGGGAAAACTAAACATGGAATTTGGGGGAAAAACTGAAACTGATTTTATAGGGCTCAATAAATATGCTGAAGCATGGGGTTGCCCCTTTGAATTTATTCTATTATCCCAGATGTGATCTTTTAACTGGTTAGCTTCCAAAAAGTAAATGTGGACTGTTGTAACATCTTCAAAGTGCACCAGGCAGATATATTTGTAAAGTCTTCCTGAAATCCTCCATATTGTTTGGTCGTGGCGGGAATGATTTTGCCGTGGCACAGCACTACATATAAATGACTGCAGCGGAAACACTGATACACTATATATACAAAGATATGTGGACACGACGTCAAATGAGTAGATTCGGCTATTGCTGACAAATGTATAAAATCGAGCACACAGCCATGCAATCTCCATAGACAAACTTTGTCAGTAGAATGGCCTTACTGAAGAGCTCAGTGACTACCAACATGGCACCGTCATAGGATGCCACCTTTCCAACAAGTCAATTGGTCAAATTTCTACCCTGCTAGAGCAGCCCCGGTCAACTGTAAGTGTTGTTATTGTGAAGTGGAAACGTCTAGGAGCAACAACGGCTCAGCCGCGACGTGGTAGGCCACACAAGCTCACAGAACGGCACCGCCAAGTGCTGAAGCACGTAGCGTGTAAAAATCGTCTGTCCTCGGTTGCAAAACACTACTGATTTTCAAACTGCCTCTAGAAGCAACGTCAGTACAAGTACTCTTCGTCGGGAGCTTCATGAAATGGGTTTCCATGGCCGACAGCCACGTACAAGCCTAAGAACACCATGCGCAATGCCAAGCATCGGCTGGGGTGGTGTATAGCTTGCCGTCATTGGACTCTGGAGCAGTGAAAACGCGTTCTCTGCAGTAATGAATCACTTTTTACCATCTGGCAGTCTGACGGATGAGTCTGGGTTTGGCGGATGCCAGGAGAACGCTACCTGCCCCAATGCATGGTGCCAACTGTAAAAATTGGTTGCGGAGGTGTAATGTTCTGGGGCTGTTTTTCATGGTTCGAGCTAGGCCCCTTAGTTCCAGTGAAGGGACATCTTAACGCTATAGCATACAATGACATTCTAGACTATTCTGTGTTTCCAACTTTGTGGCAACAGTTTGGGGAAGGACCTTTACTGTTTCAGCATTACAATGCCCCCGTGCACAAAGCGAGGTCCATACAGAAATGGTTTGTCAAGATCGGTGTGGAAGAACTTGACTGGCCTGCACAGAGACCTGACCGTAACCCTATCGGACACCTTTGGTATGAATTGGAACGCCCCCTGTTGAGCCAGGCCTAATCGTCCAACATCAGTTCCTGACCTCACTAATGCTCTTGTGCCAGGGACCTCACGATATGTATTGCGATTCAATGTTCCAACATAATGCTCACGGTATGTCTGTTGCAAAGGTACAAGAGAGAGCCATGATAAAACAAGTTTTGATCTTTCATGGAATTAAGTGCAGTAAAAAATGGCTTCCTATTCAGAAAGAAGATGGAAAACAAGCTATGAAGCAAGAATACTGGTGCAGGTACAGCCCACTAGTGCAAAAATAATATTGAGATATGTAACTGTACCCCCCCACCCCCCATCACTGGTTTTGGATCCATCTTTCTAACCTCTGCCCCTCTCGGTGTCTCTTCCTCCAGGCCACTGTTTGCATGCAGAAAGAGCAGGACGCTAAAGCGCTGGCTGAGTGCCTCACTCTCAACATACGGGAACACCCCATCTCTGTCTCCGACCAGGTTTGTCCCACCCTGCTTACCGTACCAAAGTCACCTCAGCTCCCAGCTGGGTATTCATCCACTGGATTGTAAATCATAGAATTGGCTCATGTTTCCCTTGTAGTGAGGAAGATAGTAATGACAGAAAGAGGAGAAAATTAAATATAAAGGTGATGATTGATCAAATTGAATGTTTATTTCTTTGTTTTACAGAATGGCGAGGAGGAGCTTACTTCCTCGATACCTGTCATTATAAAAGGGTAAGTATTATGCATTACCTGTATATACTAGGGTTATCTTTGACCCCTGAACTTTGCCACTTATGTGTTATTACGGAGGCAATTCTTCACACATTTCACTACTCTCCATAGAGAAGTGATCGGTGCTCCCAAGACACCTGCAGCCCCGAACGAGGCCAACTTGACTGTTAAAGGCCCAGGTAAAAAAACATACAATTAATGTTCTTTTAGAATGCATCCCAAATGGCACCCTGTTCCCTATATAGTGCATTTTGTTTCACCAACGCCCTATGTATTCTGCTCAAAAGTATTGCACTAAATAGCAAGTAGGGTGCCAGCCTTAGATGTCTTGATTAATATACAACTAATGATGTTTGATAGACCTGATCAATAAGAGTTGTGAAATTGAACATTATACATTTTTTTCGCCCACAGAAGCCAGCGTTGGGCAGAAGAATTCAAATGAGGTGCTTTATTTTTGTTCCTGTCTCTTATTTGCCAGTATGTCTATTACAATTTTTTTTATTAAGTATTTCAATATTATATATCACATCTACAAAAATACAAGTGACGGTTGTCACGTGTCAAATACAGCAGGTGTAGATTTTACTCTGAAATGCTTATTTACAAGCCCTTAACCAACAATGCTTTAAGAAATAGAGTTAAGAAAATATTTACTAAATAAACAAAAGTTTTTTTTAAAATATTTAAAAAAGTAACAGAAGACAATTACGTAATACATAATAAACAGCGAGTAGCAGCAGTGTAAAAACAAAGGGGGGGGGCAGTCAATGTAAATAGTCTGGGTGGCCATTTGCTGAACAATTAATCAGTCTTGTGGCTTGGGGGTAGAAGCTGTTAAGGAGCCTTTTTTATTCCTTGACTTTATTACTGCTTTCTGTGCGGTAGCAGAGAGAACCGTCTATGACTTGGGTGATTTATTTTGGGGGGGGGGCTTCCTCTGACACCACCTAGTATATAGGTCCTGGGTGTCGGGAAGTTTAGTGTTCCAGCATAGTGTTTCAGTTCATTTTTAACACTTTCAAACAATAGAAAACAGGGAGGCAGCCAGCCAGCCAGTCAGCGGTGTCTGAGCTGTAAGATTAAATGGGTTTCCCAACAGATACACAGGGAGCAGGTGAAACCAACGAGGAAGAGGAAGAGGGGCTGTAGAGCGGGACAGGTCGAGAGACTCAAAAGACTGCAGAGGGAAAACAAGGTGCAGAACTGAACTGATATCTCATAGGCCCAGGCAGGGGATGCTACATTATGGAACGTTTAGATAGAAATCTATCATGTAGATTAGACTTGATTTAGCCCCGTCAGGACAGGTAGAATAGGAAATTGTGTGACTCAGCTTTATTCATAATATCTCTGTATACAACGTTCTGACCGTTTTCTTTTGTTACCTCACTGAATACTCCGTCTTGATTATGACGGTCTTTGTCTCCTGTGGTTTGACCTTTTTTAGAAGGGCATGGTCAAGATTACTGGACTTCCTGAAAGTGGCTGCTCCGAGATTGATATCGCCAAGCTGGCCCAGCCCTTCGGAACACCTGTCAAGATCCTCCTCATCACCAAGCCCAGTGAGGTAGGCACGCTATCCACGATACATCACTCACTTTCACATTGATTTGCATTATGTGGCTTAGGGCAGTGTTTCCCAACGCTGGTCCTCCATTACCCCAACAGTATACCCTGGACAAGCACACCTGATTCAACTTGTCAACTAATCATCAGGCCCTCAATGAGTTGAACCAGGTGTGTTTGTCCAGGGCTACTCAAAAATGTCTATCGGTACTGAAGGACCAGGTTTGGGAATTTGATTCCCACATAAGACCTGCTGTATATTGTGTCAATGTTCTGTCAGATGCTTTAGGTAAAATAGTCAGTATAATGGCAATATCATATGATTTTCACATCGAATTTTAAACAATATATCTTGTATACCCAATATCTTGTATACCCAAGACTGTTGCTGACTGTTTGTGGTCCTCCCCAGGCTCTGGTCACCATGCAGGATGTGGAGTCAGCCCAGGAGATGGTGAAAGTTTACAACGACATGCCTGTCTGCATCAACGACTCTGTTCTGAACATGAGCCTGCTTCCAAACCTCCTGGTGGACTTCAACAGACCGGTAAGATAATGTGGCTTGACTGACTGATCCCTATTAGCTCCTAGTGGAGCACAGGGCCTGAACTGTGTATCTCCAACGTCCTCTGTTCTGGGCAGTTTTCTTCACTTAATTCCAGGTGGTTGCTGCAGGGTATGATGATAAATGTTCACTATGAAAAGAGTGTTTTTGCACATTCAACTTATTTTTCACTGATCTGATTCAGTGATGACATAAAGAACTTTCCATTCCATTTTATTACCACAGGTGGCACTTTTCCATTCATTGATGGGACCCAGGAATCCTGTTAGTGTGAGTATTTTACTGTTTCTTCAGCTAACCTAAAAGGCTCTTAATAATAGCATTGTTGCTACCCCAAGACAAAGGTAGAAAAACACAGACAATCCCACCTGATTAAGACCTGCATGTTAAAACATGATTTAACCTAATGAAATGAATCACACCCAAAAGCATATATTATTGCAGAGTCCCTTTACAATTTCTAACAACTATTTAGAAAGTTGAGCTTCTTCCAGTAATTGGTACAAGTAAAGTTGTTTGTAATTGATGAACACATTTCAATGTTTCCAATACGTCCTGCAGGTGGCGGATGTGGGAGGTGATGATGACTGGAACCGTCTCCTGGTTGTCAGTAACATCCCGGCCACGCCCTCCGGCCCAACAGAGATACAGAAACTGGTCCAGCGCTTCGGCACAGTCCAACAGACTCTGGCACTCAAGGACCAGGTGAGGGACCTGTGGGTGGGGAGGGGTGTGTGTTGGGGGGTGGCGGGGATGTCTTTATGTGCTCAAGTGTCTGTCAAGGGGAGGGACATCTTAGTGAGGAATGTTTGTTTTTGTGTGGGGTTTAAGTGTTTGTGTGTTCATGTGTCTTGCATCTACCCTGCCTACAGTAATTCCACACCATCCATCCAATCCTGTTTTCTTTACCCCATGCAGATCATCTTTGAGATGGGAACAGCAGACATGGCCAAGAGTGTCTTCAACCGCTTCCAGAAGTTTCCCTGCATTGTTCAGAACAACAAGCTCGCCTTCTCCTGGAAACCTGATCCCAAGATTGATCTACCTAAAGTCGACATCTCTGCTGCCGGCTCAACGGCTTCAACCGGTGACAATGACTCCCAGACTGCAGAGACTACTATGCCCCCTGGTGGCCAGGAGGACTCACTGTCTCAGTCAGGATTAAAGGTGGAGTCAGGAACAGGGGTTGATACTAAGGTTGAAGGACAGGAGGTTCAGCCAGGAAATGAAGGGATGAAGGTTGAAGGAGAGGTTCAAGCCACAAAGGAGTCTCCAGCATTAGGAGGTAAGGATCAAAAGAAGGAGCCTAATGCATCTTCCGTACAGCCAGCAGGAGTGAACCAGAGAGAAGCTACAGAACCCAACACAGACCAACCTGGAGGTCAGGGTGGAGAGGAGGTCACAGAGAAAGTTGCAGACATTTCAACAACGGAGTCCGAAGAAACTGAAGAACCAGTCTCCTCGGATGCTACCTCCGCTCCTCAAGCTGCTAAACCAGAGACTGAGAAAATGTCCGTTTCCAGTTCCACAACAGCCACCTCCGCCCCAGCCCCAAAAGTTATGGCGGCCATCATAGAGGCCTTACGACAGGAGAGCAGGAACAGATCCTCTACCAAGGTTCCCACCGACCAGGCTGCAGCTGAGAATCCTCCAGGTAAACAACCAAAAGATAAGGAGACTCCAGATGTTCAGACTGCCCCCGCTCTACCCAGAGTGACCCCAGAGATCCTGAAGGTGCTGCTGGAGGAGTGCAGGGTCCGGTCCTCCAGTAGGGCCGGCGCTGAGCAGGCCAGGAAGGAACAGGACCAGGCGCCCCCTGCAGGCCAAAAACCATCCACTGGAAACCGAAGAGACCACAGTGGAGACAGGGAGCCTGGAAAAGAGCAGGTCACCAAGAGGAAGACCCGTGAGGAGGAAAGGGAGGAGAGGGAGAGCGCGAGGAGGGAGAGGGAGAGGGAGAAGAGGCTGAAGGCCCAAGAGGAGGAGAGGGAGAAAGGAAGGAGAGAGAAGAGGTGGTCCCACAGGGAACGGTCATCAGGATCACCGGGGTCCAGGTCCTCTATGAGGTATGAGGGGAGCCGGCGCAGTGGGAAGAGCGGCGCCAGGTCTGAGTCCAGGAGAGGAAACGGAGAGGAGAAACAGCAGGTAGGAGAGAGGCTAGTGTTTTGGTATTCACTCTATATACAGAGAGGACAAAACATTAACACTTTCCATGACAGACTGTCCAGGTGGAAGCTATGATCCCTTATTGACGCCACTTGTTAAATTCACTTCAATCAGTGTAGATGTAGATGAAGGGGAGGAGACAGGTTAAAAATGGTTTTCAAGCCTTGAGACAATTGAGCCATGGATTGTGTATTTGTGCCATTCAGCGGGTGAATGGGCAAGAAAAAATATTTGTGCCTTTGAACGGGGTGTGGTAGTAGGTGCCAGGTGCACTGGTTTGTGTCAAACCCAGCAGCGTTGCAATTCTTTTCACACTCAAAGTTTCCCGGTGCGTATCAAGATTGGTCCACCACCCAAAGGACATCCAGCCAACTTGACACAACTGTGGGAAGCGTTGGAGTCCCTGTGGAACGCTTTCAACACCTTGTAGAGTGTGGGGGGGTGAAACTCAATATTAGGAAGGTGATCCTAATGTTTGGTATACTCATATATGGATGGATGGATGGAGAGAGAATCTCCACTGAACCAGAGTGTCGTATACCCATCATGAATATAGAATGCCAATATCAACTTTCCAAACATTTTGGGGAATGACTTGCCATTTTGAGGAAAGCAGTGGTTTTATAGTTAACTGTTCCCTGCCCTGTCTTCTTTCAGGAAGAGGAGGAGTTAGGTGAGAAGCACATCCCCTTCGACATGGCGGACTTTGTGACTGTGGACGAGGTGGGGGAAGTAGCTGTGGTGCCCCGTCCTCTCCCCGAGACTACCACAGAGGTGACTGAGGTTATGGAGGTGACCGTCAACGACCCTGTGACCACAGCCCTTGAGGCGGAGCAGCAGGCACCAGATGACACAACACCGATGGAGGTGGAGGGTGAGCCTAGGACAGCCAAGGTACAGGAGGAAGCTCTGGACAAACGAGAACAGGAGGGGTTGTCCCCAGCAACCACAGAGGGGTCAGTGAAGACTGCAGAGGGAACTGGGGAGGTGACAGAGGAGAAAGTTCCAGACTGTCAGGATGACATCATCAAAGAGGTCAGTGTGTCTAGTCACATTCCTAATTTGTGTAATCCCTTTCCAAAAAGGAAGGCTTCAACCCTATAGCATTCAACAACGAGCAGATCGGTGAGAAGACTACTTCAACCGAGGAAGGAGAAAATTAAGTGTTTCTAAAGTGTGAACACGACCCCAATCTTTTCTAACATTACTCTCCTTCAGCCTGTGGTCACTGTGCCGAAGACGACCTGTGACGAGGTCACTGAGGAGTCGGAGGTGAAAGGTCACGATGAGGCCACACCCACAGACGCACCTGCTGGAGAAGAGGAAAAGGAGGCTGGACGAGTGGAGGATCTCAACATTGGGACGTTTCTGACGGTGGACGAGGTGGGACAGGTGGAGGAAGACGGGGGGAAGAGGTCTGCTGAGACGGGTAAGAAACATACTGTATATCACTGCTATGCTCGTCTCGTGAAAGCCTGTCATTGTAAATAAAATCGGTTCTGCTGTGCTTACCTGTATAAATAAATGTAAGATATGGTAGGAAACTGGCCAGTAGAGGTAAGAAACAAACTTTATGTTAAGTCAATCTGCAACGTATTTGTCTGAGGAGACTGGGTTGTGTTCAGTAGCGAAACGTTTTGAAATGGAAAACAAATGAATATTTATTGGACAAGTTCAGGTAGTCCCTACCTGATGTGCCCTTTTTTCTGAGGTAACTACCCTCTGGTTTGCCACAAGAGGAAAAAGACTACAGGTAGAATGTTGTTTGAGATATGGTAGCCAGCCCACTGAATGCATAGTAGTGGTTGAGCTGGCCACCTGCATTTTGTTAAGTGGTCAAAGAATGGCATCCTGGTTTACATAGATTAGTGGTTGTGGTCATTGTAGACGAGTGGTAGTGGTGAGGTCAGATAACCAACCGTATGTAATAGGGGTGTAATGGTACAAGCATTAGTACTGAACTGTTCGGTATGGAGACCTCAGTTCGGTCCGCACTGAACCCGAATGAGTAGATAAATAAGACATCTGTATGTGTATATACAGTACCAGTCAAAAGTTTACACACCTACTCATTCCAGGGTTTTTCTTTATTTGTATTATTTTCTACATTGTAGAATATTAGTGAAGTCATCAAAACAATTAAATAACACATATAGAATCATGTAGTACCCAAGAAAGTGTTAAACAAATCAAAATATATTTGAGATTCTTCAAAGTAGCCACACTTTGCCTTGATGACAGCTTTGCACACTCTTGGCATTCTCTCAACCAGCTTCACAAGGTTTTCACCTGGAATGCATTTCAATTAACAGGTGTGCCTTGTTAAAAGTTAATTTGTAGAATGTGTTTCCTTAATGCGTTTGAGTCAGTTGTGTTGTGACAAGGTAGGTGTGTGTTGTAACTTTGTATTGATTAATGTGACGACTGCTGTTCATCGAATTATTAACCATTTGTAATTACGTGATTTAATGAGTCAGGTAATTATTAACCTGGGGCACCATGGGAAAGTTTTGGCTTTGAGTTTCTATTTCCCAAATTAACTCAAAGAATATCAGAATATTGTTTTTACAACAGTCGCTAATTAATTTCCTCTACAGTCTCATTCTAAACGTTGCATAATCTGTGAATCTGCACAAACCCGAGTCTCACTAAAAGGTCTGTAGCACACCAATTGAGTTGATTAGTAAATAACAAGCTAAAATTATAATATAAGATGCAGTCTAGGCTATTGATTAGAACTTCCCTAGCGTGCCAACACTTGCGTGTTACACAAAATGGGGATTTCAAAAGAGAAAGAGAGCACGAGAGAAAAGCACACTTGGGTACATTTGTGAACTATGCTTATTTTAACCTTAACCTTGCCCCGAACTGCCGCTCTTATGGGTCAGAATATAATGATGTAATTACGTGTCGAAGGTCTCTGATGGGGTGTCTCCTCTTGGACCGAGTTCCTCCTTCTCTTCTGATGGCGAAACTTCTGTTGTTACCGGGTGTGACCCTCTGATTGTCCATACAATGTCTTTGTCCTTTCTCTTAGTGGTCTGTTTCCTCGCCCTTGTTCTGAAAGTGGGGTCTTCTGAGGACGGCTAATCAGCCATATAGGGGGTTCCAGCGTGAGAATGAAAGCAGTGTAGACACATGGTTCCTTGGAGAGAATAACCGCGTGGTCCAGCTTCAACTCACCCTCTTAGACACAGCTACTCATCCGTAGCATAGATTGTTAAAAGGTTCCTTTGTCTTCTTCAACCTCGTGTTGCATTTTGGGTTTACAACTAATTCGGACCTTGGCTGCAGCTCGTGGTCACTTAGTTATAGTGTTGTTTCTTAACTCACATGTTTTATACCCTCGGGTAAGAAATGGGCCTTTCAGCCTTTAGGGCAAGTTCTCTGGGTGTAACTAGTTACGAGGCAAGGTCTGGATTTTACTCAGATCCAATTTAGACAACTAACTTCACATTTCATCTTAAAAAAATATATACATTCTCTTTGATCTGGACATTTTCCACACAATGTACAGTAAATATCAAGTACATGTTGTGAAACTCTTCTAGTTATAATGTTTTCATTATAACATCGTCATTTAACTTTTAATAACAAAAACAACATTTTCATATTCCATCTGTCGTCATTACTACCATTTTGTCTGATGAAACATATTGTCCAAAAGTCCATTTATTGCATGTTACTGTTCTGAGGTAGGTTGTCCATAGGCCCATCATACATTCCATTCCTCCAAAGGGATTTTGTCTGCTGCTTTAAGATTTACAATGGGCAGGAGGTGTCATAAATCCCCCACCTCCATACCTCTCGATCTCTTCCCCAACTGATGGGTGTGAGAGATATCTCTGTGGGATTATGGTCCACGGTAAGTAACCTGACCCGAACAGGCCGGTCATGACAGGTGATATACAGAAGATGGCCCTATTTGGTAAAAGACCAAGTCCATATTATGGAAAGAACAGCTCAAATAAGCAAAGAGAAACAAAGTGTGTCATTACTTTAAGACCTGAAGGTCAGTCAATCCAGATAATGTCAACAACTTTGAAAGTTTCTTCAAATGCAGTCTCAAACACCATCAAGCGCTATGATGAAACTTGCTCTCATATGGACCGCCACAGGAAAGGAAGACCCAAAGTTACCTTTGCTGCAGAGGATAAGTTCAAAGCAAAGAAACCACTACTAAAGGACACCAATAATGTGTAACAACACCTGCACAGGATCGGTACATCCGAACATTACAATTTTTTCAATTTAACCTTTATTTAACCAGGTAGGCCAGTTGAGAACAAGTTCTCATTTACAACTGCGACCTGGCCAAGAACAAGCAAAGCAGTGCGACAAACTGAGTTACACATGGGATAAACAAAAGTACAGTCAATAACACAATAGAAAAATCTATATACACTGTGTGCAAATGGAGTAAGGAGGTAAGGAAATAAATAGGCCATAGTAGCGAAGTAATTACAATTTAGCAAATTAACACGAGTGATAGATGTGCAAGTAGAAATACTGGTGTGCAAAAGAGCAAAAAAATAAAAACATCACACCTGTGGGACAGGTACAGGATGGCAACAACAACTGCCCGAGTTACACCAGGAACACACACCAGGAACACAATCCCTCCATCAGTGCTCAGACTCTCCACAATAGGCTGAGAGAGGCTGGACTGAGGGCTTGCAGGCCTGTCGTAAGACAGCTCCTCACCAGACATCACCGGCAACAACGTCGCCTATGGGCACAAATCCACCGTCGCTGGACTAGACAGGACTGACAAAAAGTGGTCTTTACTGACGAGTCGCAGTTTTGTCTCACCAGGGATGATGGTCGGATTCGCGTTTATCGTCGAAGGAATGAGCCTTACACCGAGGCCTGTACTCTGGAGCGGGATTGAGTTGGAGGGTCCGTCATGGTCTGGGGTGGTGTGTCACAGCATTATCGGACTGAGCTTGTTGTCATTGCAGGCAATCTCAACGCTGTGCGTTACAGGGAAGGACAACCTCCTCCCTCATGTGGTACCCTTACTGCAGGCTCATCCTGACATGACCCTCCAGCATGACAATGCCACCAGCCATACTGCTTGTTCTGTGCGTGACTTCCTGCAAGACAGGAATGTCAGTGTTCTGCCATGGCCAGCGAAGTGCCCGGATCTAGAAACCCCCCCAGAAATGTCCGGGAACTTGCAAGTGCCTTGGTGGAAGAGTGGAGAAACATCTCACAGCAAGAACTGGCAAATCTGGTTCAGTCCATGAGGAGGAGATGCACTGCAGTACATAATGCAGCTGGTGGCCACACCAGAAACTTAGTGACTTTTGATTTTGACCCCCCCCCCCCCTTTTTGTTCAGGGACACTTCCATTTCCGTTAGTCACATGTCTGTGGAACTTGTTCAGTTTATGTCTCAGTTTAGTCTTATGTTCATACAAATATTTACACATGTTAAGTTTGCTGAAAATAAATGCAGTTGACAGTGAGAGGACGTTTCTTTTTTTGCTGAGTTTATATACAGAAATGTCATTTGAGAAAAGGTCAAATGAAACAAAATGCAGCTAGTTCGCAATCTTTCCAGCTTCAGTTTGAAGTGATTGCGTTAGCTGTGTTGTTAGCTAGCTCCCCTGAACAACAGTGTCCTGAAGAGTGAACATATTTTCGATGCCAGGCGAAATTGCGCCTCATTAGCTCATTGTTATCAATATATCTAAATAAATGTCACTAGAAATCAGTTTATTCAAATGTGGCTACTTACTGCAGCTGTTTTTCTGGTTGCACTTTTTGACGTGGCTGTAAGTTATCCCTTGCTAGCTAGCTAGCCAACTACGGCTAAGAACGTTGCCAGCAGGTATGGCAATGGAACACTTAGAGCGAACAACTGGATTGTGTCCATGGATACAGAACAAAAAGACTGAACGACTGGGTCACTTCTCTGAAACCGAACCAATAGAACGAACGACCAGCCGGCTTTGGTAGCAACCCTAGATTGGTGTCGGAACTATATCTTGTGGAAGGATGAAAATTAGTATGAATAAATTCATCAAAATAACAATTAAAATATGTAAATCATTATTTGAATATGTTGTTAACCTGTTTTTATAAAGGTTATAATACCCAGAAAGCTGGTGTTTGACATGGGCCTAACAACACCCGTGCCAATATATCCTCAACACTGGCATCTCTGGCATTCACATAATGAACATAAATGGAATCTGGGATACCAACACTATTTTTATTAGTAACGGTTGGCATTTCATTTTCCTGCTGTACTGAAACTGAACTGTGACCCCCCCCCAACACTGCAATACGTACCTAACCGTGGGTTTGGTGAACCGTTACACTCCTAGTATGTAGATCAATGGTAACCACTATACGGCTAGATTATAAAATGTGTTAGAGGTGAACTCAGCCAAATCAATGGTGGAGGCAAGTGCATTTTGTTGTTATGCCACTCCTCGTCATGGCATGATGGCTTAAAAAGTTGTAGAAAAAGATGGTTGATTGACAGCCTGAAACCACATTAGTTGGATTGTTTCTAAGGTGTCAGTGATTTTTATTTTTGTGATTTCATGTTTTAAAGACTTTTCACAACAACAACAAAAAATTTAATTGTTTTCCTTCCTTGTAAGGACATTCTGGTGACTTGTCAGGTCTAGGAAAACCCACACACACACCAACAAACAGAACAGTTAAAACAAACACAACAGCCAAAGTCTCAGTGATGACCCTGCTCCTTCCTCCATCTTCTCTTTCATCGCTCAGTGGAGTCTAAGCGAAGGAGGACATCTCAGGAGGAGAGAGAGGAGGAGACGGCGAGGAGGAAGATGAAGATGGAACCCCTCTTTTATAAAGACTACAGCATCCCCCCTTTCAACCCTGACAGACCTGTCGGTGAGACTCAAATGATGCTGCTTTTGACAGTTAACTAATTGTTGAAATTGATTAGGGTAGTTCTAATGATAAACTAGTCAAGCTTATCTATTATCAGAATACTGTGTGTGTGTGTGTGTGTTTACCTCGGCCCCAGTATTAACCCCATCATTAGTATATTTTAAATCTAGTTTTGTTTCTGGTCTGTTTGGTCATTATCAGGAATGGAGTTTCTGGTCCCCAAGTCAGGCTTCTTCTGCAAGGTGTGTTCTAAGTTCTACAGCGGAACTGACGAGGCCGAGAAGAACCACTGCAAGACCCTCAAACACCATCAGAACCTTGAGGTGAGAACCCAAAACAACCAATCAGCCTCAACACTGACAAGTCAACCTCCAATCAGAAAGAACATTTTGACAATCGGGGATGGGGTCAATTCCATTGAGTAAATTCAGTTGGCAAAACAAATTTTGAATTTCATTTTGCTTCCTGAATTGAAACTTTAAATTATTTTTTGAAAATATTGCTTTTATTGTCCAGGTGTTATGTGTTTGATTATTAATACATTGATACTCAGGAGTGGGGAATGAGATGAAGGAATGTGTCTGGTCATGGAAACCATCCCCAGACAGGCTTAAGTTTGGCAGCAGTGGCTGTCTCTCGTGGAACCCTTATGTTCCGCATATGAATCCACATTATCTAGTAACAAAGATACTCATGATTGTCTTTTTATTCTTCTACAGAAATCCCTGGAGAAGTGGAGAGTAAAGAAAGACTGACTCTCCATGATGAGATGAAGAGTTAAATATTGACTGGATGTGACCCAACCACTGACTGACTGATTCATTCCTGTCTTAACTCTTTTCCCACTTCTTGTTTTTGTTTTTCTTCCCCATGGGTCCAATCTCCCTCTCACACTCACAACTATAACTGTTTCATTTTGTTAGTTATTTCCCCATGATATAGAAGAGAAGTGATTCAATAGAGAGAAATTAAAGTAGAAACCAGTGTACAATGAAAATAAAGTGTTTTATTCAATCACTGTGTCTGTTTTGTAATTGAAACCATTCTTTGAAGACATGTTTACCAGAGTAATCTTTTACCCTTATTCAATACAACTTTATTCATCCCTCCAGGGCAAACCTGTCTATCTACTTATGCAGCATCCTGATTTGAATACTGTTAGTTCAGCAGTGTGGTTTCCCCTGGATGTCCATGTGCACCAAGAGAAATGTACTGATTTCCATGTTCAACTCATGCATGGACCATTAGCTTCCCCCAGCAATAGCACAGCTAGCCACTGTGCTAAAACGGCTAACCTCCTTTTAACATGGAAATATATTAGACTTGGCTTTAGTTAAATTTATCGTGCTCTTTTATATACAGTAGCTATTTCAAATCTATACATTCCAATGACTCACTACTTCACTGCAACAGTTGATTTCTGTGAAAGAGAATTCTGTCAATATAAATGCATTAAAACAAACAATACGTGTGTTGTATTTATCTGACAACGATGAGACAGCCAATAGGGAGGAGGTCAGAGAACTGGCAGTGGTGCCAGGACAACCTCTCAATGTGAGCAAGACAAAGGAGCTGATAGTGGACTATAAGAAAAGGAGGGACGAACAGGCCCCTATTAACATCGACGGGTCTGAAGTGGAGCAGGTTGAGAGTTTCAAGTTCCTTGGTGTCCACATCACCAACAACGAACATGGTCCATACACACCAAGACTGTTGTAAAGAGGGAATGACCACCTCTTCCACCTCAGGAGACTGTAAAGATTATGCATGGGTCCCCAGATCCACAAAAAGTTCTACAGCTGCACCATCAAGAACATCCTGACAGGTTGCATTGTCTGATAGTGATCAAACAGACCAGTACATCACTGGGACCAAGCTTCCTGCCATCCAGGACCTATATATTAGGTGATGTCAGAGGAAGGCACAAACAATTGTCAAAGACTCCAGTCAACCAAGTCATAAACTATTCTCTCTGCTACTGCATGGCAAGCGGTACCGGAGCACTAAGTATAGGACTGAATGTCTCCTTAACAGCTTCTACCCCCAAGCCATAAGACTGCTGAACAACTAAACTAATCAAATGGCCACCCGGACTATTTACATTTATCCCCCACCTTTTGTTTTTATGCTACTGCTCATTGTCTATGCATTCACTTCACAAATTACCTTGATTAACCTATACCACTGCACATTCGACCCCCCCCCCCCCTGTATATAGCCTCGTTATTATGTACATTTCTTGTGTTACAGTACAGTTACAGATTGATTAGATTTAAAAAACAACATTTACTTTAGTTTATTTAAAATATTTACTAACTATTTCCTGAACAGCATGGTTGGTTAAGGGCTTGTAAGTAAGCATTTCACGGTAAGGTCTACACCTGTTGTATTCTGTGCATGTGACAAATAAAATTTGATTAATTACATTTTGATACCTTAACAGAATGTTTTAATAAGATTGTAGCCTAGGCCTACTCTGCTGACTGACAATAGAGCAGTAAAAACAACCTTGTCTTGAATGCAACCATGTTATCAAAAGTATTTCTTTGTATTATAGCTAACCCATCAAACCCTTTTCATAACCTTAACCTAATTCTCAAACTGCTACGTTAATTCTCATAACCTGCTACGAAAGTCAAATATAACATTAATTAGACAAAAGTTGAATCCCTTCAAGCCATGACCATGAAAAGGGAAGAAAAGTTGTACAATATGATGTCCATATAGCCTGGAGGAGGTAATTATTGTCACACAAAAAAACAGTGGCACTGGCCCAATGATATTTTGTTGACAACTGTGTTTATGACAATGTATTGACATTATAGCATAGGATAAAGGCCTCAATGGGATAGGACAACCTGCTGTGTTGACTATTGGTTCTTCCAGCCCAACAATTAAGAGCCCTGACAGTATAGGTGACCTGAAGCAGTGATATTCTAATGTCAGGTGTGCTTTTCATTTGTTTATGTACTGTAGGTTTGCCAGCTGACCTCTATCAAGACACCCATGACGACTGTATTCCCACTGTGAAGATGAGCAATGCTGCAGCAACATCAGCTTCTACTTCTACTACTTTGTCTTGTTCCAGTTTTGAAAGGTAACACCCCTCAGTTATACAAGATGGTTTGGTCCATCTGAATGATTCTGTTGTGCCATTTCAATAGAGAGCACCTTCACCTTGTCATGAAAAAAAGCCCCATTTAAAAATATACTGAACAAAAATAAGCAACAATTTAAAAGATTTTACATTTTCAGCTTCCAGGATTTGTTTACAGATCCTTGTGACATTTGGCCATGCAATATCATGCTGAAACATGAGGTGATTGCAGCGGATGAATGGCACTACATTGGGCCTCAGGATCTTGTCACTGTATCTGTGCATTCAAATGGCGATCGCTAAAATGCAGTTGTGTTCATTGTCCATAGTTTATGCCTGCCCATACCATAACCCCACCGCCACCACGGGGCACTCTGTTCACAATGTTGACATCAGCAAACCGCTCACCCACACAACGCCATACACGTGGTCTGCGGTTGTGAGGCCGGTTGGATGTACTGCCAAATTCTCTAAAACAACGTTGGAGGCGGCTTACATTAGAGAAATTAACATTCAATTCTCTGGATTGATTTCAAGCTCCCTCAAAACTTGAGACATCTGTGGCATTGTGTTGTGTGACAAAACTGCACATTTTAGAATGGCCTTTTATTGTCCCCAGCACAATGTTCACCTGTGTAATGATCGTGCTGTTTCATCAGCTTCTTGATATGCCAAACATGTCAGGTAGATGGATTATCTTGGCAAATAGATAATGCTCACTAACAGGGATATAAACACATTTGTGCACACATTTGAGAGAAAACGCATTTTGTGTTTCTGGAAAATTGAAGGGATGTTTCATTTCAGCTCATGAGACATGGCACCAACACTTTACAGGTTGCGTGCATATTTTTGTTCAGCAACATGGAAAAGACTATTGTTTATATTGTAAACATACTGTCATTTAATAAGTCTATATTGTTTTATGGGTGAAATTAATGAAAAGTACTTTGTGTCATCTCTGCTTTGTCTTGACCCACTGAATACAATGCATTGCTTATAGCCCAACTCTTTTTTTAATGTATTTTACATTTGAAACACATTTAGTATAGACAATGTAGTTGTTGTGGTAGTCTTATGCAAACCATCTTCATTATTACAGTGGCACCTCCCAGCTCATTTGAGTTAGCCTTCACAAAAAGTTCATGTAGCAAGCTAGCTAATAATAACTACATAGGTTATCATTTTCAAAGTATATTTACTTACTTGAATAGGTTTCCCCACTGCCTCATTTTTCTGGGTTCTTAGAAAAACTAAATAATGGGAAATCTTCCCTAAGTTTGGTGCGTTTGCTCGATGAATTGTCACACAACTGCAAGCCCTCTATAGGTGCTGTCACTTAAAACCTGTTAAGGTATAGGGGGCAGTATTTTCACGGCCGGATGAAAAACGTACCCAAATTAAACGGCCTACTACTCGGGCTCAGAAACTAGGATATGCATATTATTAGTAGATTTGGATAGAAAACACTCTGAAGTTTCTAAAACTGTTTGAATGATGTCTGTGAGTATAACAGAACTCATATGGCAGGCAAAAACCTGAGAAAAATCCAACCAGGAAGTGTGAAATCTGAAACTTGTAGTCTTTCAGACCATTTTCTATTGAAACTACAGTGTCTGTGGGGTAAATTTGCACTTCCTAAGGCTTCCACTAGATGTCAACAGTCTTTACAAAGTTGTTTGAGTCTTCCATGGTGAATTTTGACCGAATAACAGCCGATTCAAGCAGTGGACTAGCTGAGGTCATGTAGTTAGTTCATGCGCATTCACGCATGGCTAGCATTTTTTATTTTTCTCCTGTAATGAATATTGTCCGGTTGGAATATTATTGATTATTTATGTTAAAAACACCCTAAGGTTTGATTGTAAACATCGTTTGACATGTTTCTACAAACGGTAATGGAACTTTTGAGCTTTTCGTCTATTGATTTGCGCCCCCGCCTCATGCCTTTGGAATAGTGTTCTGGACGCGCCAACAAAACGGAGGTATATGGACATAAATGATGGACTTTATCGAACAAATGAACATTTCTTGTGGAATTGGGAATCCTGCGAGTGCATTCCGCCGAAGATCAGCAAAGGTAAGGAAATATTTATAACACTAATTCAGAGTTTTGTTGATGCCATGACCTGGTGGGTAGCTGTATAGCTTGCATTGATGGCTGAGTGCCATACTCAGAATATTGAACAATGTGCTTTCTCTGTAAAGTTATTTTGAAATCTGACACAGCGGTTGCATTAAGAAGTAGTATATCTATAATTCTTTAAATAATTGTTATATATTTTGTCAACGTTTATGATGAGTATTTCTGTAAATTGATGTGCACATTCACCGGAACATCAAGCGCCAATGTAAAATGCTGTTTTGGATATAAATATGAACTTGATCGAGCAAAACATACATGTATTGTGTAACATGATGTCCTAGGGGTGTCATCTGATGAAGATCGTCAAAGGTTAGTGCTTCATTTTAGCTGTATTTCGGGGTTTTGTGACACATCTCCTTGCTTGGAAAATGGCTGTGTGGTTATTTTTGTCTATGTACTGTCCTAACATAATCTAATGTTTTGCTTTCGCTGTAAAGCCTTTTTGAAATCGGACAATGTGTCGGACAATCCGCTAGCGGAAAGTCCGTCCTCAACAGGTTTTAAGCCTTGTTTACATTGGCATTTTGAAGTGACTCAAATCTGATTCAAATATGTTCTTTTTACTGCAGTCTGAACAGCCAAAATGAACATGTAATCAGATATTTCAAGCCACATTTCAAACGACCTTCTTAGGTGGTTTGAAATCAGATACAAATCGGATTCCTGGCCTTTTGTTGCCCTTAAGTACTTTTTACTGTTATTTGGCGTATCTACTTGCTTGCTAGCTACTCTGTTGACAGCTTTGACAAGAACAGTGGTATCTAACTGTGCTTGTTAATTGTTTACAAACAAATTAGTGAATGTGCTAGAAAGTTGACTGTTGTGGCTAGCAAAAAATACTAGTTTTCAAGTTTTTATTAGTAATTTTTTTATTTCACCTTTATTTAACCAGGTAGGCCAGTTGAGAACAAGTTCTCATTTACAACTGCGACCTGGCCAAGATAAAGCAAAGCAGTGAGTCAAAAAACAACACAGAGTTACACATGGGATAAACAAACGTACAGTCAAAAACACAATAGAAAAATCTGTATACAGTGTGTGCAAATGAAGTAAGGAGGTAAGGGAATAAATAGGCCATGGTAGCGTTGGATCATATTTGGTTGGATCATCTTATCCTTTGATAATTTAAAAGTGTTCTTACACTATGAGTTTGTACATTCAAAGCAACTGGGAAAAGTCCATGGAAGGCGTTGTTGTCACCTTAGTTTATTACATAACTTCTGAGATATAGGAAGCACAAGCACCAATCAGCCTACACCACTGTGCACACGCCAGTCATTATTATGACAACGAGTGTAGCCATGTCAGCAAATGACTGCTGTCTGAACACACATGTCCAACTTGGTCACTTGTAACTTGCTATTTGGACAGTCAGTAAAATAAAACTGATTTGAGCATCAAAGCATGCAGTGTGAACAAGACTTTCCTAAACCTCCTCAATCAATCATAGACTGTGTATCATTAGGTCCCGTCAAGCACAATCATTTGCATAGGTGTAATGACCTGCTGCACCTGTTTGTGACTCAACAGGTGTACAAACTGGGACTAATAGACTTGACTTGTGTTCAGGTCACACCAAATGGAAATTGTTTTGAATGGGGTTAAACAACAAAGATGAGCATTCCCATTGGATTAGGGTAGGAATCATGTCCTCCATTTCAATCCATTTTGCCCCTGTTGTGTTGTGTCTGTTGTGTATGAACCAGCATTCAGTTCTTGATGGACACAGACTTTCCAATACAGAGAAGAACTCCATCAGTCAAAGTTTGAAATTGTTATTTTTCCTCTTTAACATCAGTATTGTTGCAGGAGAAGAAGTATTCAGTTCACTTCTGAGGTTTTCCCCTTTGTTGTCCGTACAATATCTGGAATTCTGAGACATTTCAATTCTGCATGGTATAGTTTAGGCATGTTTGTTATGAATATCTTACTGGAATTAGTATTTTCAATTGGTATTTAAAAAACATATTTTGTATGAGTTTTATACATTTATCTCTCTGTCTCTCTCACACAGTGATCCTTGGGACATCAAAGCTGGTACTTCCAAACTGATCTTGGTAAAAATAAAAAGATGAACTCTTCCAACCATTCCTCTGTCCTCTCTGGCTATGCGGAAACCGATTCCTCTATCGGCACTGCCTGCTATGCAGTCAATCTCATCCTCAGTCTCCCCACCAATGTCTACGTGGCTGATAGTGACGGAGCGGGAGAAACGATGGCCTCAGAGTTCTTCGCTCTCAACCTGGCCGTATCTGAGATCCTCTACTGCCTGTGTTCTGTCTTCTTCTTTGTCCATATACACCTCCCTGTCCCCCCTCTCACAGCTCTATTAACATTCTGTGGTGGTTTTCTCATCTTTGGTCGGACCCTGTTCCAGTGCTGTATATGTTTTGAACGCTACCTGGCGGTGGTCCACCCTGTTGTCTTCCTGAAGTACAAACTCCTCAGATACAAAGTGGCATGTTCTGGGATAGTCTGGTTGGTTGTGATCGGGTTCTGTCTTACTTTTATGCTGGCAAAGAGCCTAAATGTTATATATTTCGTGGGTTTGGGTGAAATTCTGTTCTTCATTTCATTCATGTTATTTTGCTGCCTCTCAGTTCTCAGGGTTCTGAAACATCCAGGGCCGGGGGAAGGGGAGAGGGAGGGGACAAATAACATGAAGATGAGGGAGTTTAAGATCATTTTGATTATCATGGTGGCTATGATGGTGAACTACCTCCCATGGGTAATGATTTTACCTTTCATTGGAATATTAGATTTGGGGCAGTTCCTTTCAGCCATGTATGTTTGTGTCTTCATCAGCCTGTGGGATTGTACAGCCCCTCCTCTACCTCCACAGGGCTGGGAAACTGCCCTGTATCAGAGGTCTTTAAGAGAGTTGATACTCAAAGTTTCACCTTATACAGATTGCCAGTTGTAACCTGTTTGTTTCCACCTGATAATTGATAGCTTGTAAAGAGGTTGATAGTTGTTGATGCTCTGGCAAAAATATGTTTGTGTTTTGATAAGGGTTGCAAAAGTACGGTAATTTCCCCTAAATTCCCAGGTTTTCCCGAAATCCTGTTTGGAAGATTCCTGGCATGAGAAAGGAATAAGCAGGAAATCCTGAATTTTGCATGCCTTGGTTTGATTTATTCCCTCTTACATGGGAAGATTACCTATCGATCTTCTTGCTTCACATTGTAACTTTATGTATGAAAGCTATTTAATATTGAGATGGAACGATAAGACTTACTTTGTACATGGGTTAAGTCTTGTGTATTTCATGTTTACACATTTTTTTAAATTTTTTGAATCCTTCACATTTAATAAATATGTGTGTAGAATGACTCATGTAGCTGTTTTTTTCTTTATGTAGAGCAGAGAAAATCAGCCAGTGATACATTCAGAAAATGATTTAAAAAAAATTGCATACACATTTGGGTCTCTTAGATGGGTCTGGGTCCAGTCAGGGAGTCCAATTTACAGTAGCTATTACAGTGAAATAATACCATGCTATTGTTTGAGGAGAGTGCACAGTTATGAACTTTAAAAGTGATTTATAAACCAATTAGGCACATTTGGGCTGTATTGATACAACATTTTGAACATAAATGCAATGGCTCTTTGAATCAGTCTAAAACGTTGCACATACACTGCTGCCTTCTAGTGTAAAACATCTAAATTGTGCCTAACCTGGAATGTTACATTTTGGCCTCTCTCTTGCATTTCAAAGATGATACAATTTAATTTTTAAAATTTCTTTCAAATGGTGTCAAGAATATGTATATCCTTGCTTGAGGTCCTGAGCTATAGGCAGTTAGATTTGGGTATCACATTTTAGGCGGAATTTGAAAAAAATTGTCCGATCCTTAAGAGGATTTTCACTGACTTGCCTAGTTAAATAAAGGTTAAATAAAATAAATAAATACAGTCAGGTGCCCAGTTTCGCTTGCTCATATGCTTTCACCAGTGAGCTACATTCAGCCTTAACAATTTAAGGAAAATGATGAAACACAGAAGAGAAGAAAATATGAACTATGTTATGTTTTTATTTTTTATTGTTCAGTCTTTTGGGGAAGCCTGACTTCTCTTGGCATCCATGAATACACTCTTCTGTTTGAATTTTAGGTCGAAGGCAGTCTGAAACAGCACACAGGTGTTTAGGAAGGAAGGCAGGGGGACAGGCAGTGGGGCAGGCAGGGGGACAGACGGGGCAGACCGTCCTCTTGTCGGGGCTCTGGTCTGCAGGTATGATCCTGTTTTGTTTGTTCCTTTGTAGGTTTACTTAGTTTCCACTCAGTCATGTTCACACACACAGATTCATGCATCCATGCACTTTACATTCACCTTACATTATGACATTTCCACACCTCATTCCTTTTTCTTTGTTTAGAGTTAATAGTTTGGTTTATAATAAAGAACCTTTTGATTGGCCTATACCTGTTGTTCATGTCCCCTCATTTTTGCCACAGGCTATGAGCCGGCCTGTGACAAGTGGGGGCTCATCTGTAAGTTAAAGTTAATTGTACTTTAGTCTTTAGTATTTTAGTTTACTTTAACGTTTTGTCATAGTTGGTTAAGGCTTTGTCTAGATTGTCTTTGCTTTATTGATACGTTTGTTTATTTGTAATTTGGTTTTATAGTTAACTTGGGTTAGTTTAGTTCAGATTGCCAATTTTTTTGTTTGATGGGATGTTTTGGTTTGGCCAATATTGTTGGAGAGAGTGTTGAGGGCATGTGCTCTTTTGGTTCAGTTAGCTTGGTAGCTAAATTTGGTTAACAATTCACTCTGGGTTTTTCTGGGTTTTTGTTCAAGTGGGAGTCCTTATCAGCGAGTGTCAATAGGAGGCTCGTGGTGTTTTTGTTTTAGGTGGCAGTGAACGTGGGTAGAGCTTCCCTTTTCCCCTACATCGGCCCGGGAGCACCTCTGTGGTTATGGGGGGGCCGCCAGTTTCTGGTTGTCTTTTCCACTCCACTGGTTTTGTATGCATAAAACCCCACCACATGTGACTGCACGAAGACCAGGGCCAGTTAGTTAGTTTTTGGAGGATAGTGGGGTGTGGTTCCTGTCCTTGAACCCAGACTGACAGCAGGTGAGTTGTGTCTTTTTTTTGGAGCATTTGTAATAGTTGTATTGGTTGAGGAAAATGTCTTCCATTCTGAGTAGTTTTGTTTCAAACTCCTTCAGAGGTAGCCTTAGAGTTGTGTACTAAGGAGCAGTTAATTGAAATTGCTGAACATTATCGGATTGAGATTGTTGATTAAAACAAATAGAGACTGTTAAAGCTAAATTAAAGCAGGGTCTTAAGGAAATAGGTGTTTTTCAGGGTCAGTCTGCTAGTAGTGAGGGTACAAGTTCAGTCTAGTCCTTCATTAACTTTTGAGCAGCAGAGGGAGCTGTTGCAAATGCAATTGGAGATAGCATTTCTCAATCGCTCTAATAGACCAAAAGAATTACCAGTTTGATGTTTCACAGAATCTTCATTTGTTGCCTAAATTTGATGAGTCAGATCCAGACACATACTTTGCTTTATTTGAGCGTATTGCGGAAGCTAGAGCTTGATCAGATTTGGACATGACTATGTTGTTGCAATGTGTACTTACAGGTAAAGCACGTGAGGCTTTTGCAGCACTGAGTGTAGGGTGAATGTAAAGTGCATGGATGCATGAATCTGTGTGTGTGAACATGACTGTGGCTCAGTTGGTAGATCATGGTGTTTGCAACGCCAGCATGGTGTGTGCAAAGCCAGGGTTGTGGGTTCGATTCCCACTGGGGGGCAGTATAAAACATTTTTATGAAATGGATGCATTCACTACTGTAAGTTGCTCTGGATAAGAGCGTCTGCTAAATGACTAAAATGCCGTGACACCCCCTCCTTAAAATGAGTGTCCCACCCTCAACCCAAATTACAACCCAACATATTTAAAACAATCCAAAATTCCCCTAAAAACAAAACGGATACCAGTCCCAGCTCCTAGCAGTAGCCCCGTGTCCCCTAGCTGACTGTCCGTCCACAAACTCAGCAGCCCTGGTAGCTGGGGAACAATTTAAGAGAAAAGAGGCGCAGACAGCCCGCAGGGGTCAGCAGAGAGAAAATACAAACTAGGCTAAAGGAGCACGGGACAGAGCATCAGCAATGATATTATCCTTACCACTAATGTGTCTAATATCGAGGTTGAATGGTTGCAAGAACAAAACCCAACGCATCAGGCGCTGGTTGGGATTTTGCAGGGACTTCAGAAAAACAAAAGGGGATGTGGTCAGTGAACACAGTTAAAGGGGTTAAACCAGAACCAACATAGACCTTGAAGTGCTGTAAAGCCCAAATGAGACCTAAAACCTCCTTTTCAATTACAGAATAGCTTTGCTGATACTTCTTAAATTTCCGAAAAGAAACTGACTGGACACTCAACATTGTCATCATTTTCCTGGAGAAGCACAGCCCCAGCACCGATTTGACTGGCGTCTTCCTGCAATTTGAAAGGTTTCCCAAAATGTGGTGCTACCAACACGGGTGCCAAACACAAAAGAGCCTTAACTGCATCAAATGCCTCTTGACACTGGGTGGACTAATAAATTCGCTCTCTCTCGCTCTCGCTCTCTCTCGCTCTCTCTCGTTCTCGATACTGACCGGAGCTGTAGGGACAATGACTTCAGAGTTCTTCTCTCTCAACCTGGCCGTGTCTGAGATCGTCTTCTGCTTGTTTTTCTATCTTGTATTTTATCTGGCTACACCATCCCACAATCGTTGTCTTGTACATCATGGTATTTTCTTACGGTTTTCTAATGACAAGCTGTCCATTTTTCCAGTGCTGTACTGTGTAGAGCACTACCTGGCAGTGGTCCACCATGTTGTCTACCTGAAGTACAAACCCCTGAGATACAGGGTGAGGTGTTGTCTGGCTGATGGTGCTTGGATCCTGTCTGTTCTTTATGTTTGGGAGTGAAACATATTCATTCTTTTATGTTTACTGGGGTGAGGTTCTGATGTTTTTGTTTTGGCTATCCTGCTGTCTCTCAGTTCTCAGGGCTCTGAAATGTCCCGGGGAGGGGACAAATAACATGAAGATGAGGGCCTTCAAGATCATTTTGATTATAATGTTGTCTAGGGTGGTGAATTATCTTCCATATGAGGTAACTCTACCTTTAAAAGCTTGTTTGAATGCTGGTGAGGTTTTGTTAGCCTTAAACATTTGTTTGACCATCAATGTGATTACTGGGTTGGTGCAGCCCTTCCTACCTCCACAGGGCTGGGAAACTGTCCTGTTTCAGAGCACTCTAAGAGATAATAGAGGCTAGATAATTGGCTTGATGTAGTCCACCTGAATCCAAGGGTGAATTTTGTAGTAAAGGTTAAATAAAAATTGAATTCTTAATTGTTAACTAGCTACAGCATGTATTTCATTGACAGACTTAACCTCTCTGGGCCAGTGGGACGCTTGCGTCCCACCTACTCAACAGCCAGTGGAATCCCGTGGCGCGTTATTCAAATACCTTAGAAATGCTATTACTTCAATTTCTCAAACATAAGACTATTTTACAGCATTTTAAAAACAAGACTCTCGTTAATCTAACCACACTGTCCGATTTCAAAAAGGCTTTACAACGAAAGCAAAACATTAGATTATGTCAGGAGAGTGCCCAGCCAGAAATAATCAGACACCCATTTTTCAAGCTAGCATATAATGTCACATAAATCCAAACCACAGCTAAATGCAGCACTAACCTTTTATGATCTTCATCAGATGACACACCTAGGACATTATGTTATACAATACATGCATGTCTGTTCAATCAAGTTCATATTTATATCAAAAAACAGCTTTTTACATTAGCATGTGACGTTCAGAAAAAGCATACCCCCCGCAAACTTCCGGGGAATTTACTAACAGTTTGCTAAATTACTCACGATAAACGTTCACAAAAAGCATAACAATTATTTTAAGAATTATAGATACATTACTCCTCTATGCACTCGATATGTCCGATTTTAAAATAGCTTTTCGGATGAAGCACATTTTGCAATATTCTAAGTACATAGCCCAGCCATCACGGGCTAGCTATTTAGACACCCACCCAGTTCAGCCTTCACCAAAATCACATTTCCTATAAGAAAAATGTTCTTACCTTTCCTGTTCTTCGTCAGAATACACTCCCAGGACTTCTACTTCAATAACAAATGTAGGTTTGGTCCCAAATAATCCATCGTTATATCCAAACAGCGACGTTTTGTTCGTGAGTTCTAGACACTATCAGAATGCTACATCACGGTCATGAGCATGGCGTATGGCGTGACAAAAAATGTCTAAATATTCCATTACCGTACTTCGAAGCATGTCAACCGCTGTTTAAAACCAATTTTTATGCCATTTATCTCGTAGAAAAGCGATAATATTCCGACCGGGAATCTGCAATGAGCCTAAACAGCCGAATGAAATTTCTCCACGGGGGCGAATCGTGCACGCGCCTCATTCAATGGTCCTCTGATCGGCCACTTACCAAAGGCGATAATCTGTTTCAGCCAGAGGCCGCCTCGTCATCGTTCAGGTTTTTCCCGGGTTCTGAGAGCCTATTGGAGCCCTAGGAATTGTCACGTTACAGCTAAGATCCTTACTTTTCAATAAACAGATGCAAGACGCACGACTCCTTGTCAGACAGGCCACTTCCTGCATGAAACCTTGTCAGGTTTTTGCCTGCCATAGGAGTTCTGTTATACTCACAGACACCATTCAAACAGTTTTAGAAACTTTAGGGTGTTTTCTATCCAAACCTGAACAATATTATGCATATTCTAGCTTCTGAGTTGGTGTAGGAGGCAGTTAAAAATGGGCACATATTTTTTCCAAAATTCTCAATACTGCCCCCTATCCCAAACAGGATAAAGGAGAGTCTTGTCTTTAAAATGGTGTAAAATAGTCATATGTTTGAAAAATTGAAGTTTTCAGATTTTCGAGGACTTTGTATTTCACGCCACGCCCATCATTGGATATTGGAGCAGTTGTTCCGCTAGCGGAACGTCTAGATGTAAGAGGTTAAAAGGTCATTTACCACCTTCACAAGTGCAGTCTCAGTGCTATGATGGGGTCTAAAAGCAGACCGAAGCGTTTCGTGTACATTGTTTGTCTTCAGGAAGGCAGTGAGTTGCTGCGCAACAGCTTTTTCAAAATGTTTTGAGAGGAATGGAAGATTCGATATAGGCCGATAGTTTTTTATAATTTCTGGGTCAAGATTTGGCTTTTTCAAGAGAGGCTTTATTACTGCCACTTTTAGTGAGTTTGGTACACATCCGGTGGATAGAGAGCCGTTTATTATGTTCAACATAGGAGGGCCAAGCACAGAAAGCAGCTCTTTCAGTAGTTTAGTTGGAATAGGGTCCAGTATGCAGCTTGAAGGTTTAGAGGCCATGATTATTTTCATCATTGTGTCAAGAGATATAGTACTAAAACACTTTAGTGTCTCCCTTGATCCTAGGTCCTGGCAGGGTTGTGCAGACTCAGGACAACGGAGCTTTAAAGAGGAATACGCAGATTTAAAGAGGAGTCCGTAATTTGCTTTCTAATGATCATGATCTTTTCCTCAAAGAAGTTCATGAATTCATCACTGCTGAAGTGAGAGCCATCCTCTCTTGGGGAATGCTGCTTTTTTGTTAACTTTGCGACAGTATCAAAAATAAATTTTGGATTGTTCTTATTTTCCTCAATTAAGTTGGAAAAATAGGATGATCGAGCAGCAGTGAGGGCTCTTCGACACTGCACGGTACTGTCTTTCCAAGCTAGTCGGAAGACTTCCAGTTTGGTGTGGCGCCATTTCCGTTCCAATTTTCTGGAAGCTTGCTTCAGAGCTCGTGTATTTTCTGTATACCAGGGAGCTAGTTTCTTATGACAAATGTTTTTTTAGGGGTGCAACTGCATCTAGGGTATTGCGCAAGGTTAAATTGAGTTCCTCGGTTAGGTGGTTAACTGATTTTTGTCCTCTGACATCCTTGGGTAGGCAGAGGGAGTCTGGAAGGGCATCAAGGAATCTTTGGGTTGTCTGAGAATTTATAGCACGACTTTTAATGCTTCTTGGTTGGGGTCTGAGCAGATTATTTGTTATAATAATAAAATGGTGGTCCGATTGTCCAGGATTATGAGGAAAAACATTAAGATCCACAACATTTATTCCACGGGACAAAACTAGGTCCAGAGTATGACTGTGGCAGTGAGTAGGTCCAGAGACATGTTGGACAAAACCCACTGAGTCGATGATAGCTCCGAAAGCCTTTTGGAGTGGGTCTGTGGACTTTTCCATGCGAATATTAAAGTCACCAAAAATTAGAATATTATCTGCGATGACTACAAGGTCCGATAGGAATTCAGGGAACTCAGTGAGGAACGCTGCATATGGCCCAGGAGGCCTGTAAACAGTAGCTATAAAAAGTGATTGAGTAGGCTGCATAGATTTCATGACTAGAAGCTCAAAAGACGAAAATGTTGTTGTTTTTTTTGGGGTAAATTGAAATTTGCTATCATAAATGTTAGCAACACCTCCGCCTTTGCGGGATGCGCGGGGGATATGGTCACTAGTGTAACCAGGGGGCAAAGCCTCATTTAACACAGTAAATTCATCAGGCTTAAGCCGTGTTTCAGTCAGTCCAATCACATCAAGATTATGATCAGTGATTAGTTAATTCACTGTAACTGCCTTTGATGTGAGGGATCTAACATTAAGTAGTCTTATTTTGAGATGTGAGGTATCACAATCTCTTTCAATAATGGCAGGGATGGAGGAGGTCTTTATACTAGTGAGATTGCTACACTTAAACACACTTAAACAACACAATGTAACTCCAAGTCAATCACACTTCTGAGAAATCAAACTGTCCACTTAGGAAGCAACACTGATTGACAATACATTTCACATGCTGTTGTGCAAATGGAATAGACAACAGGTGGAAATTATAGGCAATTAGCAAGACACCCCCATTAAAGGAGTGGTTCTGCAGTGGTGACCACAGACCACTTCTCAGTTCCTATGCTTCCTGGCTGATGTTTTGGTCACTTTTGAATGCTGGCGGTGCTTTCACTCTAGTGGTAGCATGAGACGGAGTCTACAACCCACACACGTGGCTCAGGTAGTGCAGCTCATCCAGGATGGCACATCAATGCGAGCTGTGGCAAGAAGTTTTCCTGTGTCTGTCAGCGTAGTGTCCAGAGCATGGAGGCACTACCAGCAGACAGGCCAGTACATCAGGAGACGTGGAGGAGGCCGTAGGAGGGCAACAACCCAGCAGCTGGACCGCTACCTCCGCCTTTGTGCAAGGAGGAGCAGGAGGAGCACTGCCAGAGCCCTGCAAAATGACCTCCAGCAGGTCACAAATGTGCATGTGTCTGCTCAAACGGTCAGAAACAGACTCCATGAGGGTGGTATGAGGGCCCGACGTCCACAGGTGGGGGTTGTGCTTACAGCTCAGCACTGTGCAGGACGTTTGGCACTTGCCAGAGAACACCAAGATTGTCAAATTCGCCACTGGCGCCCTGTGCTCTTCACAGATGAAGCAGGTTCACACTGAGCACATGTGACAGACGTGACAGAGTCTGGAGACGCCGTGGAGAACGTTCTGCTGCCTGCAACATCCTCCAGCAGGACCGGTTTGGCGGTGGGTCAGTCATGGTGTGGGGTGGCATTTCTTTGGGGGGCCGCACAGCCCTCCATGTGCTCGCCAGAGGTAGCCTGACTGCCATTAGGTACCGAGATGAGATCCTCAGACCCCTTGTGAGACCATATACTGGTGCGGTTGGCCCTGGGTTCCTCCTAATGCAAGACAATGCTAGACCTCATGTGGCTGGAGTGTGTCAGCAGTTCCTGCAAGAGGAAGGCATTGATGCTATGGACTGGCCCACCCATTCCCCAGACCTGAATCCAATTGAGCACATCTGGGACATCATGTCTTGCTCCATCCACCAACGCCACGTTGCACCGCAGATTGTCCAGGAGTTGGCGGATGCTTTAGTCCAGGTCTGGGAGGAGATCCCTCAGGAGACCATCTGCCATCTCATCAGGAGCATGCCCAGGCGTTGTAGGGAGGTCATACAGGCACGTGGAGGCCACACACACTACTGAGCCTCATTTTGACTTGTTTTAAGGACATTACATCAAAGTTGGATCAGCCTGTAGTGTGGTTTTCCACTTTAATTTTGAGTGTGACTCCAAATCCAGACCTCCATGGGTTGATAAATTGGATTTCCATTGATTATTTTTGTGTGATTTTGTTGTCAGCACATTCAACTATGTAAAGAAAAAAGTATTTAATAAGATTATTTCAATTATTCAGATCTAGGATGTGTTATTTCAGTGTTCCCTTTATTTTTTTGAGCAGTATATATTAATCTTCGAAATGCAAGAGAAAGGCCAAAATGTAATATTGCAATTTAGATTTTGACCACTAGATGGTGTACATGAAAGTTTTAGATTGATCCAATGAACCAGTGCTTTTCTGTTCAAAATCAAGTCTGCCCAAATGTGCCTAATTGGTTGGTTGATACCTTTTCAAGTACATAACTGTGCACTCTCCTCAAACAATAGCATAGTATTAGTTCACTGTAATAGCTACTGTAAACTGGACAGTGCAGTTAGATTAACAAGAATGTAAGCTTTCTGCCCATATCAGATATGTATGTCCCTGGAAATGTGCTTGTTACTTACAATGTCATGCTAATCACATTAGCGCGTGTTAGCTCAACAGTCCCATGGGGGTGGACACCTATCCCGAGGTTAACCTCTGCATACAAATGTTAGTCTCTTTACAATGTTTTGTCTACCGGTTAGCCTTTTATAGTACTTGGTAAATGACTTACATTTCTTCTAGCATTTGTGACCTGTTTCAGGAAATTAGGCGCATTTCGCTGGTCACTACTTCACAGGAGAGCCGTTTGAACGTAAACATTTTACAATTTTTGGGGGGCAGAAATGCCTTCTCGAACATGTGGATTTTCATGTGCCTTAGTAAAGATCTTGAACGCCATCTGTAAATACTTATAAAATTGTTAAATTACGAGCCTAGTTGGTTTAGCCAAAGAAAAAGTCAGCAACCATCCCGCTAGCCATGATTGGCTGAGATAATGAGTGGGCTTGACATGCCGAGAGATGAGTTTGGTTTGGTCTGCCATATAGAATGCTTCTGTCTATTTGAGCTGGTCAGTATATCTAGGTAATCCTGTCTAACACAGTTTCTTTTTAGAAACGTATTGTGTATTAAAACTGCATAAGTGTTGCTCTCCACTTTCTGGAGTACTGAGTTATAAAATCAGTGGAATTTGAGTATGATAGCTAAGGAGATGGAGAAAACACCTGTCTCCGGTTTACATCTTCAAACTAAGAGCAACCAAGGCATCCGACAGGAGATGCGTCCAACAATAAATTATGTATACGGGTAAGATATTCTAGCTAGCTAAATGTTTGGATATTACACATTTCTAATTTTGACAGAAAGAGACATTTGCTTGGCTTGCTATAGACAAATGTTAGCTAGCTAACATTGAACCTGGTTGGTTAGCTACTTGCAGATTCATGCAGGGTAGTAACGTCATGAGTTGTGACTATGGTTCAAAGCACTTCACGATGACAGAAGTGAGTGCTACGGTGAGATAGTCATTTAGCTCAGTTACCTTAGCTTTCTCGGGAACAGGAACAATGGTGGCCCTCTTGAAGCATGTGGGCACAGCAGACTGGGATAGGGATTGATTGAATATGTCCGTAAACACACCAGCCAGCTGGTCTGTGCATGCTCTGAGGACGCGGCCGGGGATGCTGTCTGGGCCTGCAGCCTTGCGAGGGTTAACAGGTTTAAATGTTTTACTCACCTTGGCTGCAGTGGAGAGCCCGCAGGCTTTGGTAGCGGGCCGTGTTAGTGGCACTGTATTGTCCTCAAAGCGAGCAAAAAAGTTGTTTAGTCTGTCTGGGAACAAGGCATCGTGATCCGCGACGGGGCTGATTTTTCTTTTGTAGTCTGTGATTGACTGTAGACCCTGCCACATACCTCTCGTGTCTGAGCCATTGAATTGCGACTCCACTTTGTCTCTGTACTGACACTTAGCTTGTTTGATTGCCTTGAGGAGGGAATAGCTACACTGTTTGTATTCGGTCATGTTTTCGGTCACTTTGCCCTGATTAAAAGCAGTGGTTCGCGTGTTCATTTTTGCTACTAATCACGACTGTGATTATGATCGAAGAGAATTCTCTTGGTAGATAATGCGGTCGGCATTTGATAGTGAGGTATTCTAAGTCAGGTGAACACAATGACTTGAGTTCCTGTATGTTGTTATGACCACACCACGTCTCGTTAATCATAAGGCATACACCCCCACCCTTCTTCTTACCAGAGAGATGCTTGTTTCTGTCTGTGCGATGTGTGAAGAAACCAGGTGGCTGTAGCAACTCAGATAGCGTGTCTCGAGTGAGCCATGTTTCTGTGAAAAAAAGAACGTTACAGTCTCGGATGTCTCTCTGGAATGCTACCATTGCTCGGATTTCGTCTACCTTGTTGTCAAGAGACTGGACATTGGCAAGTAGTATGCTCGGGAGCGGTGCGCGACGTGCCCGTCTACGGAGCCTGACCAGAAGGCCCCTTTTTCTACGACGTCGTTATTTTTGGTCGCCTGCTGGGATCCGATCCATTGTCCTGGGTGGTGGGTCAAACAGAGGATCCGCTTCGGGAAAGTCGTATTTCTGGTTGTAATGTTGGTGAGTTGACGTTGCTCTTATATCCAATAGTTCCTCCCGACTCTATGTAGTAAAAGCTAAGATTTCCTGGTGTAACAATGTAAGAAATAACACATAAAAAAGCAAAATACTGCATAGTTTCCTAGGAACGCGAAGTGAGGCGGCCATATTTGTCGGCACCGGAAACAAAGAGAATAAATAAAGTACTGCATGACTGTTTTATAAACAATATCGAGAATTATAATAATCGACATTGCAATGAGAGCTTGGTGACAGCTTGGTAAGTCAGTTCTGTCTCATATGTCTGCAGGGTGTATCACTAACCATGATCAAAATAGGTAACAGTAAACATGTAGTCCCCCATGAATGATGCAGTATGAATGAATGCCCCTTGGGTCAATCAGTGTCATTTTGTAAAACCTCTATGGCAAGACACATCATTCACACACGTTTTTATTTTTTCGGACAGTGTTGTCTGAGGTATTGCGTGTGACTTACGGATGGATCTAAGGAAACAGATCGACAATTTTAGTGTGGGGAACAATAGAATGATCATATTTCAATATATTTATCTTTGAAATCAATGGCACGTTCCAGCTATAATGGTGTCATAAAACTCAATACTTCTGCACTGACCATCATATTGTGTAACTAGGGCCATGAGTCTTTTCTGCCCATTTGACCTTACTGTGTTTGGAAAAACTCAGGGCCCTATCCATCCATAACACATTCTACACAGCACGACACATTCTCTTCAAACATCACTTAGTGTTGTCATAACAACCAGTGGAAAGCATTGGCATGTCAGGTGTGGTCAATCTTGTGAGGTGATTGGCAACATCAGTTTACAGATGGGAGCAAAAGATGTTTTGGTGGGGGTGTCTGAGAGTGTGGTTCTGGGTGAGGGAGGGAAGAAGGGAGGGTGGGAAGGAGGACGGAGAGAGGGAGGGAGGTAGGTAGGACCGGAGCTAGAGATGGAGCGAGGGAACCCTGGTGAAAAGTAGTGCACTAAATAGGAAGTAGGGTGCCATTTGGGATGGAACCACTGACTGACTGACTAAATCCTGTCCAGTCTTTAACTCTTTCCCCCTCTTTTCCCACTTCCTTGTTTTTGGTCAAGACTCGCTCTCTCTCTCTCTCGCTCGCTCGCTCGCTCTCTCTCAATTTCAATTTATGGGGCTTTATTGGCATGGGAAACATATGTTTACATTGCCAAAGCAAGTGAAATAGATAATAAACAAAAGTTAAATAAACAGTAAAACAAATAAACAGTAAATATTACACTCACAAAAGTTCCAAAAGAATAAAGACATATCAAATGTCAACAATGTGCAACAATTAAAGTAAAATAAATAAACACAAATATAGGTTGTATTTACAATGGCATTTGTTCTTCACTGGTTGCCCTTTTCTTGTGGCAACAGGTCACAGATCTTTCTGCTGTGATGGCACACTGTGGTTTTTCACCCAATAGATATGGGAGTTTATCAAAATTGGATTTATTTTGGAATTCTTTGTGGGCCTGAGTAATCTGAGGGAAATATGTGTCTCTAATATGGTTGTATATTTAGCAGGAAGTTAGGAAGTGCAGCTGTTTCCAACTCATTTTGTGGGCAGTGCGCACATAACTTGTCTTCTCTTGAGAGCCAGGTCTGTCTACGGCGGTCTTTCTCAATAGCAAGGCTATGCTCACTGAGTCTGTACATAGTCAAAGCGTTCCTTAAGTTTGGGTCAGTCACAGTGGTCAGGTATTCTGCCAGTGTGTACTCTTTATTTAGGGCTAATTAGCATTCTAGTTTGCTCCGTTTTTTTTATTCTTTCCAATGTGTCAAGTAATTATCATTTTGTTTTCTCATGGTTTGATTGGGTCTAACTGTGTTGCTGTCCTGGGGCACTGTGGGTTCTGTTTGTGTTTGTGAACAGAGCCTCAGGACCAGCTTGCTTAGGGGACTCGTCTCCAGGTTCATCTCTCTATAGGTGATGGCTTTGTTATGGAAGGTTTGTGAATCGCTACCTTTTAGGTGGTTGTAGAATTGAACGTCTCTTTTCTGGATTTTGATAATTAGCGGGTATCGGCCTAATTCTGCTCTGCATGCATTATTTGGTGTTTTATGTTGAACATGGAGGATATTTTTGCAGAATTCTGCATGCAGTGTCTCAATTTTGTGTTTGTCACATTTTGTGAATTCTTGATTGGTGAGCAGACCCCAGACCTCACAACTATAAAGGGCAAGGGGTTCTATAAGAGATTGAAGTATTTTTAGCCAGATTAAAATGACAATTTTTATGTTCCTTTTGATGGTATAGAAGGCCTTTCTTGCCTTGTCTCTCAGATTGTTCACAGCTTTCTCTCGCTCTCGCTCTCTCGCTCTCTCTCTCTCTCGCTAATATCTTACATTTTTTTAGAGCGCTCTTTTCCCATGATAGAGAAGTGACACAATACAGAGAAATTTAAGTAGAAACCAGAATATAATGAACAAAAATATAAATGCAACAGGTAAAGTGTTGGTCCCATGAAATGAAAGATCCCAGAAATGTTTCATAATCACAAAAAGCTTATGTATCTAAAATGTTGTGCACACATTTGTTTGCATCCCTGTTAGTGAGCATTTCTCCTTTGGCAACATAATCCATCCACCTGTCAGGTGGGGCATGTCAAGAAGCTGATTGAACAGCACGATCATTACGCAGGGGTACCTTGTGCTGGGAACAATAAAAGGCCACTCTAAAACGTGGGGTTTTGTCACACAACACAATGCCACAGATGTCTCAAGTTGAGGGAGAGTGCAATTGGCATGTTGACTGCAGGAATGTCTACTAGAGCTATTGCCAGGTAATTTAATGTTAATTTCTCTACCATACAACATCATTTTTAGAGAATTGGGCATTACGTCCAACCGGCCTTACAACCGCAGCCCACATGTATGGCGTTGTGTGGGCGTCTGGTTTTCAGATGTCAACTTTGTGAACAAAGGGCCCCATGGTGGCAGTGGTTCTATGATATGGGTAGGCATAAGCTACGGACAACGAGCAGAATTGCATTTTATCGATGCCAACTTGAATGCAGAGATACCGTTATGAGATCCTGAGGCCCTTTGTCATGACATTCCTCTGCAACCATCACCTCATGTTTCAGCGTGATAATGCATGGCCCAATGTGCAAGGATCTGTACACAATTCCTGGAAGCTGAAAATGTCCCAATTCTTCCATGGCCTGCATACTCACCAGACAACACACATTTTTCATGTTTGGGATGCTTTGGATCAACGTGTACGACAGTGTGTTCCAGTTCCCGCCAATATCCAGCAACTTCGCACAACCATTGAAGTGGAGTGGGAAAACATTCTAGTAGCAACAGCCTGATCAACTCTATGTGAAGGAGATTTGTCATGCTGCATGAGGCAGATGGTGGACACACCAGATACTGACTGGTTTTATGATCCACGCCCCTATTTATTTTAAGGATCTGTAACCAACTGATGCATGTCTGTTTTCCCAGTCATGTGGAGTCCGTAAATTACGATCTAATGAATTTATTTCAATTGACTGATTTCGTTATATAAACTGTCACTTAGTAAAATCTTTGAAATTGTTGCATGTTGCGTTTATACTTTTGTTCAGTATAAAATGTATTCAATCCCTTTCTTCGTTTTGTAATTGAAGGCAGTATTTGATCATTTAAAGGCAGAGATGTTCTCCAGACAATTCAACTGTTAACTTTTACATTCATGTTTACCTACAGTACTTATGCAGCGTCTTTCTGATTTGAATACTGTTAGTTCAGAAGTGTGGTTTCCCCTGGGTGTCCATACGCACCAAGGGAAATGCACTGATTTCCATGTTCAAATAACAAATGGCCTTTTAGGGGTGGCAGGTAGCCTAGTGGTTAGAGCATTGGGTCTGTAACCAAAATGTTGCTAGATCAAATCCCTGTGCTGACAAGGTAAAAATGTGTCATTCTGCCCCTGAACAAGGCAGTGTCATGTCTTTGGCATCATTAAAACGGAAGACATGTTTATCAAATAACTCTCTGTAATTATTATTACGCGATTAAACTGATTAATTGTGTAACTGTAATTAACTAGAAGGTCGGGGCACCAATGAAAATGTTCAGATTACAAAGTTATAATTTTCCTAATATAACTTTCAGATATTATATCTGATCGATTAGTCTCCTTTAATGATGTGTTAGTTTACCTCACGTCAATCTCATTCCAAACGTCGTAAATTGTTGGTTATCTGCACGAACCCAGTCTTCACTGAGTCAACCATACACCAATTGTCTTAAAATTAGTTATTTACTAATCTTAGTAATTCACAGAAATCCATAACAGAGTCTTCCCTGTGGCTCAGTTGGTAGAGCATGGTGTTTGCAACGCCAGCATGGTGTGTGCAACGCCAGGGTTGTTGGTTCAATTCCCACGGCGGGCCAGTACAAAAAAAAAAAATGCATGAAATGTATGCATTCAGTACTGTAAGTCGCTCTGGATAAGAGTGTCTAGTGAAATGTAAATATGGTTATAAGGAAATTATAGGAGAATGTGGCTATGGTGGCTTGTTACACAAAGAAAGGGGGTTGGGCTTGAATGAAAGAGTGGGAAGACTGAGGAACCAAGAAAGCAGCTATGCCCTTGTTAATACAGTATCATATGCATTCTAAATTACTGCCTGTTTGGAAAATGCAATAAATATTTACTCTGAGCTGTGTTGGTTGTAGGTGTTGGCCATCAGATCTTCCTGTCCTTGGAAGAATGTCACTGGTGGTAAAATGGATACATTGTAGTATCTTTGTTGTGTGTTAGACTGGATACGTCTGTCCTTTCCTAGCCCACGTTTACAGTGGCCGCTGCTAACTCAACGGCTAGGAGGTATCACTTCTGTAGTGAATAAGGGTTCAAAGTTCATACCATTCGCAACCAAAGCTCACGCTGAGGTTGGCTTAGTTCTGTATTTGACATGTGAATCCTTTTAACGCAGAGGCTGCAGACCTCACGTACCCGGAACAGGCTGGTTACATTTTGTCACTGGCTTATATAGTGGCGAGGGGAGAAGGGTGTGTTTCATCCTTTATAACCCCTGTCTCTTCACAGGGGCGGGCCACTGATTGGTCAGGGCTCTTTCCTTATGAAAACCCAATTTTCTCATTTGGAAGCTAACATTACATTTAATCTCCTAACAAACACTTTCAATATCAAACATTTAAATTGCACAACAATTCCATGTGAATCTGATAATTAGAATGTGTAGACTTTCCCAGGTACAGTTTGTCATCCTGTCATCAGTCAATGTCTCAGATGACACCCGAACTGACATCCATACTCATTAAGAAATGTAGCAAGATGGCTAGCTAGGTAAAAAATTAATCACAACGCATGACATAACGTTATTTAGCGAGCCAGCCAGCTAACTTTAGCTAGCTAGCTAACAGTACACTTTAACTTCTTACGGATCATTGGGAAGCTAGCATCACACCTCGACAGCATCAGGTGAAATTGCAGAGTGCCAAATTCCATCCCTTTTTTCTGCCTACCTTCCTCCTCTTCTCTCCATCTCTAACTGCCCTGGTGTTGGGCATTTCAGGACATGTAGGATGGAGAGGCTGCAGAATAAATTGACCAATAGGAAGAGCAGGATGTAGGTGAGTACGCAATGGATGAGGTACTGAGTTGTGTAGAGGGACATAGCAGTCCCTGTGAACATCAGCGTGACACCCCCCAAGCCCCGGTCACCCACCCTGTACCTTAAGGGTTAGCAGTTCACGTATACCACATGGTGGACCATCGCCAGGTGTACGCGATGACTCTGAAGTGACTCTGGTATCTTGTGATGAGTTAACGGAGTCGGCTACCGGGCTAAACAGGCTGTGTACAATCTCTCTGTTGAAATTGAAGATCTCCATGGCGATTAGGAATGAATGGAGAGGACATACTTCAATGTCTGAACCAAACATAGAGCTACAAGGTTTTTCTAGAACACAGATGGTATGCAATTCAATGAAAATATATGAAGTAAGAGATACATTTAAACATTTAAACAGTTAACTTAAATGTTTATTAATTAACAAAAGCATTGTAAAAGGTAATTCAGAATTACCGTTCAGTAGATTGCAATTAATTTATGACATGCATTTCCAGACATTTATATTTAATGTAAACCCACTATCATAAATAATCCACATGACATAGCTGGATGCAAACCTCATGGTCTCTGTGTGAATGTATCATAGACAGAGATTGTGATTCTAGAGCCTTCTCTCTGAACTTAATCTCATACCGGCTCTCCTCTCATTTTCCTATTCAAGCACTGGACACACGACCATTGGGATCCGGCACAGTTACGCAGATAACCGCACCATTCACCCTCACCGTGGGACCCATGCACCAGGAAAGCCTTTCCTTCTTCATCCCCTCCGCACCTGTACACAAGGTAATCCCCGGCCTCCCATGGCTCCAACGTCACAATCACATGTTCGAGTATGAAAATTACGGCCTGGGGACCAGGATCCCGGAGGACTTGCTTTCCCGTACCCTGTGGTTCCACGCTGGTTGAGGACCATGTGAATTCCCACCAGCCTATCAATCGGTCCTGATGTATCGTTGGCCCAGTATGTTGGGACGTATAAGAGTGGACTTCCGCCAGGCTCTGGAGCGGGAACCCGCTCCTGCCACCTGCCCTCCGGAACGCATCTACATTCCCACAGGGGTAAGAGATCGGCTGTTAACCTGGGTACCCAGGTATCACTCCCACCAACCAATCCCTCTCCAAGAAGTACTGGTGGCGCACCTTGGCGCAGGACGTCACCCACTATATCAACTCATGCTCCATATTTACTTAAGCCAAATCTCCCCGGCACGCTCCAGCAGGGAAACTACTTCCCCTTCCCGCACCTCACATTTGGTCACATTTGTCCATAGACTTTGTAACTTATCTTCCGCTCTCTGATGGTTGTACCACTATGGTTGTTATTGGCAGATTCTCTAAGTCCTGCCATTGTATCCCTCTCTCTGGTCTACCTACCGCTCTCCAGGTCACTGAGGCACTATTCCAGCAGGTCTTCCGGTACTATGGCCTTCCAGAGGACATTGTTTCTGACCTTGGTCTCCAGTTCACGTCGCTGGTCTGAAAAGCCTTTATGGAGAAGCTGGGGGTCACGGTCAGCCTCACATCTGGGTACTAGCCTCAGTCCAATGAGCAGGTGGAGAGGACCAACCAGGAGCTGGGGAGGTTCCTAAGGAGACCCTGCCAGGACCGGCAAGGTGAGTGGGCCTGGTTCTTTCCCTGGGCGAAATAATCCAGAACTCACTTCAACATTCCTCCACCGGTCTGACTCCCTTCTAGTGCATCCTGGGATATTAGCCAGACCAAGGCCCCTACAGTGGATGAGTGGTTCCGGCATGCAGATGTGTGGAACGAATCCCACGTGAGGATCCGTAGGGCCATCCGCGGACAGAAGGATCAGGCGGACCGCCACCGCAGTGAGGCTCCAGTGTTCCATCCTGGTGATCACGTCTGGCTCTCCACCAGGAACCTCCTGCCCTGCCGGAAGCTGAGCCCCCAGTTTGTGGGCCCCTTCAAGGTCCTCCGGAGGGTCAATGTGGTAACCTATCATCTCAAACTCCCCACCAACTACTGGATATCACCTTCATTTCATGTTTCCTTCCTTAGGCCGGCGGTTCCAGGTCCCATGGCTAATGCCGTCCCCCACGACACCCTGCTACGGCAAGCAAATGTATTATAATTGTTTATTTATTTAACTTTGCAAGCCAGTTAAGAACAAGTTCTTATTTACAATGACAGCCTAGGAACAGTGGGTTAACTGCTGTCATGACGTTGGCCTGTGGGTAAGGTTTATGACCCCCCCATAAATACCTTTCTCCCTTCCCCTCACTCTCTGACCCTACTGAAGGACTTTTGAATAGCCTTTGTTAAATATAGAGAGTCTGGGAACATCAAACAAGTGGGGGGAAAGGAACCATATTTCCGTAATAGAACCAGTTGGAAATATACCAGGTACTTAACAAAATTGTACCAGAGCGCAGAATAATTTATGCATTTTTGAACACTCAACACTCAACATGTCCGGTTTCAGTGCATGTCGGCAACAAAGCGCAATTAATTTGTTGCCAGCAACACAGGTACAGTCACCAACGCTCTGGATAACGTGAAAAAAGCCTAACCAGCTCTGCTAGGGCAAGGAAAATGGTCAGAGTGGGGTGTTCTCTCATTTTGTGTCTGGAAGTAGCTAGCCAATGTTTGTGTGCTTGACTATAGTTGTGAGGTCAGAGCTTTCGGAACAACCCTACTTATTGGCCAGAGCGTCCAGTGTACGCTCTGAATTGCGAATCCACAGATGTTCAGTGAGCTGTTCTCTCTCTCTTAGATGTCTGGAAGTAGTTGGCAAGTTAGTACAGAAAGCACCGATCAACCCTTAGCCCCATCAATTTATGTAAGGCTTAAAGTTAGTTTTATGAGCCAATGCTAACTAGTGTTAGCAAAATGATTGGAGGTCTAAAGGAACGGATAACACTCGAAGCTACCTGTAATTTCCTCCTTCCTGGAGGTAGAGACATAAAAGTGGTATTCATGAGTTCATATGACTCTGGTTTAAATAAAGTGCTTAATGGCCAGAATCTTACACTGTCCCATTAAGCGCCCAAGATAAAGAACAACAAGACAAATACCCATGTGTTCTTTACACAGCTTAACAGTATGCGGAATGAAGAGATAACAAAACTATAGGTAGCGAACATACTGTATATGACTGGCATATTTTTAACCTTAACCCTTAAACTAACCTTAAATCCAAAACAAACCCTAACCTTAGCCCTAAAGTTAACCCCGTACGTTACACCAATCTCCCTAAACCTTACCTTAACCCTTACGCTAACCATAAACCCAAACCTTAGCCCGAAAGCTAATCCCTCATGCTACACCGATCCCCGTATGCCTAACCTTACCCCTAAATTTGAATAATTTCAATCTATGTGCCTAATCGTAAACTTTGGATCTTCCTGGTTGAATATACACTTCCTAAACTATGTCTGTTTTTGTTGTGTTTTTTTACGGCCACGTCACATTGCTAGTAAGTCTCCTGTCCCTAGATGCAGTCACTAACAAAACCTCCTCAATCAATCATAGACTGTGTATGGCCATTAGGTCCTGACAAACACAATCATTTGCATAGGTGTAATGACCTGATGCACCTGTTTGTGACTCAACAGGTGTACAAGCTGGGCCCAATAGACTTGACTTGTGTTCAGGACTCACCAAATGGAAATTGGTTTTAATAGGGTAAAAAACTAAGATGAGCATTCTCATTGAATAAGGTTTGGAAGTACCTCCTCCATTCCATATGTTTTGACCGTGTTATGTTGTATCTGTTGTAAATGAAAGGGCACTAAGTTATTTAAACAGACACATACTTCCAGTAGAGAGAAGAGCACCATCAGTCAAACTCTCTCTCTCTGTTTTTCTCTGTTTCTCTCTGTCTCTTCCTCCCTCTCTCTTTCTCTCAGCTTCCATCACACATCAGAACTGCACCAAGTGAAGGGATGAATAACTCAACTTCAGTTGCAAACTCTTTCCTGCCTGGATATCCATTTGCTGCCTTCTTGTCCCAAGACCAATCATTCAGCACTGCTTTCTATGCAATCAACTTCATCCTGGGCCTCCCCACCGTTATCTACGTCCTGTGGCTGATACTGACTGATGCGGGATGGACAATGGCTTCAGAGTTCTTCGCTCTCAACCTGGATGTGTCTGAGATCCTCTTCTGCCTGTTTTCTATTTTGTATTTTGTCTGGCTAAACCACCCCATAATCGTTGTCTCGTACATCATGGTATTTTCTTATGGTTTTCTAATGACAGGCTGTCCTCTGTTCTAGTGCTGTATCTGTGTGGAGCGCTACCAGGCAGTGGTCCACCATGTGGTCTACCTGAAGTACAAACCTCTGAGGTACAGGGTTGGGTGTTGCAGTGTTGTCTGGCTGATGGTACTTGGGTCCTGTCGGTTGTTTATGTTTGGAAGTGAAATAACTTTTACATTTTATGTTTACTGGGTTGAGTTTGATGTTCTTTTTGTTGAAGCTATTCTGCTTCCGCTCAGTTCTCAGAGCTCTTAAACGTCCTGGGCCGGGGGAAGGGGAGAGGGAGTGGACAAACAACATGAAGATGAGGGCCTTCAAGATCATTTTGCTTATCGTGTTGTTTATGGTGGTGAACTGTCATCCGTACTATCTTCCATATACCTTTAAAAGGTTATTTGAATGTTTGATTGTTTTTGTTAGCCTTAAGCATTTGTTTCACCAGCAATGTGATTAATGGATTGGTGCAGCCCCTCTTCTACCTCCACAGGGCTGGGAAACTGTCCTCTATCAGAGGTCTCTAAGAGATAATAGAGGCTAGACAATAGGCTTTATGTAGTCCAGTAGGTCTACCACCTGATTCCACGGGTGAATTATGTAGTTGATGTGTATATAGTAATGAAAAGTGTCATTGATGTGTATATAGATATGAATAGTGTAATTATTGTTTAGTAATGTGTTTATGCAGGTGTCATCTGCAAAATAGACCGTAGTCTCAGCATGAGTCCCTGCTTAAATAAAAGTTCAATAAAATAGTTATATATACAGTACCTGTCAAAGGTTTGGGCACACCTACTCATTCAAAGGTTTTTCTTTATTTTTACTATTTTATACGTAGAATAATAGTGAAGACTTTTCAACTATGAAATAACACATATGGAATTATGTAGTAAACATCATTTTTCTATCCAAATCAAAATATATTTTGTATTTAGTGTCTTCAAACTAGCCACCCTTTGCCTTGATCACAGCTATGCACACTCTTGGCATTCTCTCAAACAGATTCATGAGGTAGTCGCCTGGAATGATTCATTGCGATCTCCAGAGGTGGGACCAAGTCATTGTTCTACAAGTCACAAGTAAGTCTCAAGTCTTAGCACTCAAGTGCCAAGTCAAGACCCAAGTCAAGACAGGCAAGTCCGAGTCAAGTCTCAAGTCCTAAACTTGTCATTCCAATCTCCTTTGCATTAGCGTAGCCTCTTCTGTAGCTTGTCAACTATGTGTCTGTCTATCCCTGTTCTCTCCCCTCTGCACAGGCCATACAAACGCTCCACACCGCGTGGCCGCTGCCACTCTAACCTGGTGGTCCCAGCGCGCACGACCCACGTGGAGTTCCAGGTCTCCGGCAGCCTCTGGAACTGCCGGTCTGCGGCCAACAAGGCTGAGTTCATCTCAGCCTATGCTACCCTCCAGTCCCTAGACTTCCTGGCGCTGACGGAAACATGGATCACCACAGATAACACTGCTACTCCTACTGCTCTCTCCTCATCTGCCCACGTGTTCTCGCATACCCCTAGAGCATCGAGCCAGCGGGGTGGTGGCACTGGAATCCTCATCTCTCCCAAGTGGACATTCTCTCTTTCTCCCCTGACCCATCTGTCTATCTCCTCATTTGAATTCCATGCTGTCACAGTTACCAGCCCTTTCAAGCTTAACATCCTCATAATTTATCGCCCTCCAGGTTCCCTTGGAGAGTTCATCAATGAGCTTGACGCCTTGATAAGTTCCTTTCCTGAGGATGGCTCACCTCTCACAGATCTGGGTGACTTTAACCTCCCCACGTCTACCTTCGACTCATTCCTCTCTGCCTCCTTCTTTCCACTCCTCTCCTCTTTTGACCACACCCTCTCACCTTCCCCCCCTACTCACAAGGCAGGCAATACGCTTGACCTCATCTTTACTAGATGCTGTTCTTCCACTAATCTCATTGCAACTCCTCTCCAAGTCTCCGACCACTACCTTGTATCTTTTTCCCTCTCGCTCTCATCAAAAACTTCTCACTCTGCCCCTACTCGGATGGTATTGCGCCGTCCCAACCTTCGCTCTCTCTCTCCCGCTACTCTCTCCTCTTCCATCCTATCATCTCTTCCCTCTGCTCAAACCTTCTCCAACCTATCTCCTGATTCTGCCTCCTCAACCCTCCTCTCCTCCCTCTCTGCATCCTTTGATTTTCTCTGTCCCCTATCCTCCAGGCCGGCTCGGTCCTCCCCTCCTGCTCCGTGGCTCGACGACTCACTGCGAGCTCACAGAACAGGGCTCCGGGCAGCCGAGCGGAAATGGAGGAAAACTCGCCTCCCTGCGGACCTGGCATCCTTTCACTCCCTCCTCTCTACATTTTCCTCTTCTGTCTCTGCTGCTAAAGCCACTTTCTACCACTCTAAATTCCAAGCATCTGCCTCTAACCCTAGGAAGCTTTTTGCTACCTTCTCCTCCCTCCTGAATCCTCCCCCCCCCTCCTCCCTCACTGCGGATGACTTCGTCAACCATTTTGAAAAGAAGGTTGACGACATCCGATCCTCGTTTGCTAAGTCAAGCGACACCGCTGGTCCTGCTCACACTGCCCTACCCTGTGCTTTGACCTCTTTCTCCCCTCTCTCTCCAGATGAAATCTCGCGTCTTGTGACGGCCGGCCACCCAACAACCTGCCCACTTGACCCTATCCCCTCCTCTCTTCTCCAGACCATTTCCGGAGACCTTCTCCCCTACCTCACCTCGCTCATCAACTCATCCTTGACCGCTGGCTACGTCCCTTCCGTCTTCAAGAGAGCGAGAGTTGCACCCCTTCTGAAAAAACCTACACTTGATCCTTCCGATGTCAACAACTACAGACCAGTATTCTTTTCTCTCCAAAACTCTTGAACGTGCCATCCTTGGCCAGCTCTCCTGCTATCTCTCTCAGAACGACCTTCTTGATCCTAATCAGTCAGGTTTCAAGACTGGGCATTCAACTGAGACTGCTCTTCTCTGTGTCACGGAGGCTCTCCGCACTGCTAAAGCTAACTCTCTCTCCTCTGCTCTAATCCTTCTAGACCTATCTGCTGCCTTTGATACTGTGAACCATCAGATCCTCCTCTCCACCCTCTCCGAGCTGGGCATCTCCGGCGCGGCCCACGCTTGGATTGCGTCCTAACTGACAGGTCGCTCCTACCAGGTGGCGTGGCGAGAATCTGTCTCCGCACCACGTGCTCTCACCACTGGTGTCCCCCAGGGCTCTGTTCTAGGCCCTCTCCTATTCTCGCTATTCACCAAGTCACTTGGCTCTGTCATATCCTCACACGGTCTCTCCTATCATTGCTATGCAGACGACACACAATTAATCTTCTCCTTTCCCCCTTCTGACAACCAGGTGGCGAATCGCATCTCTGCATGTCTGGCAGACATATCAGTGTGGATGACGGATCACCACCTCAAGCTGAACCTCGGCAAGACGGAGCTGCTCTTCCTCCCGGGCAAGGACTGCCCGTTCCATGATCTCGCCATCACGGTTGACAACTCCCTTGTGTCCTCCTCCCAGAGTGCTAAGAACCTTGGCGTGATCCTGGACAACACCCTGTCATTCTCCACTAACATCAAGGCGGTGACCCGATCCTGTAGGTTCATGCTCTACAACATTCGCAGAGTACGACCCTGCCTCACACAGGAAGCAGCGCAGGTCCTAATCCAGGCACTTGTCATCTCCCGTCTGGATTACTGCAACTCGCTGTTGGCTGGGCTCCCTGCCTGTGCCATCAAACCCCTACAACTCATCCAGAACGCCGCAGCCCGTCTGGTGTTCAACCTTCCCAAGTTCTCTCACGTCACCCCGCTCCTCCGCTCTCTCCACTGGCTTCCAGTTGAAGCTCGCATCCGCTACAAGACCATGGTGCTTGCCTACGGAGCTGTGAGGGGAACGGCACCTCCGTACCTTCAGGCTCTGATCAGGCCCTACACCCAAACAAGGGCACTGCGTTCATCCACCTCTGGCCTGCTCGCCTCCCTACCTCTGAGGAAGCACAGTTCCCGCTCAGCCCAGTCAAAACTGTTCGCTGCTCTGGCACCCCAATGGTGGAACAAGCTCCCTCACGATGCCAGGACAGCGGAGTCAATCACCACCTTCCGGAGACACCTGAAACCCCACCTCTTTAAGGAATACCTGGGATAGGATAAAGTAATCCTTCTAACCCCCCCCCCCCTTTAAAAGATTTAGATGCACTATTGTAAAGTGGTTGTTCTACTGGATATTATAGGTGAATGCACCAATTTGTAAGTCGCTCTGGATAAGAGCGTCTGCTAAATGACTTAAATGTAATGTAAATGTCTAAACTTTGAGTTTCGAGTCCTAAACAAGTCATAATGTGCTCGTCACCAAATGTATTAGCATTTCATATTTTTTACAAGAGTAATGGTTAGCATATTACATTTACGCAAATCATGAATGCTTTAAAATATATATATATTTATTACTTTCCAAATAAACATTATATTTCCATGGGAATACATGGGTAGCCGTGAGAAAGACCCCCCATAGCGATCGACTATCGAGGATCACTATGGGGGCGCTATCGGGCGATGTAGGCTTGTACACAATCGTCAAACCTTAACACACAACACACACACCCTCTCTGTGTGTGGTTACAGTAGGCTAACATATGTCAATGGTTCTAGGAACAGCAGTAACATCAGGCAGGATTTAGGCTACCAACTGCCTAGCAGTTGTAGCTCATTCTTGGTGCAACGATCACTTTCCCTGCACTGACTGACTGTGTGGAGGCTCATTGACTTAATGTTACGTTACCCTACATGCGTCACAAGCTAAGTTATATATAGCTGTCGGCTATATTAGCCACGACTTGTCGTTCTTTGTGTAGCTTCAAATGTTGAACAAAGTTGCAAGTTGTTGCGTCTCTGTCTAATTTTCTTCCCGCATGTTTTGCAAGTTGCAATTCGTTTTTTGTTGACTACAGCATAGTCTTTATATCCAAAATTAATAATTTTGTGTATCATCTTTCCAAGGGCTCTGACTGAATTCACCCACCGACATTCCTCTGCGCTGCCACGCACAACTTTGTCTCAGCTGGCACAATTTGATTGGCTGCTGTCCGATTCAAACTATAATCTGTTAAATGAAGAGTTGATGTGCTGCACACTTTTTTAATAGCATTTTTAATATTTGGGCTTGGGGAGGGTATCAAGTCAGTTTGAGCCAAAGGGCTCAAGTCCAAGTTAAAACCTCTTTGGGCTAGGGGGCAGTATTTTCACGTCCGAATGAAAAGCGTGCCCAAAGTAAACTGCCTGCTACTCAGGCCCAGAAGCTAGGATATGCATTTAATTGGCGATTAGGATAGAAAGCACTCTAAAGTTTCTAACACTGTTAAAATGATGTCCGTGAGTATAACAGAACTGATATGGCAGGCAAAACCCCGAGGACAAACCATCCCAAAAAATAAAATTCAGCTTACCACTATTTTCAATGGCTAGTACTATAATTATAAGCCCAAGTCCTCCCAAATAGCCGTTCCTAGGGCTTCCACTAGATGTCAACAGTCTTTAGAAAGAGTTTCAGGCTGTTTTTTGAAAAATGACCCAGAAATTGTAGTTCTTCTAGGTGGCTCCCATTTTGGACTTAGTGTTTCCAAGAGCGTGGAGGAAAGCGCGTTTTTTCTTGTTTATCTCCGGTAAAGACAATAACGATTCTCCGTCTTAAATTTGATCGTTTATTTGTGTATTAGGATATCTAAGGTTTGATTATAAACGTTGTTTGACTTGTTTGGAAAAATGTATTAGTTACGTTTGGGATTCATTTTGTATGCATTTTGACTGAAGCGCGCCAGCTAAACTGAGTTTTTATGGATATAAAGAAGGACATTATCGAACAAAAGGACCATTTGTGATGTAACTGAGACCTTTTGGAGTGCCAACAGAAGAAGATAATCATAGGTAAGGCATTTTTTATATCGCTATTCCTGACTTTCGTGTCGCACCTCCCTGGTTGAAATATGTTTGTCATGCATTTGTATGATGGGGCGCTGTCCTCAGATAATTGCATAGTTTGCTTTCGCCGTAAAGCCTTTTTGAAATCTGACACGGCGGCTAGATTAACAAGAAGTTAACCTTTATTTCGATGTATTACACTTGTGATTTTATAAAAGTTAAATATTTCTAATAATTTAAATTGAATTTCGCGCTCTGCAATTTCACCGGATGTTGTCGAGATGTTCTGTTAGCGGAACGTCTAGCCGTAACAGGTTTAAGTCATGAGTCATTGGTCTTAAAGTCAAGTCAAAGTCGAGTTGCAAGTCATCATATTTGTGACTCGAGTCTGACTCAAGTACAAGTCATGTGACTTGAGTCCACACCTCTGGCGATCTCTCAGTTTGTGCACAGGGCTGGGACACTGCCCTGTATCAGGTGTCTCTGAGGAAGATGAATTAATATATTTCATTTTGGTTGGTGCAATTTCTTTTAAACAAATATTTATTTAACCTAATTTTTAACATTCCATCATAAAGATGACATGTTCAAGTTTATAAAAAAAATGTTTTCCAATCTTAAGAGGTTAAATTAAGAGAAAGAACTATACAAGTTTACAATTGAAGTAACAGGGTTGAACATTTAATCTTAAATCAACCATAACTACCCTTGTGACGGGGGGGAACTAAGATTGTTGTGAGCAGCAGGAAGGGGCAAACTAAAACAAGCTTAACAAATCATTTGAATTTATTTGCCTACAATATGACACCGCTCGTCTGTGCTCTGCTCGATGTCTAAAATTGCACCCTATACACTATATAGTATAGTACACTAATTTTGTTCAAGGCCCGTAGGCCTCTGGTCAGAAATAGTTCACTTTATAGTGATTAGGGTGCCATTTTGGATGCACAGTGGTTTACAATACAAGATTAAGATGACAGGACACTCAGTTGTGGCAAGGGAGGAAAGGGTAGAGATGTGAATATTTAGTTGCAGGTTATCAGGTCCAGCATCTGTGCGAGACACTATACACCACACTTCAGAGGACAGACACTGCATCAATAGGCTACAGGTGAGTTAAATAATTTTTTCATTTGAATAAAAATTTAGATTTATGTAGATTGATGTAGCTTTTGAACAAAAACACAAGATGTAGAAAAATTGATATTTTAATCTGAATATTGGCAATTTTGAAATATATGGACACGTTATGATATTTCATGTTTACAAAGTGATCATGTGTAGTGCATTTTTTATCAACAAAGTACTGTAACAGATTATCTTAATTTAGCTTCCTCAGGTTCTTTGAGTGCTTCATTGTGATTCTAAAAAGGCTGCACACCTGGCTGATGGTACTCAGCGTTTTACATGTATTTTTCAACCAGGGTAAAACAAAGGCTTCAGCAGAGTAATATCTAAGATCCTATTGCCGTGGGTACAGAATGATTATATGTGCATATATAAGATGAGTTCAGTCTGCAACTATAGCGAGATAAATACTTTACATGATCCTGTTGCTTGTATAACTTTCCTCCCCTTTCTCTTCTCTCTCCCCATCCTTCTATCTTTATCTCCCTCCCTCCCTTTGTCTCTTTATCTCTCTCTCTCTCTCTACCTCTCTCTCTCCCTCTGTACCTCTCTCTCCCTGTCTCCTTTCTTACAGATCTCAAGAATTTTCACACATTACAGTTGACATGAACTTATCTACAGTCAATGACTCATCCACATCTCCTCCTATCTCCCTCATTGATCCGGGTGCACAGGGTGTTCAAGTGGCACATTTTGTCCCCATGTTAACTGCTTCCTATGCAGTCAACCTCATCCTGGGTCTCCCAACCAATGTCTACATCCTGTGGCTGATATTGACCGGAGCGGGAGGGACGATGGCCTCAGAGTTCTTTGCTCTCAACCTGACCGTGTCTGAGACCCTCTTCTGTCTCTTTAATGCCGTCCGCATAGCTGAACTCCAGTCTGACAAATATGTCCAGTCGGATCTTGTCCACAAAGCTGCAGCATTTTCTTTTGGGTTAATTTTCTCTGGTCGTCCCTTGTTCCAGTGCTGTATCTGTGTGGAGCGCTACCTGGCGGTGGTCCACCCTGTGGTCTTCCTGAAGTACAAACCCCTGAGATACAGGGTGGGGTGTTGTAGTGTTGTCTGGCTGATGGTTATTGGGTCCTGCTGTCTATCTTTGTTTGAAAATCTTACACCAGTGTCATTCTACTCTGGCCTTGTCCAGTCACTGGTCTATTTTATGCTGATGTCATTCTGCTGCCTCTCAGTTCTCTGGGCTCTGAAACGTCCAGGGCCGGGGGATGGGGACAGGGAGGGGACAAACAGCATTAAGATGAAGGCCTTTAAGATCATTTTGATTATCCTGGTGTATGCTACTGTGTCCCAACTCCCAGTGGCAGTTATGGTCCTGACTCATAAATACATTCCCTACATTAACTTTTTTACAGGCATGGCCATTTCTTATGGCATCGTTTTAATCTCTGGGTTTGTGCAGCCCCTCCTCTACCTCCACAGGGTTGGGAAGCTGCCCTGTATCGGAGGTCACTAAGACAAAAAGTAAAATTCTCAATTAGTGCTTTAAAATGTACAATATATAATTGTATTTATGTTCGATATTACTATTACTTATTTTGTTTCCCAAGTAATAATGTTTGAATATATTTCCAATGTAATCAGTAGAAAGTGATGGTTTAATTTCCCACTTGTTTTGTTTTGATAATATTGGGTCTGCGGTGTATGTACCCACATACTGTAGAGTGTAAACCAGCCCAAGAACTTCCTAAATTGTCCACATGTATTATTGAAATGTTGATATACAGGCCGGGATTAAATTAGATCGCACTAGTAGACAATGCAGCTTTTAAAGGCAATGGTGTTCGCAGAGATGACATTCAAGGTAAATGCTGCACATGTCGGCTCAATTGGAAATTACCTTTAAAGGTCAAGCGTGATAGAGCATGATTTTGTACTGAACCCTGGCCATAATTTACTTGTTTGTAAATAGACCTGGTGTCTTTCTGTTTCAACTTTAGCGTGATATTTATTGGCAGAGAGACAGACCATTCAGCTGGCTAATTCAGAAACAGACTGGCACCAAACATTTACATGTGTTTTCTTTTGAAATGGTAGATGCTGATTGTGCTTGAAAGTTACAATGTAGATATTGTTTGGTTGAAAATATTAAATACATACATATTAAGCAGCTCCCTGTCTGTCTGTCTGTCTGTCTGTCTGTCTTCTTTAAAGAGAAAAAATAAAATGCATGTCTATATATTTTTATAAATAAAAACAATAATTAGAATAACTAATAAAATAATTTTGTTTCAATATATTTATCCTTCAAATCAATAGGCAGTTCCAGCTATGATGGTGTCATAAAATTGAATACTTCTGCACTGATCACCATATTGTGTAACTTGGGTCTGAAGTTTCACCTGACCTTTTGACCTGACCTGGTCTGGAAAATGTAGGGCCCTATCCATCCATAACACATTCTACACAGCATGGCATATTCTCTTCAACCATACTAAACATCACTTAGTGTTGTCATAATCAGTGGAAATAAATAATCCATCTCGTGAGGTTATGGGCAACATCAGTTGACAGATGAGAGCAAACGTTTTGGTAGGGGCATCTGAGAGTGCGGTTCAGAGAGGGAGGGTGTTGGGTGAGAGTGAGGGAGGGAGGTATGGAGGGCAGAAGCTACGGAGGGAGGGAGTTAGGGTGAGAGACAGGGATGGAGCGCGGGACGCCTTTGTCAAAAGTAATGCACCAAATTGGAAGTAGGCTGCAATCTGGGATGGGAGGGATTCATTCCTGCCTTTTAACCCTTTCTCCCTCTTTTACCACGTTCTTGTTTTTGGTCCAGACTGTCTCTCTCTCTGTCTTTCTCTCCCTCTCTCTCTCTCTCTCTCTCTCTCTCAAATTAAATACAATTTTATTTGTCACATGAGCCGAATACAACAGGTGTAGACCTTACAGTGAAATGCTTACTTACAAGCCCTAACCAGCAATGCAGTTAAATAATAACAATAAGAATGAGAAATTAAAGTAACTAATAATGAAATAGCAGCAGTGAAATAACAATAGCGAGGCTATATACAGGGGTACCGGTACAGAGTCAATGTGCGGGGACACTGGTTAGTCGAGGTAATATATACATGTAGGTAGAGTTATTAAAGTGACTATGCATAGATAATAACAGAGAGTAGCAGCAGTGTAAAAGAGATGGTGGGGGGGGGCAATGCAAGTTGTCTGGGTAGCCATTTGATTAGATGTTCAATAGTCTTATGGATTGAGGGTAGAAGTTGTTTACAAGCCTCTTGAATCTAGACTTGACGCTCCGGTACTGCTTATCGTGCGGTAGCAGAGAGAACAGTCTATGACTAGGGTGGCTGGAGTCATTGACAATTTTTTTAGGGCCTTCCTCTGACACCTCCTGGTATAGAGGTCCTGGATCGCAGGAAGCTTGTTCCCAGTGATGTACTGGGCCGTACACACTACCCTCTGTAGTGCCTTGCGGTCGGAGGTCGAGCAGTTGCCATACCAGGCAGTGATGCAACCAGTCTGGATGCTCTCGATGGTGCAGCCGTAGAAGCTTTTGAGGATCTGAGGACACATGCCAAGTCTTTTCAGTTTCCTGAGGGGAAATAGGTTTTGTCATGCCCTCTTCATGACTGTCTTGGTGAGCTTGGACCATGTTAGTTTGTTGGTTATGTGGACACCAAGGAACTTGAAGCTCTCAACCTGCTCCACTACAGCCCCGTCCATGAGAATGGGGGCGTGCTCAGTCTTCCTTTTCCTGTAGTCCAAGATCATCTCCTTCGCCTTGATCACGCTGAGGGAGAGGTTGTTGTCCTGGCACCACACGACCAGGTCTCTGACCTCATCTCTATATGCTGTCTCGTTGTTGCTGGTGATCACTGTTGTGTCATCGGCAAACTTAATGATGGGGTTGGAGGTGTGCCTGGCGCCGACAGAGATGGCCGCCTTGCTTCACGTTCTCAGGAAAATATGCAGTATTTTGTTTTTATGTATTATTTCTTACATTGTTACCCTAGGAAATCTTTAGTTTTACTACGTACAGCCCGGAGGAACTACTGGATATAAGAGCAACGTCAACTTACCAACATTATGACCAGGAATACGAATTTCCCAAAGAGGATCCTCTGTTTGGTCTGTTTGGTCCACCACCCAGGACAATGGATTGGATCCCAGCCAGCGACTCAAAACAACGGTTCCGCAGGAGGGGCAGGAGAAGCAGTCTTCTGCTCAGGCTCCATAGACAGGCACATCGCGCACCGCTCCTGAGTTTACTACTCGCCAACGTCCAGTCTCTTGGCAACAAGGTAGACAAAATCCGAGCAAGGGTTGCCTTCCAGAGAGACAACAGAGATTGCAACATTCTTTGTTTCACGGAAACGTGGCTCACTTGAGACACACTATCGGAGTCGGTACAGCCACCTGGTTTCTTCACACATCGCATAGACAGAAACAAACATCTCTCTGGTAAGAAGAAGGGCGGGGGGGTATGCCTTATGATTAACGAGACATGGTGTGATCATAACAACATACAGCAACTCAAGTCCTTTTGCTCAGCTGACATAGAATTCCTTAAAATCAAAAGTTGACCGCATTATCTACCAAGAGAATTCTCTTCAATTATAATCACAGCTCTATATAACCCTCCCCAAGCAGAGACATTGATGACACTGAATGAACTTCATTGGACTCTATGTAAACTAGAAACCACATATCCTGAGGCTGAATTCATTGTAGCTGGGGATTTTAAAACTTCTTAAGGATCAAATCCTGTTAACAGGATAGATTTGACAACATCCGGTGAAATTGCAGAGCGTGAAATTCAAATTACAGAAATATAAATATTTAACTTTCATGAAAATACAAGAGTCATACATCAAAATAAAGTTTAACTTCTTGTTAATCCAGCCACTGTGTCAGATTTAAAAAAGGCTTTATGGTGAAAGCACACCATGCAATTATCTGAGGACAGCTTCCCACATACAAATGCATGAAAACCATTTTCCAACCAAACAGATGCATAAAGAAAGTCAGAAATAGCAATAAAATAAATCACTTACCTTTGAAGATCTGCATCTTTTTGCAATCCCAAATGTCTCAGTTACACAATGAATGGTCGTTTTGTTCGATAAATTCCTTCTTAATATCCCCAAAATGTCCATTTATTTGGCGCCTTTGATTCAGAAATACACCGTTTCCAACTCGCCCAACATGACTACAAAGTATCTGATAAGTTACCTGTTAACTTGGTCCAAACATTTCAAACAACGTTTCTAATCCAACCTCAGGTACCCTAAAATGTAAATAATTGATAAAATTTAAGACGGAATAAACTGTTTCCTATACCGGAGAAAAACAACATGGAGCGCGCAGTCTTTCACACACACCAAAAGACTAGAGTCCAACTGAGTGACACTTACAAAGAATATGATTACTTCTTACAGTTTTTCTCCATTGGTTTGGCTCATTTCTTGAAACAGAAATTACATTCTCAAAACTCTAAGATCATTTGGCAAAACAGTCTTACAGTTCAGCACAACACTATAGCTCACTTGCAAAAGCTCATATCTCTCCTAAAACTGTTCACTCATGCTTCAAAACTAAATTCCTTTCCCATATAAAGAGTCAGTGCCACGAAAATGGCAAAGATCCTTCTCAATTGCTTTGGCTCATTTCTTGAAACAGACCGGACGTTCTCAACACTCTTGGTGCTTTAACCAAAACTACATTTCCTTCTCATTTAAACAGTCAGTGCCCCCAAAATGCTTCGTCCCTTTGGCATTGTGTAAGCACTGCAAGTCAAAATGTTTAGATGTTTTGTCACTATGGCAGAGGACCATTGAAATATCCCTCATGTCCACCTTTCAGTCTTAGCCCAGTCCTTCATTGACAATGGTTACTGTACTGTTTTTTGTCCAGCTAACAGAATACAATTGTGTATAAAACTGAAAAAAAGAAATAGGATTTTAGGGTAAGAGTAGCCTCCAAGGTTTGACATCACACATTGCACTCATACTGCCAAGGAAATTGTAACCATTATCATTCACACACATAAAGTAACTTCCATACATCAGAGTAAAAAGAAAATGTATACAGCATAATATACTGTAATATAAACACACAAACAAAAAACAATGAAAATTATATGCAGCCTACAGTGCTGTAAATAAAGCTGGAGTTTCACAACTAACAGTTCTTCACTGGTCGCTGTCCTCACCCTCCCTCCCCTGACCACCATCCTCACCCTCCTGGCCATCCACACGCTGCTGTCTGTCTTGCCACAGATTCTCATCCACATCACAGTGTATATTCTCCCTTGCGATGCAACGAGGGAAGAAACGGCGTGCATGTCGCAACCATCCCCTACACTGATCTCCTGTAATATCCTCACATGCAGCGTCCATTGCATGGAGCAGGGACCTCTGATCTTGAGCCCGATGCTCATATACTCTCCACCTCCAAGCGGAGAAATACTCCTCAATAGGATTGAGGAAAGGAGAGTAAGGTGGTAGGAACACCATGACCATCCTTGGATGAGTAGTGAACCAGGCCCTGATGAGCGGGCCACGGTGGAAATTCACATTGTCCCATACAATGACATATTGTGGTAGGTGAAGCCCTACGAGACCTCTCTCATTTTCAGGGATCAAATCAAAATGAAGGCGGTCCAAGAAGATGAGGAGCTTCTGTGTATTGTATGGGCCAAGACTGGGGATGTGAGTGGCCACACCATTCTCAGATATGGCAGCACACATAGTTATATTGCCCCCTCGCTGGCCTGGGACATCCGCCGTGGCCCGGTGGCCAATAATATTACGGCCACGTCTTCGGCCCTTGGCCAGGTTGAAGCCAGCTTCATCCACAAACACGAGGATGTGATGGGTCTCGTTTCCTTCCAATGCCATTATTCTCTACAATAGCATAAAAAAAGAAAACATAAAATCAGTCATACAGAAGAGTCATACACTACAGTTACAGACAATTACATAGGAATGTTCTATGTTCTCCACAAGTTCAATATACTACTGGCCACTACTCCAGTGGTTCCAAACCTGGGGTACATGTACCACTATGCAGAGGTACTACAGGGGGTATTTGACAGAAAGGGGAGGGGGAAATCATCAATGACTAGACTTACTGAAATGTTACGGTAAAACCCACAGTATTAGATAGATTTACATGGGAGGCACTAATTGCAGCTCTTTGACCCCTTTTCTTATTGTATGTTATATTCTTCAAAATAAGGATTATAATGATAATTGCATCATACAGTAAGCTGCAGTTTTTAGGCGAAATGTTGAAGTCAGATAATTCAAATACTTCCATACCTGGATTACCTGGATACACAAATCAGGTAAACTGGGTACTGAAGCCAAAAAAGTTTGGGAACCACAGCTTAATTGTAAAAAGGTTATAATGATGGACAACCAGTAACTGACTTACATGTACATACTGGTACCGCAGCTCTTTCACTCTATCAGAGTTCCTCTCAAATGGTACCCTGTAAATTTGCTTCATTGTCATCTGATGCTTCTTCAATATCTGGTCTATTGTGGAGTTGCTTATAGAGTTGACATTTTGGAATATGCCATTGTCTTGTAGGATTGCAGCGCGGATCTGTCTCAATGTCATGGCATTATTTGCCATCACCATGTTACAGATCTCTTGTTCTTGTTGTTCATTGAGAAGTTTTCCTCTGCCACCCGTGCAAGGTTGTTGTCCAATCCTAGATATAGAAGTCAAAGGACAACACTCCATTCGTAATGTATACCTTATGTATTCCTTACAGAATGAGTTACCTATGTAATTGTATTGTTGTTTTACTTACAGTAACTTTACCACAATTCTAATGCATCACTGCACAGAGACTGGAATACTACTGTAAACTGTATCATCAATATTGTAGAAAATAAACTATTCCATAGTTTATTTTCTCCAATGTTTTTCTTGTCATTTTTAGTATCATAACATCCCATTGAGGTAAGATATTACTGTAGGCCTATCACACACACACACACACACACACACACACACACACACACACACACACACACACACACACACACACACACACACACACACACACACACACACACACACTAAATGAATAGGTAAATGTGTAAATAAATATATTTCTTGCTCTATGCACAGTGTCCTGTCCTATACAACATATAATTCCATCATTGACTGACTACATACCTGTTTTCCCTGCGAAAGGTTTGGATGATGGAGGAAACTGTTGAGCGAGGCACATTAGGCTGCACTCGGCGACCTGCCTCCGCCATTGTGAGGCCATGGTTGATGACATGGTCTATAATTGTGGCCCGAATTTCATCCGGGACAGTATGGTGTCTTCGTGCTCCTCGGCCTCTTCCCCCTATTCCACCACCACGCACCCTTACTCCTCCTCCTCCTCCTCTTCTTCTTCCTCTTCCTCTTCCTCGAGCAGGCAGTTGCCCTTGTTCATTTACTTGGCCAAGTGCCTCCATGTTCAGAAATTGTACTGGTCCTGCATGGTCAAGCTCTTTACATACATGTTTGGCAGCATTCACAGTCATGGACAGCACCTGTCAGGTAACTAAACATACTGTTTGATTGGTCATCTGAGATGTGTGAAACTCCTCCTTCGTTAGTCAAGTTCTAGTTTCACCTGACTGTCAATTGCTGTAATAAATGTATCAAATGTTCCAAGGGATTCATATATGGTATTCATGGAATTATGTTCTTGACTATGCGCCACAGACTATTGTGCATGTGATGACTTAAACAATGAAATGACGCTGAAACGTTTTGGAGCGAACAACCATTAGACTGAGAATCAACAATCAGTTTAGATCGATAAGATCTATTCACTTGGAAATTGTGCTAAATGTAGGCTACATGTACTTAATAATTTGCAAAGATGTACTGAGACATTGAGACATGTACTTAGACATTTGCAATTTGATGAAATTAATGAGAATTTCAATTCTGTTGTGAACAATTGCCAAGTGGTTTGGAGGTTTGTCCATGTAGTTTTGAGAATGTAATTTCTGTTTCAAGAAATGAGCCAAACCAATGGAGAAAAACTGTAATAAAAAAAAAAAACATCGAACAATTTCTAAAGACTGGTGACGTCTAGTGGAAGCCACAGGAACTGCAATCTGGGTGCTAATATTTTATCAGCATATCGAATGCGCTACCCGGGCAGAAAAAATTGTGGACCATTGTTACTTTAACTTCCGCGACGCATACAAAGCCCTACCCCGCTCTCCTTTCGGAAAATTTGACCATGACTCAATTTTGTTGCTCCGATTTTAAAATAGCTTTTAGGATGAAGCACATTTTGCAATATTCTAAGTACATAGCCCAGCCATCACGGGCTAGCTATTTAGACACCCACCCAGTTTAGCCTTCACCAAAATCACATTTCCTATAAGAAAAATTGTCTTACCTTTCCTGTTCTTCGTCAGAATGCACTCCCAGGACTTCTACTTCAATAACAAATGTAGGTTTGGTCCCAAATAATCCATCGTTATGTTCCATCAGCAACGTTTTGTTCGTGCGTTCTAGACACTATCAGAATGGTAAATCACGGTCGTGCGCATGGCACAGAACGTGACAAAAAAATTCTAAATATTCCATTACCGTACTTCGAAGCATGTCAACCGCTGTTTAAAATCAATTTTTATGCAATTTATCTCATAGAAAAGCGATAATATTCAGACCGGGAATCTGCAATTAGCTAAACAGCCGAAGGAAAATACTGCACGGGGTCGAATCGGGCACGCGCCTAATTCCATTGTCCTCTGATGGGCCACTTGGAAAAGGGGATTCTGTGTTTCAGCCTGAGGCTGCCTCGTCATCGTTCAGGTTTTTCCCGGGTTCTGAGAGCCTATTGGAGCCCTAGCAATTGTCACGTTACAGCTAAGATCCTGACTCTTTAATAAACAGAAGCAAGAACAACAACACCTTGTCAGACAGGGTACTTCCTGCATGAAACCTTCTCAGGTTTTTGCCTGCCATAGGAGTTCTGTTATACTCACAGACACCATTCAAACAGTTTTAGAAACTTTAGGGTATTTTCTATCCAAACCTGAACAATAATATGCATATTCTAGCTTCTGAGTTGGTGTAGGAGGCAGTTAAAAATGGGCACATATTTTTTCCAAAATTCTCAATACTGCCCCCTAGTCCGTAGAGGTTAAAGTGGATAGAGATTGAGTCAGTATGTTGGCAGCAGCCACTCAATGTTAGTGATGGCCTTGAGATAGAAGCTGTTTTTCAGTCTCTCGGTCCCAGCTTTGATGCACCTGTACTGACCTCGCCTTCTGGATGATAGCGGGGTGAACAGGCAGTGGCTCGGGTGGTTGTTGTCTTTGATGATCTTTTTGGCTGGATGTAATAAATGTATCACTAGTCACTTTAAACAATGCCACTTTATATAATGTTTACATACCCTAAACTACTCATCTCCTATATATATACTGTGCTCTATACCATCTACTGCATCTTGCCTATGCCGTTCAGCCATCGCTCATCCATATATATTTTTATGTACATCATCTTTTTCATTCCTTTACACTTGCGTGTATAAGGTAGTTGTTGTGAAATTGTTAGATTACTTGTTAGATATTACTGCATGGTCGAAACTAGAAGCACAAGCATTTCGCTACAATAGCATTAACATCTGCTAACCATGTGTATGTGACCAATAAAATGTGATTTGATTTAGCCGTGCAGTCATGAGTGAACAGGGAGTACAGGTGGGGACTGAGCACACACCCCTGAGGGCCCCCCGTGTTAAGGATCAGTGTGGCGGATGTGTTGTTACCTACCCTTACCACCTGGGGGAGGTCTGTCAGGAAGTCAAGGATCCAGTTGCAGAGGGAGGTGTTTAGTCAAAGGGTCCGTAGCTTAAAATAATAATATTTCAACATATTTAACCTTGAAATCGTGTAGTTCCAGCTATAATGGTGTCATAAAATTGACATGGAATACTTCTGTGCTGACCACCATATTGTGTAACTAGGGCCATTAGTTTTTCAGAACCTTTTGACCTTATCTGGTTTGGGAATAATCAGGCCCCTGTCCATCCATAGGACATTCTACACAGCACGGCATATTCCCTTCAACCATACTAAACATCACTTAGTGTTGTCATAACCAGTGGAAAACATTTGCATGTCAGGTTTGGTCCATTAAGTAAGGTAATGTGCAGCATCAGTTTACAGATGGGAGCAACACAGGTGTCTTGGTGAGCCATGGCTGAGGGTGTGGTTATGGGTGAGGGAGAGAGGAAAGGAGTGAGTGACTGGGTGAGCTCCTTTTCAATTTCAATGGTCCTAAAGTGAAATCTCCATCTACCAGGGGCACCAGGTGATGCAAAACAAAATCACTGAGAGACTACATGAGGGTTTGTTACTGTTTGCACTCCTGCTTCGTCTTGTCAAGCTAATGTCACACCTTCACCTTCAGACAAGAAGAGAACACCGTCTATTTAGGTTTCTTCATTTTGTTTCTGACTTTATCACAGAAAACCAATAAGAATGTATGCTAGATTTATTGAATTGGGATAATATCATTAGATGAGTTTAATAAGACATTAATTGAGTTAATTAAATAATACAAATAATAATAATACACGTGTGTTTTCATGAACCCAAAGTCACTCATTTAGTGCTGGTATTGATGATTTTCCTGAATTGACTAGCTTGAAATTGAATTGAACCCAACCATGGTTCCTTTGATTGTTTCATGATTGATGGATTGATATTTTTCTGTGGCATTCCAACAGGAACAAATCCTATTGACACCTCTTTATTGATGTAGAATATTGAAGCCCCACACACCAGTACAGAAGGTGATGACATTAACATTTCAGAGACAAACAGCTCTTTGGTAGCTGCTCTCTAGGCACAAATAACAACCACCTATGCTGCCTCCTACGCAATTAACATCATCCTGGGTCTCTCCACCAATGACTACACCCTGTGGCTGATACTGACCGGCAACGGGAGGGATGATGGCCTCAGAGTACTTCTCTCTCAACCTGGCTGTGTCTGATGTCCTCTTCTGCCTGTTTTCTGTCTTTGTCATTGTCAACATGGTCATCCCTACAATTGCACTTGCATATCTTGCATCACTTTATTTTGGTTTCTTTAACACCAGTCATCCCCGATTCCAGTGTTGCATCTGAGTAGAGCGCTACCTATCGGTGGTTCACCCTGTGGTCTTCCTGAAGTACAAACCCCTGAGACACATGGTTGGGTGTTGCAGTGTTGTCTGGCTAATGGTTCTTGGGTCCTCCTGTCTGTGTGGGTTTGAGAACCTTTCACCATTGTTCATCTACTTTGTCCTTGGCCAATCACTGATCGATTTTTTGCTGATGTCAGTCTGCTGCCTCTCAGTTCTCTGGGCTCTGAAACATCCAGGGCCAGGGGATGGGGACAGGGGGGGGACAAACAAATTTAAGATTGTCACTTTGTATAAATCATTGGAGACAGGCGCAGAAATGCTTAACCTCTCTTGGGTATGTGGGATGTGACCGTCCCACCTGCGGGACACTATTCAACAGCCAGTGAAATAGCAGGGCGCCAAATTCAAAACGACAGAAATCTCATAATTCAAATTTCTCACACATACAAGTATTATACACCATTTTATAGATAAGACTCTCGTTAATCCAACCACATTGTCCGATTTCAAAAAAGCTTTACGGTGAAAGCAAAACATTAGATTATGTTAGGACAGCGCCTAAAAAATAAAAGCCACAGCCATTTTCCAACCAAGGAGAGGCATCACAAAAAGCAGAAATACAGCTAAAATTAAGCACTATCCTTTGATGATCTTCATCAGATGGCACTCATAGGACTTCATGTTACATAATACATGTATGTTTTGCTCGATAAAGTTCATATTTATATCCAAAAACCCCATTTTACATTGGCCTGTAATGTTCAGAAGTGTTTTTCCTTCAAAAACTACCGGTGAATGAGCACATCAATTTAAAGAAATACTCATCATAAACGTTGATAAAATATTAAACTGTTATTCAGAGAATTATAGATAAACATCTCCTTAATGCAACCGCTGTGACAGATTTCAAAAAAGCTTCACGGGGAAAGCACACTTTGCAATAATCTGAGTACGGCGCTCAGAAAACAACAGCAGGCAATACAGATACCCGCCATTTTGGAGTCATCTAAAATCATAAATAGTATTATAAATATTCACTTACCTTTGATGATCTTCATCAGAATGCACTCCCAGGAATCCCAGGTCCACAATAAATGTTGTTTTGTTCGATAAAGTCCATAATTTATGTCCAAATACCTCCTTGTTGTTAACGCGTTCAGAATCCTACTCCAAATGTAGGAAGCGCGCCGAAAATTTCACCATGAAAAGTCAAGAAAAGTTATATTTACGTTCGTAGAAACATGTCAAACGATGTATAGCATCAATCTTTAGGGCCTTTATAACAAAAAACGTAATAATATTCCAACCGGACGATTCCAATGTCTTGAAAAATGTAATGGAACACAGCTACCTCTCACGTGAATGCACGCCAATGAACTATTTTCCTGAGTCAACAACTTCCAACTTCCTTTGTTTGCTCTCTGTTCACCATAGAAGCCTCAAACAACTTTCTAAAGGCTGTTGACATCTAGTGGAAGCCTTAGGAAGTGCAACATTAACCCTAAGTCACTGTGTGTTAGATAGGCAAACACTTGAAAAAACTACAAGCCTCAGATTTCCCACTTCCTGGTTAGATTTTTCTCAGGTTTTGCCTGCCATATGAGTTCTGTTATACTCACTGACATCATTCAAACAGTTTTAGAAACTTCAGAGTGTTTTCTATCCAAATCTAATAATAATATGCATATCCTACATTCTGGGTCTGGGTAACAGGTAGTTTACTACGGGCACACTTTTCATCCGGACGTCAAAATACTGCCCCCTACCCTAGAGAAGTTAACCCCTAACCTTAACACATACCTTTAGCCCTGAATTTAACACATGTTGATCCCTATGCCTAATCCTAACCTATGGATCTACCTGGTTGAAAATACACTTCATAAACTATATCTATTTTTTCAATTTTTGTACTGCCACGTCACATGGCTAGTACGTCTTCTGTTTCTAGCTGCTGTATAGATGCAGTCACTTAAAAAACCTCCTCAGTCAATCATAGACTGTGTATGGCCATTTGGTCCTGACAAACGCAAGCATTTGCATAGGTGTAATGACCTGCTGCACCTGTTTGTGACTCATAGGTGTACATGCTGGGCCCAATAGACCTGGCTAGAGTTCAGAACTCAGCAAATGGAAAATGTTTTGAGTAAGGTTAAAACCGAAGACGAGCATTCTAATTGGATAAGGAATTTCATATCCATATGTTTTGCCCCTGTTATGTTGTGTCTGTTGTGTATGACCCAGCATTTACAATACCAGTCAAAAGTTTGGACACACCTAATAATCTTTCGTTATTTTTTGCTATTTTCTACATTGTATAATAAAAGTCAAGATATAACAACTATGAAATAACACATACGGAATCATGTAGTAACCAAAACAGTGTTAAACAATCAAAATAGTAGAAAATAGTACAAATTAAAAAACAATGTAACCCTTCACTGAGTAGGTCTGTCCAAACGTTTGATAGGTACTGTAGGTGAAATAATAATAATATTATGTACAAAATTACAATACCCAAAGGGAAATCTATCCATGGAACGACTCAGCCACTGCTTCATCAGAGACCACTGATAGAGGACAGTGTCCAAGCCCTGTGGAGGAAGAGGAGGGGCTAACACAGGACAGCGTCCCAGCCCTGTGGAGGTAGAGGAGGAACCGACAAAGGACAGTGTACCAGCCCTGTGGATGAAGAGGAGGAACTGAAACATGACAGTGTCCCAGCACATTTGATTTAGAGAAGGGCTGATACAACACAGTGTCCCAGCCCTGTGGATGCAGAGGAGGGGCTGTAACAGGACAGTGTCCCTTCCCTGTTTAGGAATAGGAGGGGCTGATACAACATATTGTCCCAGCCCTGTTGAGGTAGAGGAGGGGCACTTACAGCACTGTGTCCCAGCCCTGTGGAAGTAGTGGAGGAACAGATACAGGACATTGTACCAGACCAGTGGATGAAGAGGAGGCGTCCCAGCAGTGTCCCAGCACTGTCCCAGCACAGTGTCCCAGCACTGTTTATGTAGGGAAGGGGCTGAAACAGCACTGTGTCCCAGCTCTGTGGATGTAGAGGAGGGAATGATACAGCAATGTGTCCAAGCCCTGTGGATGTAGAGGTGGGGCTGAAACAGCACTGTGTAGGTAGAGGACGGGCTGATACACGACAGTGTCCCAGCCCTGCAGAGGTAAAGGAGGGGTTGATACAGCACTGTGTCCCAGCTCTGTGGATGTAGAGGAGTGGCTGATACAACACAGTGTCCCAGCCCTGTTGAAGTAGAGGAGGGGCTGATACAGTGTCCCAGACCTGTTTAGGTAGAGGAGGGGCTGATACAGAACTGTGTCCTAGCCCTGTGTCCTAGCCCTGTGGATGTAGTGGAGTGTGCTGATACAGGACAGTGTCCCAACACTGTTGAGGTAGAGTATGGGCTGAAACAGGACACTGTCCAAGCGTTATGGAGGTAGAGGAATGGCTGATACAGGACAGTGTCCCAGTCCTGTCGAGGTGGAGTAGGGCCTGATACGCACTGTGTCCCAGCCCTTTGAATGTAGAGGATATGCTGACACAGGACAGTCTCCCAGGACGGTAGAGGTAGTGGAGGGAATAATACAGCACTGTGCCCCAGCCCTGTGATGTAGAGGAGGGGCTGATACAGGACAATGTACCAGCCCTATGGAGGTTGAGGAGAGGTTGCACAATCCCACAGATCACAATGGAGAAAGAAATGGATAATGATAAAACAGCACAACCGGATCTAGGACATTGTACAAAGACATAATTACTATCACAGAGAGGACGTTCACCATCATGGACACAAGAATCATCAACATGAACTTAAACACCCTCATCTTCATGTGATATGTCCTCTCCCTCTCTCTGTCTCCTTCTCTCATCCAGGACATTTCAGAGCCCTGATAACTGAGAGGCAGCAGAATGACATCACAAACATCAAGATGATGTAGTCAACCAAGAAGGTCTAGTTTTATGTTGATGTACAATTCAGATATACATCCCTTCAGGGTTGTGGACCATTCTTGATACACACAGGAAACTGTTGATCATGAAAAACCCAGCAGTGTTGCAGTTCTTGACACACTCAAACCCTACTGTTCGCACCTACTGCCAAAACCTGTTAAAAGGCACTTCAATCTTTTGTCTTGCCCATTCACTTTCTGAGTGGCACTTATACACAATCCATGTCTCAGTTGTCTCAAGGCAAAAACAAATATCCTGTCTTCTCCCTTTCGTCGACATTGATTGAAGTGGATTTAACAGGTGCCATCAATAAGAGATCATAACTTTCACCTGCATTCACCTGGTCAGTCTATCTAATGGAAAGAGCAGGTGTTCTTAATGTTTGTGAACTACATTATAATATGATTATTTATTTGGTATTATAATAATTGTATTATTTATTATTAATATACAGACATTTTTTATTTATCCTCTTTTAAAGAAGACAGACAGACAGGAAGTTCCTTAATAAGAATTTATTGATTCACAACAACTACAACAATATCTACAATGTGAATTTTAAACAATATCATTAACCATAATTTCAAGAGAAAACATATGTAAATGTTTGATGCCAGTCTGTTTCTGAATTAGCCAGTGGAATTTTCTTTCTCTCTGCCAATAAAAATATCACACTAAAGAGGAAAAAGAATGACACTATTTACAAACAAGTACATTATGGCCAGGATTCAATGCAATACCGTGTATATCACGGTTGACATTTAAAGGTAATTTCTAATTGAGCCGACTTGTAGCATTTACCTTGATTGTCATCTCCATGAACATGGTAAAATAGACTATGAAAGCTGCATTGTCTACAAGTGCGATCGGATTGAATCCTGGCCTGTAAATCACAATTTTATTGCTAAATATGGACAATTTGTGAAGTTTGTGAGCTGGTTCACGCTAGATATAAGTACAAAGAATACAGACCCAAAATTATCAAAACAAAATCTACAAAATCTAAACCAGCACTTTCTGGGATTACATTGGAAATACATTCAGACACCATGAATTGTAAAACAATAATATCCATGTGGGAAAAAAATCGTACATGAATTCCCAAATTAATAAGGAAAAACATAAATATAATGACATATCCTACATTTATATAGCACTAATTGGGTGAAGAGATTGTGACTTTTTGTCTTAGAGACCTCTGATACAGGGCAGCTTCCCAACCCTGTGGAGGTAGAGAAGGGGCTGCACAAACCCAGAGATCACACGGATGCAGTTACAAATGGCCATGCCTGAATAAAAGTCCATTTCAGGAATGTAACTTTGAGTCAGTGTCATCAATGCCAGTGGGACTTGAGACACCACAGCATACACCAGGATAATCAAAATGATCTTAAAGGCCTTCATCTTAATGCGGTTTGTCCCCTCCCTGTCCCCATCCCCCGGCCCTGGACGTTTCAGAGCCCAGAGAACTGAGATGCAGCAGAATGACATCAGCGAAAAATAGATAATTGTCTGGGCAAAGACAGCGTATACGAAAGGTGGTAAATTAAACTGAAACACACATATACAAGAGGACCCAAGAACCATCAGCCAGACAACACTACAACACCCCACCCTGTATCTCAGGGGTTTGTACTTCAGGAAGACCACAGGGTGGACCACCGCCAGGTAGCGCTCCACACAGATACAGCACTGGAACATGGGACGGCCAGTGAAAGTTAGCCCAAAGGAAAAATCTGCAACTTTTTGGAGAAAATCAGACTGGATGTAGAGTTCAGACATGCTGATGGTATTAAAGAGGCAGAAGAGGATCTCAGACACGGTCAGGTTGAAAGAGAAGAACTCTGAGGCCATCGTCCCTCCCTCTCCAGTCAGTATCAGCCACAGGATATAGACATTGGTGGGGAGACCCAGGATGATGTTGATTGACAATGAAGATGTATGAATGGGGATAGAATTTGCCAAATGGACAGCCTGTACACCCGGCTCCATAAGAGAGCTAGGAGAAGGGGTGGACGTGTCATTGACCTTAGTTAAGTACATCTCAACAACACAGGTAACTGTAATGTGTGAAAGTTCTTGAGATCTATAAGGGAAAAAACAAAGAAAGAGAGGTAGAGAGAGTCAGACAGACAGAGAGAGAGAGAGAGATAGGGAGGGAGAGGAGGATTGTTATACAAACATCAGGATCATATCAAAGTATTTATGTCTATATACTCTCAGTCATTACTGATCTAAATATTAATTTCTAATAGTTATTTAACCATTGCAATAGGGTGTTAGGTTTTACCCTGGTAAAGACAGTTTTTTTGACCTGGTTGACAAATAAATGTAAAACGCTGAGTACCGTCAATTACTAGTATCACAATGAAGCACACAAAAACCCTGATGAAGCTAAATTAACAAAGATAATTTCTTACATTCCTTTGTAGATAGTATATGCAGTAGAGATGATTACTTTGTAAACATGATGAAATATCAAAATGTGTCCACATATTTACATAAAATGCCAATAATCCAATTAAAATATATATTTTTCTACATCTTATGCTTTTGCTCACAAGCTACATATATCTATATAAATTAAGGTTTAAATTAAAACATTTAAAATGATATTTTTTTTACATTAAAAAGTAAGGTTTTAGCTAACCTGAAATTGATGCACCGTCCCTCTCCCCTGGGGTGTGGTGTGGTTGTGTCTGTCGCTGGTGCTGGAATAGTACTGTATATACAAATCTCTGCCTGACCTGCCCTGCTCTGCCACACCTGAGTGACACGTCAACCTAATGATTTAGACCAGACTGCTTCCAAAAAGGCACGCTAATCCCTATATAGCACACTACTTTTGATCAGAGCAAGAGGGCCCCTAGTCAAAAGTAGTGCACTACATAGGGTATAGGGTGCCATTTCAGACGTCAACCAGAGCACCAACAAGAGGAGTGTCCATTTGTAGGCAAATAAGATGCACTCTTGGTTTAAAGGAGGTATGTGACAACTTGGTCAGCCAAGACACTCTAAAAACCTACAAATAATAATAAACTAAAAAAGAAGAAACACATTTCACTCTAATTAACAAATGAACACTTAGAAAAATTATTTATAGACAAAGTGGAATCAAGGAAATATTGGAGGTAACAAACTAATGTGAAATTAAAATAATAATTGTTTTTCAATTGTGTTTACAGTAAAATATTAAAGTTGCAACTTTCAGTTTCTATCTGCTCTAGAAGGGTCCCTGATTAGAGATCAGACACAACTTCTCAATAGATATGGGTTCAAATACTATTTGAAATATTTTAAATGCTTTGAACTTTGCTTTAAACCAGGGCTGTTCTTTTCCAGTCTTCGAGGGCAGAAGCACTTATATTTTGTCTTTCTACCTGGTAGTTAATTGCACTCACCTGGTGCCCCAGGTCTGCATTAACCTCTTATTAGAAGGAGAGGATGAAAACTAGAAAAGTTTTATCCCTCCAGGACTGACATTGAACAGCCCTGATCTAGACTAACTGGGGTGGGAGTAGGGTAAAGTTGCTCCTAAACGCCGATCTTGGGTCAGTTTATCGTTTTCTCCAATAATGGTTATTTCAAATAGTATTTGACCCAGGTCTGCATCTCAGATTAATAACATTTGACTGATTTAAGTTCCTATCTATGAAAATAATGAAAAGTTTCAAATGAATGTGAGGCCTGGTGTCACCTCTTCCTCAGAGACCTCTGATACAGAGCAGTTTCCCAGCCCTGTGGAGGTAGAAGAGAGGCTGCACCAACCCACAGGCACAACTGAAGGACATGGTCACACTGTCGATGACACAATACACATAATCCTTTACGTTTCCAAACAGGAAGTACATGACAACGAACGGAAGCTGGTCGATCAGCATTGTCAGGAAAACCACAGAGATGACAAAGAAGGCTTTCCTCTTCACTGGGCACATCCCTCCGCTGAGTTCACTCTCCCCTCCACCACCTCCTCTTCTCTCCATCTCTCCCTGCCTCAGTAAGGGGCGCTTCAGGATGTGGAGAATGGAGAGGCTGCAGAAGAGATCGACTATGAGAGTCACCAAGAGGAAGATGTTGTATCCAGAAACAGGGAACTCTGGGAGGTACGCGTAAAAAGCACCGGTGAATGCCGCTACACCTCCCCAGACCGATGCCACCAACCCCACCCTGTACCTCAGGGGTTTGTACTTCAGGAAGACCACAGGGTGGACCACCGCCAGGTAGCGCTCTAAACAGATACAGCAGTGGAACAGGGGCCGGCTGCAGTAGATGATGGCATAAGGGAAGACGATGGTTTCCACATAGTGTTGAAGGCCGGCGACGATGAGATGGACGGTAGTTACGACCGGAACGCACAGGCAGAAGACAAGCTCGGCGGCTGCAATGTTGAAAATAAAGATCTCAGAGGCCAAGGCGTTGCCGGTAGCGATCAGCCACAGAACGTAGCCAAAGATAGGTAAGCCGAGAACAAAGTAGACCATGCTGATGGATACATTGACGTGAAGGTTACTGGCACATAAGTTCCAGAATCCAGAGGAATAGGAAGAGGCATTTCCACCTGTGGTGTTCATATCTTCAGAGGAAGGACTGGAGAGAATGAAAGATTACTTTAGTTTATTTCAGTATGCATGGCAGCTAAGTGCTGATATGTACTGAATACATTAGGAAATTCAGGAAAACAAATAAATCAGTACATTTCAGCAGTTAGCTAATAAAGAAATGAAGTCATGGATGGGATCATTGATCCGCGATGAGAGATAGCATGTGAGAATTCTACACCAGGATCTATTATTGTGAATTTATATCACTGATATGGTTTATTGATGGAAGAATATATCCCGTTTTCCTTCTCTGAATTATAAAGATATTTTAATTAGCGTAAAGTTAAACACTATATCTCTGTTTGAATAAAAATAAGTAAATCATAATATTTTTTATCAAATTGATTTTTAATGCAGTACACACCTGGATGGGTGAAATAGAGCTGGCTGCTTTGTCCTGGTCTCTCATGGAAATGTTCAGTAGAACAGAGAGTGATCCCTGATAGTCAAATCCAAACCTAGAGAGCACACCTGTGTGTGCGTACGTACGTGTGTGTGCATTTGCACGCGTGGTCTACACATCACCATAGTGATGAATTCCACCTCTGGTTGTACATGGGCTGTCAGCAGGTAGTATTAGACATGCAAATCTATGTGCAGCATGGAAAAGGGCTGGGATGCTTGTGGAACTTTCCATACAATCATATTGTTGTTATAACGTCACACTTTCCAAGACAAACTTTGTCTGCAAGCCTAATCAGTTTTGTAATATTATAGTTATAATATTGTATCGACCTTAACTCAACATCTAGTGACCTCGTAAATACATTCAGACTTCTTGGCATACCGTAACAGCTGAAGCAAGGTGTTGGGTTGACAGTCTTAAGGTCCTGGTTTCAATCCCTGGCTGGGACTACCACCTGACTTTGCTACACTATAGTAAAATAATATTTGATATTTTGGCTGATATCGTTCCTGATGTACCGCAGACTACGCCACCTTAGAGCAGGGGTGTCAAACTTGATTCCTGGAGGCACATTTGTGTGCTGTTTTTTTGTTATTTCCTTTACATTTTCATCAAATTAAGGCCTGAAGAACCAGGTGAGGAGAGTTCCTAATGAGTCAATTAACTTAATTGATTAATAAAGAATAAGGGACGAGCTTACTATGTTAATGAGAGTGGCAAGATGCAAAACACACAAACAATATTTAAAGGGTAACACACTATTTCAATTCAACTTGTGTCCATCATTTAAGTCCAATATTTACAACAATTAAGAGAGCTAGCAGTAACATGGTGAGAGACACCGTCATAGCCTAAAGAAACAATCTAAAACTCTAGTACCCGTAAATGTAAGGATCGACGCTGGAGACGAGAAGCAAGCACAGGAAGTGAACATTTAGTAACCACGGACAGGAACAGAACACGGACTGCGTCTGGACATGGGAAATGGAATTGACAATAATGCAGACACCGAGAAGAAAACTAAGGAACAGACAGATATAGGGAAGGCAATCAAAACGTGAAGGAGTCCAGGTGTGTCCAATGAGCACTGATGCACGTAATGATGATGACAGGTGTGCATAACGAAAGGCAGCCTGATGCCCTCGAGCGCCAGAATGGGAGAGCGGGAACAGGTGTGACCCCCCCCCCCAAAGGGTGCCACCTGGCGTCCCACCTGGGCGAGCCTGAGGGGCCGGCCCAGGCATGGGCACTGGACAAGCTGGCTGGGGCGTAGAAGGCCAACGAGACGGCAGAGGCATGAGAGCCTGGCGAGCCGGCTGAGGTGTGGGAGCCTGATGATCCAACTCAGGCGTGGGAGCCTGATGGGCTGGCAGAGGCATGGTGAGGGATGGGAGCCTGCCGACCCAACTATGGGCAAGGAAACCTCTCAAGCCAGCTAAGGCGTGAAAGCCCGATGATGGTTCCATTGGCGGCAGCACCCGGACCCGACGTCAACAACAAAACAAAAAACCAAATCCTCCCTGATGCTTTGTATAGTGGTGTCAGCATACTGTAAGGATCGACACTGGAGACGAGAAGCAGGTACTGTACAGGGAGTGAACATTTAATAACCACGGACAGGAACAAAATATGGACAGCGTCTGGACAGGGGAAACCGAAACAACAATAATGCTGACATGAGGATGAAACAGAGGAAACAGACAGACATAAGGAAGGCAATGAAAACGAGGAGTCCAGGTGAATCCAATGAGCGTGGTTGTGTATAATGATGGTGTCAGGTGTGCATAATGAAAGGCAGCCTGGTGCCCTCGAGAGGGAGAGCGGGAGCAGGCGTGACAGTAAAGAGCTGTTACCAGCAGCATTGGGAGGTGGTTCACAACCAAAGCTATTAGAATAATAAAAATTATCCTGAAGGCCCTCATCTTCATGTTGTTTGTCCATTCCCTCTCCCCTTCCTCCTGCCTGGGATGTTTCAGAGCCCAGAGACTGAGGCAGCAGAATTACATCACAAATAACATTATGATGTAAGATCTCATGGTCAGTCTAAAGGACTGGACAAACCCCTGGACATTTTGGCCAAACGGAACAGTGCACCCGGACCTGTATTTGAGGGGTTCCTGGTGTTTTCCTGACATTTCTTATATTTCTCAGACAGACTTGAAACACAGAAAGATCACAGACATGGAAAAAAGACAATGGGTGATGTTTTGTGGATATTAGAGCACATTTGATCAATTTCCGCTCACTAAATAATGATTAAAATACTGTAATATACTCCTGTCACAAAATCTGAATTCAACACAGGTCTCACTGTAACGGTCAACGTATATACTGGACCAAGGCACAGCGGGTTGAGTGCTCATTTTAACTTTTATTAGAACACTTACGAAACAAGAAAACGAACAAACGAATGGTATTGCAGGCTACACACACAGCTATGCAAAAACAACTTCCCACAAGGGACATGTGAAAACAGGGCTACCTAAGTATGACTCCCAATCAGCAACAACAATGTACAGCTGTTCCTGATTGAGAGCCATACCAGGCCAACACAAAGAAATACACAACTTAGACAGATCATAGAAATACAAAACATAGAACATAACCAAAAACCCCGGAATACTCTAAACACCCCTCTACATAAACACATATCCCAACAAACCCCGAACCACATAAAACAAACACCCCCTGCCACATCCTGACCAAACTACAATAACAAATAACCCCTTTACTGGTCAGGAAGTGACAGTACCCCCCCCCCCCCAAAGGTGCAGACCCCGGATGCACCTCACAAAAAATAAACACAAAAATAAACCCCCCAAACTAAAGGGAGGGAAGGGAGGGTGGCTGCCATCACCGACGGTTCCCGTGCTACACCCCCCCCTCCCCAAACCTCCTACTGTGGAGGTGGCTCAGGCTCTGGCCTTAGTCCCCCACCTAACCTGTCCACCCCTGCTGAATACCTCGGGCTGAAGCGCGTAGCTGTAGAACTCGGGCAGAAGGGCGACTCTGGGAGCGCCGGACTGTAGGGCGACTCTGGCTGCGCTGGTTCCGGACTGTAGGGCGACTCTGGCTGCGCCGGTCCCGGACTTTAGGCCGTCTCACTCGGTTCCGGACTGTAGGCCGTCTCACTCGGTTCCGGACTCTAGGCCGTCTCACTCGGTTCCGGACTGTGGGCCGTCTCACTCGGTTCCGGACTGTGGGCGGTCTCTCTCGGTTCCGGACTGTGGGCCGTCTCTCTCGGTTCCGGACTGTGGGCCGTCTCTCTCAGTTCCAGACTGTGGGCCATCTCTGGACGGGGCACTGTTGCCGGACACTCTGGAAGGGGCACTGTCGCCGGACAAGCTGGACGGGGCACTGTTGCCGGACACTCTGGACGGGGCACTGTTGCTGGAAGTTCTGGACGAGGCACTGTTGCTGGAAGCTCTGGACGAGGCACTATTGCCGGAAGCTCTGGACGAGGCACTATTGCCGGAAGCTCTGGATGGGGTACTGTCGTCAGAAGCTCTGGACGGGGACTGCGCACTGAAAGCCTGATGCGTGGGGCTGGTAGTGGAGGTACCAGACTGGAGACACACACTCCAAGGCTAGTGCGAGGAGCAGGAACAGGACGAGCTGGACTGGGCTGACGCACTGAAGGCCTGGTGCGTGGTGCTGGCTTTGGAGATGCCAGACTGGATACATGCACCTCAGGGCTGGTGCGAGGAGCGGGAACAGGATACACTGGGCCGTGAAGGCGCACTGGTGGTCTCGAGCGCAGTACTGGCACCACCCTTACTGGCTGGATGCCCGCTTCCCCCTGGCAAATGCGGAGCGCTGGCACCGCGCACACCGGCCTGTGAATGCTCGGCCTCGACGCCGTGCGCATCACCCCATAGCACGGGGCCTGACCAGTAACATGCTGCCTCCGATAAGCATGGGGAGTTGTCTTGGGGCTTAACCTTGGCCCAGCCAAACTACCCGTGTGCCCCTCCCCCAATTTTTTTTTATTGGGGCTGGCTCTCAGGCTTAATTGCCAACCGTGTACCAATATAACAGTCCCGGTCCACTCCAGCCTTCCTCCATGGTCCAGCCCCAGCTAAAATCTCCTCCCAGGTCCACGACTCCCGATAGCCTTTCTCCATCTCCTTACCCCGCTGCTTGGTCCATTGTTGGTGGGTAGTTCCTTAATGGTCGTCGTATATACTGGACCAAGGCGCAGCGGGTTGAGTGCTCATTTTAACTTTTATTAGAACACTTACGAAACAAAACAAAAAAATGAACAAACGCACAGTATTGCAGGCTACACACAGCTATGCAAAAACAACTTCTCACAAGGGACATGTGAAAACAGGGCTACCTAAGTATGACTCCCAATCAGCAACAACGATGTACAGCTGTTCCTGATTGAGAGCCATACCAGGCATACATAGAACATAACCAAAAACCCCGGAATACTCTAAACACCCCTCTACATAAACACATATCCCAACAAACCCCGAACCACATAAAACAAACACCCCCCTGTCACGTCCTGACCAAACTACAATAACAAATAACCCCTTTACTGGTCAGGACATGACACTCACTGCCTAGTTTGAAATTCATCTCTCGATGAGCCAACATATCCCATACTTACAGAATTCTTTAAATCAATAAACTCATGAATGTAACTTTTTATGTCTGATTTTGGTTTGGGACTGATAGGATTAACATGAAATAAACACAATTTTAAAACCCTTGTAGCAACAAAGTAAATCTTATCATCCCATCAGACTTAAATATAGAAAATAAGGAGCAATGTGAAGCTAGAATATTGACAGGTAGAGTAAATAAACCAAACCCATGTGGGCACTATTCCAAGTTTTCTGCTTATTCCCAGGACTTTGCAACCCTCAAAACACATACACTACCATAAAAAAGTTTGGGGTCACTTAGAAATGTCCTTGTTTTTTAAAGAAAATATTGTTTTCTGTCCATTAAAATAACATCAAATACAGTGTAGACATTGTTAATGTCATAAATGACTATTGTAGCTGGAAATATCTATATAGGCATACAGAGGCCCATTATCAGCATTATCAGCAATGGCACGTTGTGTTAGCTAATCCAAGTTTATTATTTTAAAAGGCTAATTGATCATTAGAAAACCCTTTTGCAAATATCTTAGCACAGTATCTGGAGCATCAGCATTTGTGGGTTCAATTACAGGCTCAAAATGGCCAGAAACAAATAACTTTCTTCTGAAACTCATCAGTCTATTCTTGTTCTGAGAAATTAAGGCTATTCCACGCGAGAAATTGCCAAGAGACTGAAGATCTCGTACAATACTGTGTACTACTCCCTTCACAGAACAGCGCAAACTGTCTCTAACCAGAATAGAAAGAGGAGTGGGACGCCCCGGGGCACAACTGAGCAAGAGGACAAGTACATTACTGTGTCTAGTTATAGAAACAGACTCCTCACAAGTCCTCAACTGGCAGCTTCATTAAATAGTACCACAAAACACCGGTCTCAACATCAACAGTGAAGAGGCGACTCCGGCATGCTACAGCAGGTAAATGACTACTGTGGGAACGTTGTTGACCAACATCATGGCCATGACAGAGACGATTGTGAACGCTCTCTTCTTCATGGCATTCATCCCATTTTTCTTCCTCTCCCCTCTCCCCTACTCCTCTTCTCTCCATCTCTCCCTGAACCAGTTTTTGGCGCTACAGGACACAGAGGATGGAGAGGCTGCAGAATAGATCGACCAATAGGAAGAGCAGGATGTAGGCGAGGAAGCAGTGGATGGGAAAATGTGTTACGTAGAGGTAAACAGCTGTCCCTGTGAACATCAGGATGACCCCCCCCCCACAGAGATTCAGCACTGGAACGCGGGACGGCTGAAGAGGAGAAGAGAGGCGGTGTAGGCGATGACACTGAAGTGGCTCTGGTATCTTGTGATGAGGTAGACGTCGTCGGCTACAGGGAGGAACAGGCTGTATACAATCTCTAGGACGGCCATGTTGAAAATGAAGATCTCCGTGGCGATGAAGGTGGAGCCGGAGAGTTTCAGGGAAGAGGAGTTTTCTTCTGTGAAATTAATTTATTCTGAAAAGAGATGAACTGAGTGAATGGCAATGATGTGGTTGAAAGGGAGAGTTACACAGAGTGACAAATGCAGCCCTGCACGAGAGAGAGAGAGTTAATGGCGAGAGAGAGAGAGAAGAAAGGAGAGAACATACTTCAATGTCTGAACCAAAAGGTGACATACAAGGTTTGGCACCCTAATTCCTATTGACAAGAGTTCCCTCGCTCCCTCCGTAGCTTCCGCCCTCCATCCTTCCTCCCACCCTCGATCCCTACCTCGCTCCCTCCTAGCTCCGGCCCTACCTCCCTCCCGCACTCCTCTACAACCACACCCTCAGCCACCCCCACCAATTCACCTATGTCGCAACCGTTTCTTGTGGAAGTGGGAGTCCTGCGAGTGCATTCCTCCAAAAATCAGCAAAGGTAAGGAAAGATTTATAACACTAATTTAGAGTTTTATTGATGCCATGACTTGGCGGGTTGCTGTATAGCTTGCTTTGATGGTTGAGCTATGTACTCAGAATATTGAAAAATGTGCTTTCACCGAAAAGCTATTTTAAAATCTGACACAGCGGTTGCATTAAGGAGTAGTATGTCTATAATTCTTTAAATAATTGTTAAATATTTTGTCAATGTTTATGATGAGTATTTCTGTGAATTAATGTGCACATTCACTGGAAGTTTTGGAGGCAAACATTTTCTGAACATCATGCGCCAATGTAAAATGCTGTTTTTGGATATAAATATGAACTTGATCGAACAAAACATACATGTATTTATTGTCTAACATTGAGTCCTGGGAGTGTCATCTGATGAAGATCGTCAAAGGTTAGTGCTTAATTTTAGCTGTATTTCTGGTTTTTGTGACACCTCTCCTTGCTAGGAAAAGGGCTGTGTGTCTTTTCTTGTTTAGGTGGTGTGCTAACATAATCTAATGTTTTGCTTTCGTTGTAAAGCCTTTTTGAAATCGGACAATGTGGTTGCATTAAGGTGAAGAGTATCTTTAAAATGGTGTAAAATAGTCTTATGTTTGAGAAATTTGAATAATTAGATTTTAGTTTTTTGAATTTGGCGCTGTGCTATTTCACTGGCTGTTGTCAAATCGATCCCGCTAATGGGATTCACGTGTTAAGGGGCCACTAACAGGTTAAACACTATTATTGCACACAGAGTGACACATTTTGTGACTTGTTAAGCACATTATTACTCCTAGACTTATTTAGGATTGCCATAATTAAGGGGTTGAATAGTTATTGACTCAATAATTTTTTTGCTTTTCAAAAAGATAATTCCGCTTTGAAATTGTAGGGTATTGTGTGGAAGCCAGTTAAAAAATAATGTTACTTAAATACGTTTTGTATTTAGGCTTTAACACAACAACATTTTGAAAAAGTCAAGCGGCGTGCATATTTTCTGATGGCTCTGTATCACTTTATCATGTTTGAATCAGAAAACAATAAAGTCATGGGGGAAAAATCCAATAAGTGATGAATATGGAAAATATAGAACATATATATATATATATATATTTATATATATAAATGTTTTGTTCTTCTTCTTCTGTCTAACTATTTGAAGTTCTTCTGTTGCATACAACATAACTTCAGCTTTAGAGAACTCTGATACAGGGCAGTTTCCCAACCCTGTGGAGGTAGAGGAGGGGCTGCACAAACCCAGAGATCACACTGATGTAGACACAAATGGACATGCCTGAAAACAGCTCATTGTCATCAAAGTTACATATAGTCTGTGCCATCACTGCCATTTGGAGTTGAGACGCCACAGCATATACTGTTGGGGATAGGGGGCAGTATTTGCACGGCCGGATAAAAAACATACCCAATTTAATCTGGTTACTACTCCTGCCCAGTAACTAGAATATGCATATAATTGTTTGATTTGGATATAAAACACCCTAAAGTTTCTAAAACTGTTTGAATGGTGTCTGTGAGTATAACAGAACTCATTTGGCAGGCCAAACCTGAGAAGATTCCAAACAGGAAGCGCCCTCTCTGACCATTTCTTGGCCTTCTTTGTCATCTCTATCCAAAACAAGGGATCTCTGCTGTAACGTGACATTTTCTAAGGCTCTCAGAAGGCGCCAGAATGTTGAATGATGACTTTGCAGGCCATGGCTGAAAAACAGTAGCGCATTTGGTAAGTGGTCAATCTGAGAACGGGCGCACGCATGCACGAGACAACTCCATGTTTACATTTTCAGTCTTTGAATGAAAACAACGACTCCCGGTCGGAATATTATCGCTATTTTACGAGAAAAATTGCATAAAAATTGATTTTAAACAGCGTTTGACATGCTTCGAAGTACGGTAATGGAAAATGTTGATTTTTTTTGTCACGAAACAGGCGCGTCACCCTTCGTTACCCTTCAGATAGTGTCTTGAACGCACGAACAAAACGCCGCTATTTTGATATAACTATGGATTATTTGGAACCAAACCAATATTTGTTATTGAAGTAGAAGTCCTGGGAGTGCATTCTGACGAAGAACAGCAAAGGTAATCCAATTTTTCTTATAGTAAATCTGAGTTTGGTGTGTACCAAACTTGGTGGGTGTCAAAATAGCTAGCCTGTGATGGCCGGGATATCTACTCAGAATATTGCAAAATGTGCTTTCACCGAAAAGCTATTTTAAAATCGGACACCGCGATTGCATAACGGAGTTTTGTATCTATAATTCTTTAAATAATTGTTATGTTTTTTGTGAACGTTTATCGTGAGTAATTTAGTAAATTCACCGGAAGTGTTCGTCGGGAATGCTAGTCACATGCTAGTCACATGCAAATGTAAAAAGCTGGTTTTTGATATAAATATGAACTTGATTGAACAAAAGATGCATGTATTGTATAACATAATGTCCTAGGAGTGTCTTCTGATGAAGATCATCAAAGGTTAGTGCTGCATTTAGCTGTGGTTTTGGTTTTTGTGACATTATATGCTAGCTTGAAAAATGGGTGTCTGATTATTTCTGGCTGGGTACTCTGCTGACATAATCTAATGTTTTGTTTTCGTTGTAAAGCCTTTTTGAAATCAGACAGTGTGGTTAGAATCTAACGAGTGTCTTGTCTTTAAATAGCTGTAAAATAGTCATATGTTTGAGAAATTGAAGTAATAGCATTTCTAAGCTATTTGAAAAAAACACACACACACACACTTTAACAGGTGAGAGTACTGCAGTAAATATATGTTTCGTAATGATCAATAGAGCAACTAAACCCTTACAACCAGAGATAAGCCACAAATATCTGATGTTGTAATACTCTGTGATTCAGGACATTTTCTGTGCTGGAAGATGCTGTTAGAAATTTATGTTATTCTTCATTGACATAAACTTCAAAGCAAATCAGGAGGAGAAAAATAGGTTTACTCAGAGAGGACAAATCAAGATGTTATGCTGGGAGGTAGATGTTCAGTCTCCCCTGTCCTCAGCTTTTCCCCAAAGAACAAAGGAACAGGATGCCATTTATAACCCCCCACCCTAGCCTGGGATTGGCCAATCGGAAGTCCTTGCAGTACAACTTGGCTAATGGCTAAATAACCATTATCCTGCTCCCAACTCAATGTACAGACCAATGAAAATGTGGCTCTGAGTTCAGGAGTGACATTCCACAGATTCTGAACAGATGTTGAACTGAAACCCAACTCCTATTAACAATTCGCTATTGACCATTAGAACTCTAGTTTTTAGTCCTCTCATTCTCTCAAACTATCAAACTCTGCATTGTTTTTTATCTTTGACATATTCTTATAATACCCTCTAGAGTTTCTATACTGGGATCATAGGCATGTTTGTCTGTTAGATTAACGAGAGTCTTGTCTTTAACTTCTTTGGGATAAGGGGCAGTATTTTCACGGCCGGATAAAAAACGTACCCGATTTAATCTGGTTCCTACTCCTGCCCAGTAACTAGAATATGCATATAATTATTGGCTTTGGATAGAAAACACCCTAAAGTTTCTAAAACTGTTTGAATGGTGTCTGTGAGTATAAAAGAACTCCTATGGCAGGCAAAAACCTGAGAAGATTTCATGCAGGAAGTGGCCTGTCTGACAAGGTGTTGTTGTTCTTGCTTCTGTTTATGGAAGAGTCAGGATCTTAGCTGTAACGTGACACTTCCTACAGCTCCAATAGGCTCTCAGAGCCCGGGAAAAACCTGAACGATGACGAGGCAGCCTCAGGCTGAAACACATTATCGCCGTTGCCAAGTGGCCGATAATAGGACAATGGAATTAGGTGCGTGCCCGATTCCACCCCATGCTGTATTTTCTTTCGGCTGTTTACCTAATTGCAGATTCCCGGTCGGAATATTATCACTTTTTTATGAGAAAAATGGCATAAAAATTGATTTTAAACAGCGGTTGACATGCTTCGAAGTACGGTAATGAAATATTTAGAAATCTTTTGTCACGAAATGCCCTGTGCGCATGACCGTTATTTACCATTGGGATAGTGTCTAGAACGCACGAACAAAACGTCGCTGTTGGAACATAACTATGGATTATTTTGGACCAAACCTACATTTGTTATTGAAGTAGAAGTCCTGGGAGTGCATTCTGACGAAGAACAGGAAAGGTAATCAAACTTTTCTAATAGTAAATCTGACTTTGGTGAAGGCTAAACTTGGTGGGTGTCTAAATAGCTAGCCCGTGATGGCTGGGCTATGTACTTAGAATATTGCAAAATGTGCTTTCACCGAAAAGCTATATCGAGTGCATAGAGGAGTTTTGTATCTATAATTCTTAAAAGAATTGTTATGCTTTTTGTGAACGTTTATCGTGAGTAATTTAGTAAATTGTTAGTAAATTCGCCGGAAGTTTGCGGGGGGTATGCTAGTTCTGAACGTCACATGCTAATGTAAAAAGCTGGTTTTTGATATAAATATGAACTTGATTGAACAAAACATGCATGTATTGTTTAACATAATGTCCTAGGTGTGTCATCTGATGAAGATCATCAAAGGTTAGTGCTGCATTTAGCTGTCTTCTGGGTTTTTGTGACATTATATGCTAGCTTGAAAAATGGGTGTCTGATTATTTCTGGCTGGGTACTCTGCTGACATAATCTAATGTTTTGCTTTCGTTGTAAAGCCTTTTTGAAATCGGACAGTGTGGTTAGATTAACGAGAGTCTTGTCTTTAAATAGCTGTAAAATAGTCATATGTTTGAGAAATTGAAGTAATAGCATTTCAAAGGTATTTGAAAATCGCGCCACAGGATTCAACTGGCTGTTACGTAGGTGGGACGAATTCGTCCCGCCGGTCCTAGAGAGGTTAAAATGCTGTAAAATAGTCATAAGTTTGAGAAATTGAAGTAATAGCATTTCTAAGGTATTTGAATATCGCGCCACGGGATTCCACTGGCTGTTGACTAAGGTGGGACGCAAACGTCCCACCTAGCCCAGAGAGGATATACAAGGATAATCAAAATTATCTTAAAGGCTTTCATCTTAATGCTGCTTGTCCCCTCCCTGCCCCGATCCCCTGGTCCTGGACGTTTCAAAGCCCAGAGAACTGAGAGGCAGCAGAACGACATGAGTGCAAAATAGATTATTGACTGGGCAAAGAGAGAGTAGAAGAACACTGGTGTGAATGTCTTAAACATACATAGACAGCATGACCCAAGAACCATCAACCAGACAAGACAACAGCATCCCACCCTGTATCTCAGGGGTTTGTACTTCAGGAAGACAACAGGGTGGACCACCGCCAGGTAGCGCTCTACACAGATACAGCACTGGATAACGGGACGACCGGTGTTCAAGAAACCAAAAGAAAATGCTGCAAGATATGCAAGTGCAGTTGAAGTGATTTGGACATTGACAAGGACAAAGACAGAAAACAGGCAGTAGAGGACATCAGACACAGCCAGGTTCAGAACAAAGAACTCTGAGGCCATCGTCCCTCCCGCTCCGGTCAGTATCAGCCACAGGACGTAGACATTGGTGGGGATACCCAGGATGAGGTTGATTGATTCAGCAGCATAGCATAATACATACTGGACGTTCTGAAAATAAAGGTGGGGAAGACTTATTAATTTATAATATTTAGTATTAAATAATTTACAAACCGTTTGTTCATTAATTATTAATAAATAGGCCTCATTAAAATTAGCCATAAGCACTCCGTTATGTTGTGCCCGCAGTCATTAATTTTAATAGGAACCGTCCACAACCGAGTGGAATTGCAATGCCCTCTTGTGTAAGGCTCCGTTGCAAGATGGACAGTGCCTACTTAGAATTTTTCAGAACTCTGTGTCTTCTCCAGTCTGGCTAGAGTTCACCAAAGAAAAGGAAGTTACCAAACCACAGAAGAACATGAAAATATGTGGTTTTCGATGATGGGTTTATGGGATTGCTATCAATTTGTAAACAATTTCACATTCCTATAAGTTAGAACTATTTTAATAGTATGTTAAAGCCAATTATATGTTATGACTGTTGCGTCGCATTTTAGTTTATTGTGAAAATAATGACTTTTGTTTTTGATGATAATTGTTAGGTGGAGGTCGCTAGCTACAGTATAGCCTAGCTTTTAGCTAGCTAGCTGCTCTGTAAGATTGTCAGGAATCCCGCTTCCTGAGTCTGTTTCTGCCTGAGATGACTGTTTTTGTTTAAGTGTTGTCTAAGGTTCCTGAACGCACCCTGTCTGGTTGCCAGGCAACGAGGTTAGGCGGGAGATCTATTTACTACCCGCACCTGCATCTCATCAACCTTCTGCACACCTGGTCCTGATCTTCACCTCTTCTTAAACCCTGAGCTGACATCCATTCCCTGCCGGATCGTTAGCAACGAACGGTATGTTGTGCCAGCGTATCAGCCTCATATTTCCTGAGATAGTTTTGTTGTTTTGTGCTTGTTACTGGTTACTCACTCCCGTTTACTCTGTCTACAGTCATTCTCCCGGAACATTTCTGGCCGTCAGTGGATACAGTGACTTCATTGGATCAACCCATTTACTCTCATCAACTCACCTCCGCTGCCGCTCCGTCTCCTGGATCACTGAAATTACACATCAAGACTACCAATAAATACTCACCTTCATTTTACTCACCTTGTCCTGGTCTGCTTCTGGGTTCTGTCTTAGAGAACCGTGACAGAACGATCCGGCCAAAAATGAACCCAGCGGACCTGGACTCCGTTCGCCATGCCATTACCCATCAGGGTCAGATGTTCGGACAACACAACACGGCGCTACAGGAGATCGCGCTTTCGGTTCAGAATTTTTCTAATATTCTAACGAATATCCAGGATCAGTTCAGTTTGCCGGCAGATCATCCACCACCTGCTTCACCCCTCTCACCTGTCGCTTCTGGAGGGGTTTCCTTCTGTGAGCCCAAGGTTCCGACACCAGATAAGTATGAAGGGGATTTGGGAAAGTGCCGTTCGTTTCTTATGCAGTGTGGATTAGTTTTGATCTACAGCCCTACTCTTACGCCACAGACAAGGCTAGGATAGCCTTTGTTATTGAACTGCTGCGTGGAAGAGCTCTGGAGTGGGCATCAGCCATATGGGAAAAACAGGACACCTGCATGGGGTCATACCAGGAGTTCACGGCAGAGATGAGGAAACTTTTTGACCACCCTGTCCGAGGTAAGGACGCAGCTAAGCGGTTGTTCTCCCTTTGCCAAGGAGCTCGCAGTGTGGCCGATTTTGTTATTGAATTCAGGACATTGGCTGTGGAGAGTGGGTGGAATGAGGAATCACTACAAGCGCTTTTTTACCATGGCTTGTCGGAGCAACTCAAGGATGAGTTGATCTCCTATCCTGAGTCTAGGGACCTGGACAGTCTGGTAGCATTAGCTATTCAGGTGGATAATAGAGTCCGAGAGAGACGGAGGGAGAAGCATTGGGGCACGTCCAATCCTCAGCACCCGTTAAACGGCTCGGCTCGCTAAAGGTGGGAGGTCTTTTAGCGAGCCAGTTTCAACCTCTCAATAGTCCTGTTAGACCTCTTTTTCCTGCTACCCTCATGAACAAGACTCAGAGTTTAGCGATTAACACATTTATCGACTCAGGTGCAGATGGCAGCTTTATAGATGCCGACTTAGTGGAACAGCTGGGGCTTTCTAAGGAGAAGCTACCGGAAGCCATTGAAGCTACCACTCTGAACTGCAGTAGTCTGGCACGTATCACTATGAGGACTGAACCGGTTAAAATGTTGTTGTCAGGGAATCATTCAGAGGTAATATCCTTCTTCATTTTGCCTTCTTCCCATGTTCCTCTGGTTCTTGGATACCCCTGGCTGAGAAAACACAATCCCACATTCGATTGGGTGACCGGCAAGGTAACTAGTTGGAGCACTGAATGCCATGCTAACTGTCTGAGGATGGCCTGTTCCCATTCGGTTCCCAGTAAGGTCAGTGATTCTAACTCCCCTGAATTGTCCCTGGTTCCTGAAACATATCACGAATTGGGTGAGGTGTTCAGTAAGCAGAAGGCACTGTCACTTCCTCCCCACCGACCATATGATTGTGCCATTAACCTGTTTCCTGGAGCTGTCTATCCCAAGGGACGATTATACAGCATCTCTCGACCTGAACGGGAGGCTTTGGAGACCTACATAAAGGAGTCTCTAGCTGCTGGTCTCATTTGTCCCTCGTCTTCACCACTGGGGGCAGGATTCTTTTTTGTGAGTAAGAAGGATGGTTCTCTTCGACCGTGTATTGATTACCGGGGGTTGAATAATATTACGGTTAAGAACAAGTATCCCCTGCCTTTGATGAACTCTGCTTTCAATTATTTACAGGGTGCTACGGTGTTTACTAAACTTGACCTACGCAATGCGTATCATCTGGTCCGGATCAGAGAGGGGGACGAGTGGTTGACTGGTTTCAATACACCGATGGGTCATTTCGAATATCTGGTGATGCCGTTTGGATTGACCAATGCTCCTGCAGTGTTCCAGAGCATGGTTAATGACGTATTGAGAGATATGATCGGTCTGTTCGTGTTTGTTTACCTGGATGACATTTAGATTTTTTCCAAGGAGCATTCCAGCCGCGTCCAGCATGTCAAGCAGGTTCTGCAGCGATTGCTGGAGAACCGCCTGTTTGTGAAGGCCGAGAAGTGTGACTTTCATGCCCACACTACATCCTTCCTCGTGTACATCATCTCCCGGGGAGAGATAAAGATGGACCAAGAGAAGGTTAGGGCAGTTCTGGATTGGGCCCAGCCTGATACGAGATTGCAGCTCCAGAGGTTTCTGGGGTTTGCGAATTTCTATCGTCGGTTTATCTGAGACTACAGCCGTGTGGCCGCTCCATTAACTGCTCTGACTTCTAGCACCAGGACCTTCAGTTGGAATCCGGAGGCAGATCCTGCGTTTCTGGAACTGAAGAGTCGATTCACCAATGCCCCGATTCTCTCTCAACCTGACGCTGCCCGACAGTTTGTCGTGGTAGTGGACGCGTCTGATGTGGGGGTTGGCACCATCCTCTCCCAGCGAAGCTCCACTGACGGCAAACTCCATCCCTGCGCTTTCTATTCTCGTCGTCTGTCGTTGGTGGAGAGGAATTACGATGTGGGTAACCGGGAGCTTCATGCAGTGAAACTGGCATTGGAGGAGTGGCGCCACTGGTTGGAGGGAGCGGAGCAACCGTTTATTGTCTGGACTGACCACAAGAATCTAGCGTACGTGCAATCGGCTAGACGTCTCAACCCGCGTCAGGCCAGGTGGGCTTTGTTTTTTGGAGGTTTTACTTTTCCCCTGACATTCCGACCTGGATCTAAGAACGGCAAGGCGGACGCCTTGTCCCGGATGTTCTCCAAGACGGAGGAGAGTGGGGCCAAGACCGGGACGATTCTTCCCCAGAACTTCGTCGTGGGAGCTGTCACTTGGAGGATTGAGGAGGAGGTTCTGGCAGCCCTTCGGACACAGCCGGTCCCGGTAACGGTCCACCCGGTTGGTTGTTTGTGCCTGAGTCTGTCCAGTCTGCTGTCCTCCAATGGTCCCACATCAGTAAGATGGCTTCTCACCCTGGTGTGGCTCGGAGATGGCGTTACTACGCAGACGATTTTGGTGGCTTGTCATGGGAGAAGATACCCGGAGGTTTGTTGCTGCATGCCCAGTATGTGCACAAAATAAGTGTGCCAATCGGGCCAGTTCTGGACTTCTTCACCCCCTACCTATACCCCGGCGACCATGGTCGCATCTGGCTCTGGACTTTGTTATGGGATTGCCCTTTTCTGAAGGGAACACGGTCATTCTGACTATTGTGGAGAGATTCAGCAAGTTTGCCCACTTTGTACCCATCTCCAAGCTTCCCTCTGCCTCCGAGATGTCCGAGATCCTGGTTAGGGAGGTTTTCAGGGTCCACGGGTTGCCCAGTGACATTGTTTCCGACCGTGGTCCTCAGTTTACCTCTGCTGTCTGGAAATCCTTCTGTTGGCCATTGGAGCTACAGTCAGCCTGACATCTGGATTTCACCCCCAATCTAATGGTCAGGCGGAGAGAGCCAACCAGAAGATGGAATCCACGCTGCACTGCCTTGTCTCCTCCAACCCCGCCTCTTGGGCCTCTCAGTTGCCGTGGGTCGAGTATGCCCATAATACTCTCCCTACATCTGCTACTGGGATGTCTCCCTTCCAGTGCCTGTATGGTTACCAACCTCCCTTGTTTCCTTCTCAGGAGAAGGATCTCGCGGTACCCTCGGTCCAGGCCCACATTTGTCGTTGCCACCGGACCTGGCATAGGGCCAGAAAGGCTCTCCTTAGAGTTTCTGACCGTTATCAGCTCCAGGCGAATCGTCGCCGGATTCCAGCTCCAGTTTATGCTATTGGAGAAAAGGTATGGTTGGCTACACGGGATCTTCCTCTGCGGACGGAATCAAGGAAACTGTCACCTAAGTTCATTGGTCCGTTTGTGGTGGAGAGGGTGATTAATCCCGTTGTGGTTCGACTTAAGTTGCCTAGAACTCTCAGAGTCCACCCCACCTTTCATGTGTCCTGCCTCAAGCCTGTGCACCTCAGTCCTCTGCTACCCCCTCCTCCTCCTCCACCTCGGATGATCGGAGGTGGTCCAGTCTACACGGTGCGCCGCATTATGGATGCCAGACGGCGGGGTCGGGGTTTTCAGTATCTCGTGGACTGGGAGGGGTATGGTCCTGAGGAGAGGAGTTGGATTCCTCGGCGTCAAATCCTGGACAATACCCTCCTTACTGACTTCTACCGCTTCCATCCTGGTGCTCTGGGTTGTCCGCCCGGTGGCGTTTGTCGGAGGGGGGGTACTGTCAGGAATCCCGCTTCCTGAGTCTGTTTCTGCCTGAGATTACTGTTTTGGTTTAAGGGTTGTCTAAGGTTCCTGTACGCACCCTGTCTGGTTGCCAGGCAACGAGGTTAGGCGGGAGATCTATTTATTACCCGCACCTGCATCTCATCAACCTTCTGCACACCTGGTCCTGATCTTCACCTCTTCTTAAACCCTGAGCTGACATCCATTCCCTGCCGGATCATTAGCAACGAACAGTATGTTGTGCCGGCGTATCAGCCTCATGTTTCCTGAGATAGTTTTGTTGTTTTGTGCTTGTTACTGGTTACTCACTCCCGTTTACTCTGTCTACAGTCATTCTCCCGGAACATTCAACTCCCTTGCCTGGCCGTCGGTGGATTCAGTGACTTCATTGGATCAACTCATTTACTCTCATCAACTCACCTCCGCTGCCGCTCTGTTTCCTGGATCACTCAAATTACACATCAAGACTACCAATAAATACTCACCTTAATTTTACTCACCGTGTCCTGGTCTGCTTCTGGGTTCTGTCTTAGAGAATCGTGACAAAGAAGACTTGACTTGTTAGATAGTTATAGAAACAAACTGAGAAAAAAGTAACTAAACTGAACATGTTTTACTATCAACGGAAACTGAAATGCTTCTCCTGTCTGGAATGAAAAGGTCAGGTTTTGCAATCTGTCAAAGTAAATGTGATCTCAGATGAGAGACAAGGCTTTCCCACCATCTTGTATTTCATTGTGAGACCATATACTCTCCGGCCAGAAGCGGAACGAAATTCAATGAATTTGACTTACGGCATAATGAAATATGTCACGATGAAAAAGGTGGCATTATGCCCACATTCGTGTATGTTAGTAAGCTAGCTATTTACACATGTAATTGTTTATTACTGAACAATAATATAACGTGTTACCGGAAGGTGTTCGGTGAATGAGGAGAGGAGAGTAGAGTTGCTGTCCACGGAGTTGTTCATCTCTTCTCATTCGTTGGGGTCTGTGAATATACAAGAAAAATATTATTCTTGGAGTGATACATCCGTACGTTTTCTTATTGGATATACGATCACACACTACAGTAAACGGTATACTTTGGCTAGTTGAATAACCATTGGAATTGCCAGTCTAGCACTGTATATGGCGATAAATATATGGTACTTAATCTAATCACTGCATCTTAGATATATGGTACCATAAATATATGGTACTTAATCTAATCAGCTCATCATAACAAAACTTTAGAAACCTTCCTAATGTTGAGTTGCACCCCCTTTTGCCCTCTGAAAAGCCTCAATTTGTAGTAGGAATGGACTCTTATAAGGTTCCACAGGGATGCTGGTCCATGTTGACTCCAATGCTTCCCACATTTGTGTCAAATTAGATGGATTTCCTTTTGGATGGTGGACACACACGGGAAACTGTTGAGAGGTCAAAAACCCAGCAGTGTTGCAGTTCTTGACACAAACCAGTGTGCCTGGCACCTACTACTATACCCCGTTCAATGGCACTTAATTATTTTGTATTAACCATTCACCCTCTGAATGGCACGCATATGCAATCCATGCCTCAATTGTCTCAAATTCTTCTTCAACCTGGCTCCTCCCCTTCATCTACAGTACACTTATTGAAGTGGATTCAACAAGTGACATCAGTAAGAGGTCATAGATTTCACCTGGATTCACCTGGTCAGTCTAGGTCATGGAATAATCAGGTGTTCCTAATGTTTTGACACTCAGTGTACGTGGTACTTAAACTAATGACTGCGTTACAAATCATGCTACTACAGTACAAAGACACTCTGGATAAGTGTGTCTGCTAAATGATTGAAATGTAATGTAATTGTACATGAAGAAAAACACATATTTCAAAATGTAATATAGACATTCACCATATATTAGACATAAACAATTCACTCTTTGTTCGTATTCCAGTTATCATTACATTTATATTTGCATTGTATATCATTACATTTACATCTGTACTTTACTGTATGAGCTTTTCTATTTTTCTATTATTTGTTTATATTTTAAAGAACAAAGAAAGAGGGAGAGCTACAGAGAAAGAGAGAGAGCTACAGCGAAGGGGAGTGAGAGAGAGGGGAAGGGAGAGGGAGAGGGAGAGGAGAATTGTTCTACAGCCAACAGGATCAAATGTTTCTCACACTATAATTGCAGTCTTTACTCATTTTAAAACATGCACATATAATCATTATGTAACCACAGCAATGGGGTTTTAATCTGGTAAAGACAGTTTTTACCCTGTTTAAAAATGTAATTTTAAATGCTGAGTACCGTAGGTGTGCAGCTAGGTGTGCAGCTGTGCTAACATCACAATGAAGCATACAGTAAACCTGATGAAGCTAAATTTAAATGCTCTCTTACAATCCTTTGTAGGTAATATATGAACTACACATGATCCCTTTGTAAATCAGACAAAAAATAAAAATGTATCCATATGTTTTCATAAATTGCCAAATATGTATATAAAAACAAAATTTTTTCATATTATGTTTTTGTTCACCAGCTATCTATACTGCTCAAAAAAATAAAGGGAACACTTAAACAACACATCCTAGATCTGAATGAAATAAATAATCTTATTAAATACTTTTTTCTTTACATAGTTGAATGTGCTGACAACAAAATCAAACAAAAATAATCAATGGAAATCCAATTTATCAACCCATGGAGGTCTGGATTTGGAGTCACACTCAAAATGAAAGTGGAAAACCACACTAGAGGCTGATCCAACTTTGATGTAATGTCCTTAAAACAAGTCAAAATGAGGCTCAGTAGTGTGTGTGGCCTCCACGTGCCTGTATGACCTCCCTACAACGCCTAGGCATGCTCCTGATGAGGTGGCGGATGGTCTCCTGAGGGATCTCCTCCCAGACCTGGACTAAAACATCCGCCAACTCCTGGACAGTCTGTGGTGCAACGTGGCATTGGTGGATGGAGCGAGACATGATGTCCCAGATGTGCTCAATTGGATTCAGGTCTGGGGAACGGGCGGGCCAGTCCATAGCATCAATGCCTTCGTCTTGCAGGAACTGCTGACACACTCCAGCCACATGAGGTCTAGCATTGTCTTGCATTAGGAGGAACCCAGGGCCAACCGCACCAGCATATGGTCTCACAAGGGGTCTGAGGATCTCATCTCGGTACCTAATGGCAGTCAGACTACCTCTGGCGAGCACATGGAGGGCTGTGCGGCCCCCCAAAGAAATGCCACCCCACACCATGACTGACCCACCGCCAAACCGGTCATGCTGGAGGATGTTGCAGGCAGCAGAACGTTCTCCACGGCGTCTCCAGACTCTGTCACGTCTGTCACATGCTCAGTGTGAACCTGCTTTCATCTGTGAAGAGCACAGGGCGCCAGTGGCGAATTTGCCAATCTTGGTGTTCTCTGGCAAATGCCAAACGTCCTGCACGGTGTTGGGCTGTAAGCACAACCCCCACCTGTGGACGTCGGGCCCTCAATCCACCCTCATGGAGTCTGTTTCTGACCGTTTGAGCAGACACATGCACATTTGTGGCCTGCTGGAGGTCATTTTGCAGGGCTCTGGCAGTGCTTCTCCTGCTCCTCCTTGCACAAAGGCGGAGGTAGCGGTCCTGCTGCTGGGTTGTTGCCTTCCTACGGCCTCCTCCATGTCTCCGTATGTACTGGCCTGTCTCCTGGTAGCGCCTCCATGCTCTGGACACTACGCTGAGAGACACAGCAAACCTTCTTGCCACAGCTCGCATTGTTGTGCCATCCTGGATGAGCTGCACTACCTGAGCCACTTGTGTGGGTTGTAGACTCCGTCTCATGCTACCACTAGAGTGAAAGCACCGCCAGCATTCAAAAGTGACCAAAACATCAGCCAGGAAGCATTGGAACTGAGAAGTGGTCTGTGGTCCCCACCTGCAGAACCACTCCCTTATTGGGGGTGTCTTGCTAATTGCCTATAATTTCCACCTGTTGTCTATTCCATTTGCACAACAGCATGTGAAATTTATTGTCAATCAGTGTTGCTTCCTAAGTGGACAGTTTGATTTCACAGAAGTGTGATTGACTTGGAGTTACATTGTGTTGTTTAAGTGTTCCCTTTATTTTTTTGAGCAGTGTATATCAATTGAGATATAATTCAAAATGAAAAGGTATTATTTAACTTTTTTAACTCACCTGTAGCCTATTGATTCAGTGTCTCTGTCCTCTGAGGTGTGGTGGGTTGTGTCTGTCACAGGTGCTGGACCCGATGACCTCATACTAAATATCCAAATACCTGCCCTGCTCTGCCACACCTGAGTGTCGTGTCAGGTCAACCTGGTGATGTAGACCACAGTGTATCTACAATGGCATCATATTCCCTATGAAGTGAACTACCTTTGACCAGAGCCCTTTGTACCCTGAACAAAATAAGTGCACTTTATTGGGTATAGGGTGCATTTCAGATGTCGACCAGAACACCAACAAGAGGAGTGTCAGATTGTAGAAAAATAACAAGTATACATGTTTTGTTAAGCTTGCATTCAATTGTCCCTCCCTGCTGCTCACAACAAGCTTCCTTTCACAAGCAGAGTTATGGCTGATATAAGATGAAATGGTCCACCCTGTTACAGACAACCCTGTTACTTTCATTGTCACATTTTATTGCCATTTGTTAAATTTAACCTCTGCAGATTGGAAAACATGTTTTTGTTTATGAATGTTAACATTTGTTCATTATGACAGAATATTACAATTTGGTTTTAATAAATTATGATTTTGTACAAGTGCCCCAGTCCTGTGGAAATAAAGGGCTGCAGAAACCCAGTGATCACAATGATAGAGAAAGACATGGATAGTTACAAAAACAACACTGTACAAAGATACACAATCATAGGGAGGTAGTTCACCATCATAGACACAAGGATAATCACAATGTTATTTGTCCTTTCCCTGTTCCTGTCCCCTTCCCTCTGTCAGGGACATTTCAGAGCCCTGAGAACTCACAGGCAGCAGAATGACATCGCGGACATCATGATACGGTAGTCAACCAAGAAAGTCAGGCAGTATGTTGAAGTACCAAGCAAATGTACCCCCTCCCTCCCTCCCTCCAGTCTGTAAACTGATGCTGCCCATAACCTGGCTTAATGGACCACACCTGACATGCAAATGTTTTCCACTGGTTATGACAACACTAAGTGATGTTTAGTATGGTTGAAGAGTATATGCAGTGCTGTGTAGAATGTGTTATGGATGGATAGGGCCCTGAGTTTTTCCAACCAGGTCAGTTCAAAAGGTAAGGAAAAACTCCAGGACCTAGTTTCACAATATGGTGGTCAATGCAGAAGCATTAAATACAAATGTTCTGAGACCATTATAGCTAGAACTGTCCATTCATTTCAAGGATACAAATATTGAAACATTATTATTTTACTGCCACCACAATGAAATTGGGGAGTGGTCTGTGAATCTGCCTCCGTCCGTCCCATAAGGTTCTCCATTATGGATTTTAAGCCATTAAGAATTTTGTGAAAAACACTTACTCTACTCCTCTGGCACCGAATGATCGATCAGCAAAAATGTTAATATGTGTCATCTACGGACGAAGGTCTCTCAACAATTTTTTTCTTCAGAATAGTACATAAAACAACATGGGTGCTATTGACCAATAAACATTCACATGGGCATGGTCTGACACATAAATAACTCTAATTCATTTAAGGATATTCATATTGTAACACAATTTGTTAGACATGTTACGAACACTGTCAAGACTCAACATATGCAAGAACATTCCTATCGACCAAATTATGACACATGACCCCATGGCGGCACTATTAACGGGCACATATTTATATCTCTTGAACAGTTTGACTCAGAGTGCTGAAATTTGGCACACGTGCTCAGGGATTTGAGTCTAGTTCACACAAACAATATCTCAGACACCAGTATAATCAACTGAATTTTCAATATATCCTGTCCCAATTGAGTTTGAATTGTTTTAACAAATTGCTTGGCTTGAGGCACTGGGCATCTTGTTTTATGACATGCATTATCTGAATTATCCCACAGAATTATACCTACGTAGGACCGGCATCTATGAAGAAACTTTGAATGTCATTGAAATTCCAAGATTTAGCTTAATGTTGGACCAGCTAGCTAGGTTAATCCATGAATCTGTAATAAAAAATATCGCTCTCTAATTTCTGAATCACACTTGTAACTTCAGTAGTAGGCAAGTAGAATAGACTTTGGAGGTGGAGGGGAAGCTTGCCTACACACTCACTGGCAGGCAGGCAACACTGGAATATGTTTCTGAGTGATAGAGTGAGGGATTTGCAAAAGCCATTTGCTGTGTTTTTTGTTAACCTGAAAGAAAATTCCTGGAACAAAAAATAATACTATTAACTGGTTCCCATGTATTTACAATAATGGTTCTGTTCCGGAATAGTATAGATCACTTTCATCTCCGGTTTTTATTCTGTTCCTCGAAAAATTTTGTTCTTTAAATTTTTTTCTCTTCTGTTCCCTGAACCGGTTCCTAACTCTAGTTTGTAGGCCACTGACTACATTGGAAATACATTCAAACATCAAGAATGGGAAAACAATAAAATACCCCTTTTCTCCCCAATTTTGTGATATCCAGTTGGTAGTTACAGTCATGTCCCATCAATGTCGAGAGCCAACGGTCCTCTGAAACACATCCCGCCAAGCCACTCTGCTTCTTGACACACTGCTCTCTTAACACAGAAGCCAGTCACACCAATGTGTTGGAGGAAACATCATACAGCTGGCTACCAAAGTCAACGTTTATGCGCCCAGCTGCACAAGGAGTCTCTAGAGCACGATGGGACAAAGACATCCCAGCCAGCCAAACCCAGATCTCCTCAGCCAATGTGAGCAAGACCTTTAAACAGGTCAACATTCACAAGGCCGCAGGGCCAGAGTCATTACCAGGACGTGTACTCCGAGCATGCGCTGACCAACTGGCAAGTGTCTTCACTGACATTTCAACCTGTCCCTGACTGAGTCTGTAATACCAACATAATTCAAGCAGACCACCTTAGTCCTTGTGCCCAAGAACACTAAGGTAACCTGCCTAAATGACTACCGACCCATAGCGCTCACGTCTGTAGCCATGAAGTGCTTTGAAAGGCTGGTCATGGCTCACATTAACATTATCACAGAAAACCTAGACCCACTCCAATTTGCGTACCGTCCCAACAGATCCACAGATGATGCAATCTCTATTGCACTCCACACTGCCCTTTCACACCTGGACCAAAGGAACACCAATGTGAGAATGCTATTCATTGACTTCAGCTCAGTGTTCAACACCATAGTTCCCACAAAGCTCATCGCTAAGCTAATGACCTTGGGACTACATACCTCCCTCTGCAACTGAATCCTGGACATCTTGACGGGCCACCCCCAGGTGGTAATAGTAGGCAATAACAAATCTGCCATGCTGATCCTCAACTCCGGGGCCCCTCAGGGGCGTGTGCTTAGTGCCCTCCTGTACTCCTTGTTCACCCACGACTGTGTGACCAAGCACGACTCCAACACCATCATTACATTTGCTGACGACACAACAGAGGTGGGCCAGATCACTGACAACGATGAGACAGCCTGTAGGGAGGAGGTCAGAGAGCTGGCAGTGTGGTGCCAGGAAAACAACCTCTCACTCAACGTGAGCAAGACAAAGGAGCTGATCATGGACTACAGGAAAATAGACTTAGCCTCATTTAGTACAACATAGACTTACAATTTTAACAATTATTTAATTGAACCTTTATTTAAGCAGGGAGTCATCTTGAGACCTCGGCCTCTTTTGCAGTTGAGCCCTGCATGAACACATCAATTAAACAACAATTACACTATGCATTTCTACACATCAATTACACAACTCTCCCTTGGAATCAGATGGTAGACCTACAGAACTAGATAAAGCCTATTATCTATCCTCTATTATCTCTTAGAGACCTCTGATACAGGGAAGTTTCCCAGCCCTGTGGAGGTAGAGGAGGGGCTGCACCAACCCAGTAATCACATTGATGGTGAAACAAATGCTTAAGGCTGACAAACACTCTTCAAAATTCAAGTAACATTTGAAAGGTATTGTTATCTCATAAGGAAGATAATTCACCATCATAGCCACCATGATAATCAAAATTATCCTGAAGGCCCTCATCTTCATGTTATTTGTCCCCTCCCCCTCCCCTCCCCTGGCCCGGGACGTTTCAGAGCCCTGAGAACTGAGAGGCAGCAGAATAGCTTCAACAAAAACAACATCAGAAACTCACACCAGTAAACATGAAATACAAAATGTTTTTCACTCCCAATCATAAAGAACAGACAGGACCCAAGCACCATCAGCCAGACAACACTACAACACCCCACCCTGTATCTCAGGGGTTTGTACTTCAAGAAGACCACAGGGTGGACCACTGCCAGGTAGCGCTCTACACAGATACAGCACTGGAACATTGGGCGGCCTGTCATTAGAAAACCGTAAGAAAATTCCATGATGTACGAGACAACGATTGTGGGGTGGTTTAGCCAGACAAAATACAAAATGGAAAACAGGCAGAAGAGGATCTCAGACACGGCCAGGTTGAGAGCGAAGACCTCTGAAGTCATTGTCCCTCCCGCTCCGGTCAGTATCAGCCACAGGATGTAGATATTGGTGGGGAGGCCCAGGATGAAGTTGATTGCATAGGAAGCAGTGCTGATTGATTGGTCTTGGGACAAGTAGGCAGCAAATTGATTTTCAGGCAGGGAAGAGTTTGTAGCTGAGGATGAAGTATTCATCTCTTCACATGGTGCTGTTCTGATGTGTAACATGGTGCTGTTCTGATGTGTATCTCCTGATGTGTAACAGGAGATATAGACAGAGAGATAGATTAATGCTTTAAAACACCATTATGAACAGACAATCATAAAGTATTGATGCAATTGTGGAATATTACAATTACAATGTAGTACTACGATATTACCTAAAGCCCAATACATTCATTTTCAGCAATCCAGAATTTCAGAACTTGCATTGAAAATAAAGGAAATTGTATTACTTTTGTATAGGGTACACTCCCTTGACCCCCCAAGAAACTCAAAAGTAACTACAGCAATAATTCTGATTTTTAGGACAAAATACCTTGACTGATGGACCTCTTCTCTCTCCTGGAAAGTTTCTGTGTCAAGAAGTGAATGCTTGGTCATACACAACAGACACAACATAACAGGGGTGAAACATATGGAAATGAAGGAGGTACTTCCTAACCTTATCCAATGAGAATTCTCGTCTTTGTTTTTTAACCCCATTCAAAACCTTTTCCAATTGCTGTGTCCTGAACACAAGCCAGGTCTATGGGGCCCAGCTTGTACACCTGTGCGTCACAAACAGGTGCAGCAGGTCATTACACCTATGCAAATTATTGTGTTTGTCAGGACCTAATGTACATGCACAGTCTATGATTGATTGAAGAATTTTGTAAGTGACCACACCTACACAGTAGCAATGGACAGGAGACTTCATAACCATGTGACGTGATCGGAATAATACTGAATAAATATATAAACCTAACATGCAACAATTTCAAAGATTTTACTGAGTTACAGTTGTCCGTAGCTTACACCTGACTATACCATAACCCCACCGCTACCAATGGACACACGGTTCAAAATGTTGACATCAGCAAACCGCTCACCCACATGACGTCCTACACGTGGTCTGCACTTGTCAGGACGGTTGGACATACTACCATATTCTCTAAAATGATGTTGGAGGCAGCTTATGGTAGAGAAATGAACATTCAATTCTTAGACTCTGGTGGACAGTCCTGCTCTCAGCATGCCATTTACACGCTCCCTCAAAACTTGAGACATCTGTGGTGTTGTATAGCGTGACCAAATTGCACATTTTAGAGTGGCTTTTTATCTACCCCAGCACAAGGTGCACCTATGTAAAAACCATGCTGTTTAATCAGCTTCTTCTTCAGGGCTAAGCTGCCTGCCCTCCAGGACCTCTACACCAGGCGGTGTCAGAGGAAGGCTTTAAAAACTGTCAAGACCCCAGCCACCCCAGTCATAGACTGTTCTCTCTACTACCGCATGGCAAGCGGTACCGGAATGCCAAGTCTCAGACAAAAAGGCTTCTCAACAGTTTTTACCCCCAAGCCATAAGACTCCTGAACAGGTAATCAAATGGCTTCCCGGACTATTTGCATTGTGTGCCCCCCAACCCCTCTTTTTACGCTGCTGCTACTCTCTGTTTATCATATATGCATAGTCACTTTAGCTATACATTCATGTACATACTACCTCAATTGGCCCGACCAACCAGTGCCCCCGCACATTGGCTAACCGGGCTATCTGCATTGTGTCCCACCACCCACCACCCACCACCCACCAACCCCTCTTTTAGTCTACTGTTACCCTCTGTTCATCATATATGCATAGTCACTTTACCCATATCTACATGTACATACTACATGACTAACCGGTGTCTGTATGTAGCCTCGCTACTTTTATAGCCTCGCTACTGTTATAGCCTCGCTACTGTATATAGCCTCGCTACAGTTATTTTTCACTGTCTTTTTACTGTTGTTTTTCTTTCTTTACTTACCTATTGTTCACCTAATACCTTTTTTTGCACTGTTGGTTAGAGCCTGTAAGTAAGCATTTCACTGTAAGGTCTACCTACACCTGTTGTTTTCGGCGCACGTGACAAATAAACTTTGATTGATTTGATTCTTGATATGCCAAAACTGTCTGGTGGATGAAATATTTTGTCAAAACAGAAATGCTCAATAACAGGGATGTGAACAAATTTTTTGAAATAAGCATTTTGTGCTTAATAACATTTTCAGGGATATTTTATATCAGGTCATGAAACATGGGACCAACACTACGTGTTGCATTTATATTTTTGTTCAGTATAGTTTAGTTTAGGGATGAGGTTAGGGGTTAAGTTTATGCTTAGGCGGATGGGGTTAACTTTAGGTCTAAGGTTAGGGTAAGGTTTAAGGTTAGCGCAAGGGAACAGTTTGGGCTATGCAGGGTTTGTGTAACCGCGATTCTGAACCACAGTATAGTTATGTTGTCTCTTCATTACACATACTGTTTAGCCTTGGCAAGTCCTGTTGTTTTGGATTTTGCGCCCCATTGGCTTAAAGGGATAGTGCAAGATTCTGGCAATAATTAGGTCTTTTCGAGAGTTAAGGCGTATGCATGCTTCCCATCCGTAACAGTACAGAACTGTTTGTGCAGATATTAAATCAAAGCAAATCACATTTTATTGGTCACATACACATGTTTAGAAGATGTTATTGTGGGTGTTGCGAAATGCTTGTATTTCTTGCTCCAACAGTGCAGTATTATCTAACAATTCACAACAATACACACAATACACACAAACCTAAAAGTAAAAGAATGGAATGAAGGAATATACAAATACTAGGACGAGCAATGTCGGAGTGGCATAGACTAAAATACAGTAGAGTAGATTACAGTATATACATATGAGATTAGTAAAACACAAATATGTAAACATTATTAAAGTGAACAGTGTTCAATTATTAAAGTGGCCAGTGATTTTAAGTCTATGTATATAGGGCAGCAGCCTCTAAGGTGCAGGGTTACATAACTGGGTGGAAGCCGCCTAGTGATGGCTATTTAACAGTCTGAAGGCCTTGAGATAAATGATGTTTTTCAGTCTCTCGGTCCCAGCTTTGATGTACCTGTACTGACCTCGCCTTCTGGATGATAGCAGGGTGAACAGGCAGTGGCTCGGGTGGTTGTTGTCCTTGATGACCTTTTTGGATTTCCTGTGACATTGGGTGCATTAGGTTTCCTGAAGGGCAGGTCGTTTGCCACGGGTGATGCATTGGGTAGACTGCACCACCCTGTGGAGAGCCTTGCAGTTGCGGTCGGTGCGGGATGCTCTCAATTGTGCACCTGTAAAAGTTTGTGAGGGTTTTAAGTGCCAAGCCAAATGTCTCCAGCCTCCTGAGGCTCTTGCGCCTTCTTCACTACACTGTCTGTGTGGGTGGACTATTTCAGATCTTCAGTGATGTGTACGCTGAGGAACTTGAAGCTTTCCACCTGGTCCAATGTGGTCCCTTCGATGTGGAAAGGGGTGTGCTCCCTCTTCTGTTTCCTGAAGTCCGCGATCAGCTCCTTTTTTTTGTTGACATTGAGTCAACATTGAGTTTTTTTCCTGGCACCACACACCCAGGGCCCTCACTTCCTCCCTGTAGGCTGTTTCGTCATTGCTGGGAATCAGGCCTACTACTGTTGTGTCATCTGCAAACTTGATGATTGAGTTGGTGGCGTGTGTGGCCACACAGTCATGGGTGAACAGGGAGGGAGTACAGTGAGGGGATCCCTTGCTGATTTTGTATGTTTGCCCACTGACAAAGAAATCATCAGTCTATAATTTTAATGGTAGGTTTATTTGAACACTGAGAGACAGAATAACAACAAAAAAATTCAGAAAAACGCATGTAAAAAATGTTATAAATTGATTTGCATTTTAATAATGGGCTATGTACAGGTGCATTGATCTGTGAGCTGCTCTAACAGCTGGTGCTTAAAGCTAGTGAGGGAGATATGGGTCTCCAGCTTCAGTGATTTTTGCAGTTTTTTCCAGTCATTGGCAGCAGAGAACTGGCAGGAAAGGCGGCCAAAGGAGAAATTGGATTTGGGGATGACCAGTGAGATATATCTGCTTGAACACATGCTACGGGTGGATGCTGCTATGGTGACCAGTGAGCTGAGATAAGGCGGGGCTTTACCTAGCAAAGACTTGTAGATGACCTGGAGCCAGTGGGTTTGGCGACGAGTATGAAGTGAGGGCCAGCCAACGAGAGCGTACAGGTCGCAGTGTTGGGTAGTACATGGGGCTTTGGTGTCAAAACAGATGGCATTGTGATAGACTGCATCCAATTTGTTGAGTACTTGAGGATCGGTAGGATGGTCAGCTTTACGAGGGTATGTTTGGCTGCAGGAGTGAAGGATGCTTTGTTAAGAAATAGGAAGCCGATTCTAGATTTGTTTTTGGATTTGAGATGCTTAACATGAGTCTGGAAGGATAGTTTACAGTCTTACCAGACACCTAGGTATTTGTAGTTGTCCACATATTTTAAGTCAGAACCGTCCAGAGTAGTGATGCTGGATGGGCAGGCAGGTGCAGGCAGTGACCGGTTGAAGAGCATGCAGTTAGTTTTACTTGCATTTAAGAGCAGTTGGAGGCCACGGAAGGAGAGTTGTATGGCATTGAAGCTCGTTTTGAGTTTAGCTAACACAGTGTCCAAAGAAGGGCCAGAAGTATACAGAATGGTGTCATCTGCGTAGAGGTGGATCAGAAAATCACCAGCTGTGAGAATGACGTCATTGATGTGTACATAGAAGAGACTCAGCCCGAGAATTGAACCCTGTGGCATCCCCATAGAGACTGCAAGAGGTCCGGACAACAGGCCCTCCGATTTGACACACTGAACTCTATCAGAGAAGTAGTTGGTAAACCAGGTGAGGGTATCATTTGAGAAACCAAGGCTGTTGAGTCTGCCGATAAGAATGTGGTGATTGACAGAGTCGAAAACCTTGGCCAGGTCGATGAATACGGCTGCACTGTAATGTCTCTTATCGATGGCGGTTATGATATCGTTTAGGACCTTGAGAGGGGCTGAGGTGCACCCATGACCAGCTCTGAAACCGGATTGCATAGCGGAGAAATTACGGTGGGATTCGAAATGGTCGGTAATCTGTTTGTTGACTTGGCTTTCGAAGACCTTAGAAAGGCAGGGTAGGATGGATATAGGTCTATAACAGTTTGGGTCTAGAGTGTCTCCCCCTTTTGAAGAGGGGGATGACTGCGGCAGCTTTCCAATCTTTGGGAATCTCAGACGATACGAAAGAGAGGTTGAACAGGCTAGAAATAGGGGTTGCAACAATTTCGGCAGATCATTTTAAAAAGAGAGGGTCCAGATTGTCTAGCCCGGCTGATTTGTAGGGGTCCAGATTTTGCAGTTCTTTAACCTCTTACAGCCCTTTAGGGATAGGGGGCAGTATTGACAATTTCGAAAGAAATATGTGCCCATATTAAGCTGCCTCCAACTCAAACTCAGAAGCTAGGATATGCATATTATTAGTATTATTAGATTTGGATAGAACACACTCTGAAGTTTCCAAAACTGTTTGAATGATGTCTGTGAGTATAACAGAACTCATATGGCAAGCAAAAACCTGAGAGAAATCCTACCAGGAAGTGGAAATCTGGATGCGTGGGCTCTCTTCAAGTCAAGAACATCAGCTATCTAGATTTGGGTGAAGGAGAAATGGGGGAGGCTTGAGCGAGTTGCTGTGGGGAGTTGTGGTGGTTCATTTCTTTACTATCAAATGAAGAGAGACAAACTTATCACACAAGTCAGAGTTACACTTAAACTAAATCTTTAATAGTGAGAGCTTTGCAATAGCAATGACTTGTCAACGATTCACCAACACAATCACTACTGAGATCTTTTATAGCAAAGATCCACTCCCTAGTCGACATAACAAACCACAGATACAGTGGGGCAAAAAAGTATTTAGTCAGCCACCAATTGTGCAAGTTCTCCCACTTAAAAAGATGAGAGGCCTGTAATTTTCATCATAGGTACACGTCAACTATGACAAACAAAATGAGAAGAAAAAAAATCCAGAAAATCACATTGTAGGATTTTTTATGAATTTATTTGCAAATTATGGTGGAAAATAAGTATTTGGTCACCTACAAACAAGAAAGATTTCTGGCTCTCACAGACATGTAACTTCTTCTTTAAGAGGCTCCTCTGTCCTCCACTCGTTACCTGTATTAATGGCACCTGTTTGAACTTGTTATCAGTATAAAAGACACCTGTCCACAACCTCAAACAGTCACACTCCAAACTCCACTATGGCCAAGACCAAAGAGCTGTCAAAGGACACCAGAAACAAAAGTGTAGACCTGCACCAGGCTGGGAAGACTGAATCTGCAATAGGTAAGCAGCTTGGTTTGAAGAAATCAACTGTGGGAGCAATTATTAGGAAATGGAAGACATACAAGACCACTGATAATCTCCCTCGATCTGGGGCTCCACGCAAGATCTCACCCCATGGGGTCAAAATGATCACAAGAACGGTGAGCAAAAATCCCAGAACCACACGGGGGGACCTAGTGAATGACCTGCAGAGAGCTGGGACCAATTTAACAAAGCCTACCCTCAGTAACACACTACGCCGCCAGGGACTCAAATCCTGCAGTGCCAGACGTGTCCCCCTGCTTAAGCCAGTATATGTCCAGGCCCATCTGAAGTTTGCTAGAGAGCATTTGGATGATCCAGAAGAGGATTGGGAGAATGTCATATGGTCAGATGAAACCAAAATAGAACTTTTTGGTAAAAACTCAACTCGTCGTGTTAGGAGGACAAAGAATGCTGAGTTGCATCCAAAGAAACATCATGCTTTGGGGCTGTTTTTCTGCAAAGGGACCAGGACGACTGATCCGTGTAAAGGAAAGAATGAATGGGGCCATGTATCGTGAGATTTTGAGTGAAAACCTCCTTCCATCAGCAAGGGCATTGAAGATGAAACGTGGCTGGGTCTTTCAGCATGACAATGATCCCAAACACACCGCCCGGGCAACGAAGGAGTAGCTTCGTAAGAAGCATTTCAAGGTCCTGGAGTGGCCTAGCCAGTCTCCAGATCTCAACCCCATAGAAAATCTTTGGAGGGAGTTGAAAGTCCGTGCTGCCCAGCGACAGCCCCAAAACATCACTGCTCTAGAGGAGATCTGCATGGAGGAATGGGCCAAAATACCAGCAACAGTGTGTGAAAACCTTGTGAAGACTTACAGAAAACGTTTGACCTGTGTCATTGCCAACAAAGGGTATATAACAAAGTATTGAGATAAACTTTTGTTATTGGCCAAATACTTATTTTCCATAATTTGCAAATAAATTCATAAAAAATCCTACAATGTGATTTTCTGGATTTTTTTTCTTCTCATTTTGTCTGTCATAGTTGAAGTGTACCTATGATGAAAATTACAGGCCTCTCTCATCTTTTTAAGTGGGAGAACTTGCACAATTGGTGGCTGACTAAATACTTTTTTGCCCAACTGTATTAGGAACAGTTCACAAAGTGAGACTTTAGAAATGAGAAAGGAGTATCCCGTAGCCAGATAGCATTCGCTATAAATTATCGTTTAGTTTTGCCCCTAAGACGAGGTTGCTATCTTGTTCATGTTACTCCTAGCACACAACACCAACTCATCCAATGGCATAAATCAATTGTCAACTCTAGACATTACGACACACATCCACCAAGGCCAAAGGAGGGAGTGACTGGTGCACAGACATTGTGGAAACCAGTAATTGGTTCCCCATTAATCACACCATCCCTTCACATGATTTAACAGATACATTCACATATGAAGACAATGTTCCCTCCAGTCCTCTTCCCTTTCTGATATTCTGCATAGCACCAGGGACATGTGAATGACAAGCCTGACCGCTCCCCTCTCTGGGCCCCAGGTGACTGAACCCCAGCTGAGGGAAGAAGTGCAACTGCCAACACCAGAGTCCGAAGGGATACATTCTAATAACAAGTATATCACATAAGCATACAGTATTATGCAAATAAGACATCTTAATTATCTATGTTACCCAACTAATTCTGATTCATCCACCACAGGTGCAGGGCTGTTGACCGGGGTAGGGGTAGCCAGGTGGAACGCATGGCCAGCCGTAGTAAAATGCTTATTGAAATTCTCAATTATAGTGGATTTATCGGTGGTGACAGTGTTTCCTAGCCTCAGTGCAGTGGGCAGCTGGGAGGAGGCGCTCTTATTCTCCATGGACTTTACAGTGTCCCAGAACTTTTTTGAGTTTGTGCTACAGGATGCACATTTTTGTTTGAAAAAGCTAGCCTTAGTTTTCCTAACTGCCTGTGTATATTGGTTCCTAACTTCCCTGAAAAGTTGCATATCACGGGGGCTATTTGATGCTAATGCAGAATGCCACAGATGTTTTTTTGCTGGTCAAGGGCAGTCAGGTCTGGAGAGAACCAAGGGCTATATCTGTTCCTGGTTCAACATTTTTTGAAAGGGGCATGCTTATTTAAGAAGATGAGGAAGGTACTTTTAAAAAATGGCCAGGCATCCTCTACTGACGGGATGAGGTCAATATCCTTCCAGGATACACCGGCCAAGTCGATTAGGAAAGCCTGCTCGCTGAAGTGTTTTAGGGAGCGTTTGATAGTGATGAGGGGTGTTCGTTTGACCGTAGACCCGTTACGGATGCAGGCAGTGATTGCTGAGATCTTGGTTGAAAACAGCAGAGGTATATTTGGAGGGCAAGTTGGTTAGGATGATATCTATGAGGGTGCCCGTGTTTATGGATTTGGGGTTGTACCTGGTGGGTTCATTGATAGTTTCTGAGAGATTGAGGGCATCAAGCTGAGATTGTAGGATGGCCGGGGTGTTACGCATGTCCCAGTTTCGGTCACCTAGCAGCATGAGCTCTGAAGATAGATGGGGGCAATCAGTTCACATATGGTGTCCAGGGCACAGCTAGGGGAAGAGGGTGGTCTATTGCAAGTGACAACTATGAGAGACTTGTTTCTGGAGATGTGCATTTTTAAAAGTAGAAGGTCGAATTGTTTGGGTACAGACCTGGATAGTAAGACAGAACTCTGCAGGCTATCTCTGCAGTAGATTGCAACACCGCCCCCTTTGGCAGTTTTATCTTGTCAGAAAATGATATAGTTAGGAATTACATTTTCAGGGTTTTTGGTGGTCTTCCTGAGCCAGGATTCAGACACGGCTAGGACATCCGGGTTGGTAGAGGATGCCTGGTACCTTCCTCATCTTCTTAAATAAGCATTCCCCTTTCAAAAAATGCTAGGGCAGTGAATAAAACAAACTTAGGAAGGAGGCTTCTAATGTTAACATGCATGAAACCAAGGCTTTTACAGTTACAGAATACAAATGCTAGCGCCTGGGGAATGGGAGCGGAGCTTGGCACTGCAGGGCCTGGATTAACCTCCACATCACCAGAGGGACAGAGGAGGAGTAGGATAAGGGTACGGCTAAAGGCTAAAATAACTGGTCGTCTAGTGCGTTCAGAACAGAGAGTAAAAGGAGCAGATTTCTGGGCATGGTAGAATAGATTCAAGGCATAATATACAGACAAAGGTATGGCAGGATGTGGATACAGTGAGGGTAAACCTGTGCATAGAGTGACGATGAAAGAGATATTGCCCTTAGAAATATAATTTAAACCAGGTGATTTCACTGCATGTGTGGTGGGTGGAACTAAAGTGTTAAATAAGGCGTTTTGAGCAGGGCTAGAGACTCTACAGTGAAATAAGGCAATAAATACTAACCAAAAATGTTAGCGACAGGCATGTGTAGCCGAGTGATCATAGGAGTCCAGTGAGTGGCTTCAGGTAGCTTGAGGGCCGGGGTTAGCAAGATAACAGAAGGGCCTCGGAGGGACGTCGCGACGGATGAAAGTCTGTTGTGGCCCCCTCGTGCTGTAACATCGGCAGATGGATCAGCATGGCTCCGTGTGGTAAACCAGGCCAATTGGCAGAGTAGGTATAGTGGCCAGAGAACATGTCCGGTGGGCCTCTTAATAAATCCTGTTAGGGACAGACGTCCCACTAGCGGAACGCCTCACCAATATCAAATGGTATAGCGTGGCGCTAATTACAAATACCTCAAAAATGCAAAAACTTCAATTTCTCAAACATGTGACTATTTTACACCATTTTAAAGACAAGACTCTCCTTTATCTAACCGCATTGTCCGATTTCAAAAAGGCTTTACAACGAAAGCAAAACATTAGATTATGTCAGGAGAGTACCCTCCCAAATATAATCACACAGCCATTTTCATGTCACAAAAACCAAAACCACAGCTAAATGCAGCACTAACCTTTGATGATCTTCATCAGATGACACTCCTAGGACATTATGTTATACAATACATGCATGTTTTGTTCAATCAAGTTCATATTTATATCAAAAAACAGCTTTTTACATTAGCATGTGATGTTCAGAACTAGCATACCCACCGCAAACTTCCGGTGAATTTACTAAATTACTCACGATAAACGTTGACAAAAAAACATAACAATTATTTTAAGAATTATAGATACAGAACTCCTTTATGCACTCGCTATGTCCGATTTTAAAATAGCTTTTCGGTGAAAGCACATTTTGCAATATTCTGAGTAGATAGCCCGGCCATCACAGGCTAGCTATTTTGACACCAACCAAGTGTGGTACTCACCAAACTCCGATTTACTATTAGAAAGTTTTGATTACCTTTGCTGTTCTTCATCAGAATGCACTCCCAGGACTTCTACTTCAATAACAAATGTTGGTTTGGTTCCAAATAATCCATAGCTATATCCAAATAGCGGCGTTTTGTTCGTGCGTTCAAGACACTATCCGAAGGGTAAAGAAGGGTGACGCGCCCGACGCATTTCGTGACAAAAAAATTCTAAATATTCCATTATCGTACTTCGAAGCATGTCAAACGCTGTTTAAAATCAATTTTTATGCTATTTTTCTCATAAAAAAGCGAAAATATTCCGACCGGGAGTCGTTGTTTTCGTTCAAAGAGAGAAAAAGTAAACATGGTGTCGGCTCGTGCACACGCCTCCAGTCTCATTGTCCTCTGATAGACCACTTAGCAAATGTGCTAATGTTTTTCAGCCAGGGCTCCAAAGACATCATTCAGCTTTTTCCCACCTTATGGGAGCGTTAGAAAATGTCACGTTATGCCAGAGATCCCGTTTTGGTTAGAGATGATCAAGAAGGCCAAGATATAGTCAGAGAGAGCGCTTCCTGTTTGGAATCTTCTCAGGTTTTGGCCTGCCAAATGAGTTCTGTTATACTCACAGACACCATTCAAACAATTTTAGAAACTTTAGGGTGTTTTCTATCCAAATCAAACAATTATATGCATATTCTAGTTACTGGGCAGGAGTAGTAACCAGATTAAATCGGGTACGTTTTTTATCCGGCTGTGCAAATACTGCCCCCTATCCCCAACAGGTTTTAAGACAGACAGAGAGACAGACAAACAAGGAGACCCATAAATATGCATTTAATTTCATCAACCCAACAATATCCACATTGTAACTTTCAAGCACAATCATCATCCATAATTTCAATAAAAAACGCATGTGAATGGCAGTAAAATAAAATCATACTAATGACACCATTGACACCAGGTCTATTTACATACAAGGATTTAGTACAAAACCATACTATATCACGCTTGACATTTAAAGGCAATTTCCAATGTAGCCGACACGTGCAGCATTTACCTTGAATGCTATCTCCACAATTTTTTTCCTGTTGCCTTTAAAAGCCGCATTGTCTACAAGCGCGATCGGTTTAAATCCTGGCCCAAATTACTATATGTGTACGATTTGAGGAGTTCTTAGGTTGGTTTACACTGTATGTGGGTACATAAACGGAATAACCAATATTATCAAAAGATAATCTACAGGGGGGAGAATCAATCCAACACTTTCTAGGCTACTGATTACTATGAAAATACATAAATTGGGAAGCAAGCAAATCAAATCAAATGTTATTTGTTACATGAGCCAAATACAAAGGTGTAGACCTTACAGTGAAATGCTTACCTACAAGCAGTTAACCAAGAATGGAGTTTTAAGAAAAATACCAAAAATAAATAAATAAAAGTAACAAATAATTAAAGAGCAGTAGTAAAATAACAAGAGCAAGGCTTTTCCACATGGAAAGAAAAATCATTAATTCATGTAAATTCCCTAATTAATATGAAAAAAAAGAACATGGAAATAGTAATATATACTACTTTTTAAAACACTGACGGGTTAACGAGATTTTGTCTATTTGTCTTAGACCTCTCATGAAGGGCAGCTTCCCCAGCTTTCCAACCCTGTGGAGGTAGAGGAGGGGCTGCACAAACCCAGAGATTACAATGATGCAGAAACAAATGGACATGGCTGAAAAAAAGTCCACATATGGAATGTAAATTTTAGTAGATATCACCAGTACTATTGGGAGTTGAGACAAAGTAGCATACACCAGGAATATCAAAATGATCTTAAAGGCCTTCATCTTAATGCTGTGTGTCCCTTCCCTGTCTCCATCCCCTGGCCCTGGACGTTTCAGAGCCCAGAGAACTGAGAGGCAGCAGAATGACATCAGCAAAAAATAGATCAGAGACTGGCCAAGAACAGAGTAGTGTGACACTAGTGAAAAGTTATCAAACATACGTAGAAAGCATGACCCAAGAACCATCAGCCAGACAACACTACAACACACAACCCTGTATCTCAGGGCTTTGTACTTGAGGAATACCACAGGGTGGACCACCGCCAGGTAGCGCTCCACACAGATACAGCACTGGAACAGGGGACGACCGGTGTTCAAGAAACCAAGAGAAAATGCTCCAAGGTATGCAAGTGCAGTTTTAGGGACATGCCGGTGGACAAGGGCAAAAACAGAAAATAGGCAGTAGAGGACCTCAGACACAGCCAGGTTGAGAGAAAAGAACTCTGAGGCCATCGTTCCTCCTGCTCCAACCAGGATCAGCCACAGGACGTAGACATTGGTGGGGAGACCCAGGATGAGGTTGATTGTATAGGAGGCAGTGTAGATGGATGTGATTTGTGCATTGAGAGCAGCTACTGAAGAACTGTTTGTCAATGAGATGTTCATGTCTTCACCTTATGTGCTGGTGTGATGTGCTTCAGTATTCTATAACAATAAAGAGGTTTCACAAGGATTTGTTCTGTTGCAATGCAGCAGTAAAACTTGAAACAATCAAAGGTATCAAGGTTGGGTTCAATTCCATTTCAACTCAGTTAATTCAGGAAAATCATCAATACCAGCACTAAATAAGTGACTTTGGGTCCTTGAAAAGTACTATAGAAGTATCATGTATTATTATTATTACTAAAATGACATGTTATTAACTCAATGTCTTTTTAATGACATCGAATGATATTGTCACATTTTAGTAAATCTAGCATATATTCTCATTGGTTCTTAAATCAGAGATACAGTCAGAGACAAAATGAACAAACCTGAATAGACGGTGTTCTCTTCTTGTCTGAAGGTGAAGGGATGACGTTAGGTTGACAAGCTGAAACAGGAGTGCAGACATTAACACACCCTCACTCAGTCTCTCAGTGAGTTAATTTTGCATCACCTGGTGCCCTGGTGGGTGGAGATTTCACTTTAGGACCAGTAAAATGGAAAAGGTACTCACCAAGTCACCCCGTCTCTCCCCTTCCCTCAGCCACAACCACACCCTCAGCCACGCCCACCAAGACACCTGCGTTGCTCAGGTCTGTAAACTGACGCTGCCCATTACCTCACTAGGTGGACCGAACCTGACATGCAAATGTTTTTCACTGGTTGTGGCAGCACTAAGTGATGTTTAGCATGGTTGAAGAGAATATACTGTGCTGTGTAGAATGTGTTATGGATGGATAGGTACCAAAATTCACCCAACTTATTGTGGGAAGCTTGTGGAAGGCTACCCAAAACGTTTGACCAAAGTTAAACAATTTAAAGGCAATGCTACCAAATACCAATTGAGTGTATGTGAACTTCTGACCCACTGGGAATGTGATGAAAGAAATTAAAGCTATTTCTCCTGACAGAGCAGGTGTAACTGAGTCCAGTTTGTAGGCCTCCTTGCTCCACACGCTTTGTGATGGTCACTCCAATACCTTGACTTTGTTGTCCTTAAGCCATTTTGCCACAACTTTGGAAGTATGCTTGGGGTCATTGTCCATTTGGAAGACCCATTTGCGACCAAGCTTTAACTTCTGACTGATGTCTTGACATGTTGCTTAAATATATCCCCATAAATTTCCTCCCTCATGATGCCATCTATTTTGTGAAGTGCACCAGCCCCTCCTACAGCAATGCATCCCCACAACATGATGCTGCCACCCCCGTGCTTCACGGCTGGGATGGTGTTCTTCAGCTTGCAAGCCTCCCCCTTTTTTCTCCAAACATAACGATGGTCATTATGGCCTAACAGTTCATTTTTGTTTCATCAGACCAGAGGACATTTCATCAAAAAGTATGATGTTTGTCCCCATGTGCAGTTTCAAACCGTAGTCTTGCTTTTTTATGGCGGTTTTGGAGCAGGGGCTTCTTCCTTGCTAAGTGGTCTTTCAGGTTATGTCGATATAGGACTTGTTTAATGTGGACATAGATACATTTGTACGTGTTTCCTCCAGCATCTTCACAAGGTCCTATGCTTTTGTTTTGGGATTGATTTGGACTTTTCGCACCAAAGTACGTTCATCTCTAGGAGACAGAACGAGTCTCCTTCCTGAGCGGTATGACGGCTGCGTGTTCCAATGGTGTTTATACTTGCATACTATTGTTTCTACAGATTAACGTGGTACCTTCAGGCATTTGTAAATTGCTCCCAGGGATGTAACAGACTTGTTGAGGTCTACAATTGTTCTTGGATGATTTGTTTTTATTTTCATATGGTGTCAAGCAAAGATGCACTGAGTTTGTAGGCCTTGAAATAAATCCACAGGTACACCTCCAATTGACTCAAATTAGCCTATCAGAAGCTTCTAAAGCCATTACATCTTTTTCTGGAATTTTCCAAGCTGTTGTAAGGCACAGTCAATCTTCTGACCCACTGGAATTGTGATCCAGTGAATTATAAGTGAAATAATCTGTCTGTAAACAATTTTTGGAAAAATTACTTGTCATGCACAGAGCAGATGTCCTAATCGACTTTGCAAAACTATATTTTGTTAACAAGAAATTTGTGGAGTGGTTGGAAAATGAGTGTTAACGACTCCAACATAAGTGTATGTAAACTTCCGACTTCAACTGTAGGTCTTCCTTTTGTCCAGGCGTGAAAAGGCAGTGTGGATCTTTTGGGGCGGTATGCAAATTGGAGTGGGTCTAGGGTTTATGGGTTGATGGTGTTGATGTGAGCCATGACCAACCTTTCAAAGTATTTCAATAGGGACAGACTTCAGTGCTACGGGTCTGTAGGCGTTTAGGCAGGTTATCTTAGTGTTCTTGGGTACAGGGACAATGGTGGTCTGCTTGAAACATGTTGGTATTACAGACTCAGACAGGGAGAGGTTGAAAATGTCAGTGAAGACACTTGTTAGTTGGTCAGCGCATGCTCATAGTACAAGTCCTGGTAATCCGCCTGGCCCTGCGGCCTTGTGAATGTTGACCTCTTTAAAGGTCCTACTCACTTTGGCTACGGAGAGTGATCACACAGTCGTCCCGAACAGCTGATGCTTTCACGCATGTTACTTGCCTCGAAGCAAGCATCGAAGTTATTTAACTCATCTGGTAGGCTCGTCTCACTGGGCAGCTGTCGGCTGTGCTTCCCTTTGTATTCTGTAATAGTTTGCAAGCCCTACCACATCCGACGAGCATCGGAGACGGTGTAGTACGATTCGATCTTAGTCCTGTATTGACTCTTTGCCTGTTTGATGGTTCATCGGAGGGCATAGCAGGATTTATTACAAGCTTCGGGGTTTGAGTCCCTCTCCTTGAAAGCGGCAGCTCTACCCTTTAGCTCAGTGCAAACGTTGCCTGTAATCCATGGCTTCAAGTTGTGGTATGTACGTACAGCCACTGTGGTGACGACATCCTCAATGCACTTATTGATGAAGCCAGTGACTGATGTGGTGTAACATCGGAAGAATCCAGGAACATATTCCAGTCTGTGTGTCACGAATACTGCCGAGGGTAGTTCCTCTCCCTGTTCGGGTGGCGCTCGGCGGTCGTCGTCACCGGCCTACTAGCTGCCATCAATCCCCTTTTCGTTTTTCTGTTAGTCATGTCTTTATTAGTTGCACCTGTGTTCTGTTAGTTAACCTGTTTAGGATAGGGGGCAGTATTTTCACATCCGGATAAAAAACGTACCCGATTTAATCTGGTTATTACTCCTGCCCAGAAACTAGAATATGCATATAATTATTTGATTTGGATAGAAAACACCCTAAAGTTTCTAAAACTGTTTGAATGGTGTCTGTGAGTATAACAGAACTCATATGGCAGGGCAAAACCTGAGAAGATTCTTTTTGGGAAGTGCCCTGTCTGACCATTTCCTGTCCTTCTATAGCCTCTTTATCGAAAATAGAGGATCTCTGCTGTAACGTGACATTTTCTAAGGCTCCCATAGGCTCTCAGAAGGCGTCAGAACAGGGAATGATAACTCTGCAGTCCCTGGGCGAAAAACAGAAGGGGTTTTGGAAAGTGGTCATTCTGAGAACAATGACACTGGTGCGCGCATGCATGTGAAGACTCCATTTTCTATTTTCAGTGTTTGAATGAAAACAAGGTCTCCCAGTTGGAATATTATCGCTATTTTACGCTATTTTGTGTGATTATTTTTGGCAGGGTACTCTCCTGACATAATCTAATGTTTTGCTTTCGCTGTAAAGCCTTTTTGAAATCGGACAATGTGGTTAGATTAAAACCTGTTTGGTCTAGGGGGCAGTATTGAGAATTTTGGAAAAAATATGCCCATTTTTAACTGCCTCCTACACCAACTCAGAAGCTAGAATATGCATATTATTGTTCAGGTTTGGATAGAAAACACCCTAAAGTTTCTAAAACTGTTTGAATGGTGTCTGTGAGTATAACAGAACTCCTATGGCAGGCAAAAACCTGACAAGGTTTCATGCAGGAAGTGGCCTGTCTGACAAGGAGTCGTGCGTCTTGCATCTGTTTATTGAAGAGTAAGGATCTTAGCTGTAACGTGACAATTCCTAGGCCTCCAATAGACTCTCAGAACCCGGGAAAAACCTGAAGGATGACGAGGCGGCCTCTGGCTGAAACAGATTATCGCCTTTGCCAAGTGGCCGATCAGAGGGTCATTGAATGAGGCGCATGCACGATTCGCCCCCGTGGAGAAATTTCATTCGGCTGTTTAGGCGGGGGGTATGCTTTTTCTGAACGTCACATGCTAACGTAAAAAGCTGTTTTTTGATATAAATATGAACTTGATTGAACAGACATGCATGTATTGTATAACATAATGTCCTAGGTGTGTCATCTGATGAAGATCATAAAAGGTTAGTGCTGCATTTAGCTGTGGTTTAGGTTTTTGTGACATTCTATGCTAGCTTGAAAAATGGGTGTCTGATTATTTCTGGCTGGGCACTCTCCTGACATAATCTAATGTTTTGCTTTCGTTGTAAAGCCTTTTTGAAATTGGACAGTGTGGTTAGATTAAGGAGAGTCTTGTCTTTAAATAGCTGTGAAATAGTCATATGTTTGAGAAATTTAAGTAATAGTATTTCAAACGATTCAAAAATTGCGCCACTGGATTCAGGTGGCTGTTACGTAGGTGGGACGAATTTGTCCCACATGCGCCAGAGGTTAACGAGAGTCTTGTCTTTAAAATGGTGTAAAATAGTCATATGTTTGAGAAATTGAAGTTATAGCATTTTTAAGGTATTTGTATTTCGCGCCACGCTTTACCATTGGATATTGGTGAGGCGCTAGCGGAACGTCTGTCCCTAACAGGTTAATCGTGTAACCAGAGGGAGAAAACTCCAGACTACCTTTACTCCACACACAGAGATGCGTAAAAAGCTCTCCCTCGCTCTCCATTGGGCAAATCTGACCATAATTATATCCTCCTGATTCCTGTTTTTAAGCAAAAATTAAAGCAGGAAGCACCAGTGACTGGGTAAAAGAAACGTGGTCAGATGAAACAAATGCTAAACTACAGGACTGTTTTGCTAGCACAGTGTAACGCTTGGATGTCGTGGGTGTGGAGTGAGGTGGAGAGGCAGAAAAATGTTTGGTACAATATACACTGCTCAAAAAAATAAAGGGAACACTTAAACAACACAATGTAACTCCAAGTCAATCACACTTCTGTGAAATCAAACTGTCCACTTAGGAAGCAACACTGATTGACAATAAATTTCACATGCTGTTATGCAAATGGAATAGACAACAGGTGGAAATTATAGGCAATAAGCAAGACACCCCCAATAAAGGAGTGGTTCTGCAGGTGGAGACCACAGATCACCTCTCAGTTCCTATGCTTCCTGGCTGATGTTTTGGTCACTTTTGAATGCTGGCGGTGCTTTCACTCTAGTGGTAGCATGAGACGGAGTCTACAACCCACACAAGTGGCTCAGGTAGTGCAGCTCATCCAGGATGGCACATCAATGCGAGTGGAAAGAAGGTTTGCTGTGTCTGTCAGCGTAGTGTCCAGAGCATGGAGGCACTACCAGGAAACAGGCCAGTACATCAGGAGTCGTGGAGGAGGCCGTAGGAGGGCAACAACCCAGCAGCAGGACCGCTACCTCCGCCTTTGTGCAAGGCGGAGCAGGAGGAGCACTGCCAGAGCCCTGCAAAATTACCTCCAGCAGGCCACAAATGTGCATGTGTCTGCTCAAACGGTCAGAAACAGACTCCATGAGGGTGGTATGAGGGCCCGACGTCCACAGGTGGGGGTTGTGCTTACAGCCCAACACCATGCAGGACATTTGGCATTTGCCAGAGAACACCAAGATTGGCAAATTCGCCACTGGCGCCCTGTGCTCTTCACAGATGAAAGCAGGTTCACACTGAGCACGTGACAGACGTGACAGGGTTTGGAGATGCCGTGTAGAACGTTCTGCTGCCTGCAACATCCTCCAGCATGACCGGTTTGGCGGTGGGTCAGTCATGGTGTGGGGTGGCATTTCTTTGGGGGGCCGCACAGCCCTCCATGTGCTCGCCAGAGGTAGCCTGACTGCCATTAGGTACCGAGATGAGATACTCAGACCCCTTGTGAGACCATATGCTGGTGCGGTTGGCCCTGGGTTCCTCCTAATGCAAGACAATGCTAGACCTCATGTGGCTGGAGTGTGTCAGCAGTTCCTGCAAGAGGAAGGCATTAATGCTATGGACTGGCCCGCCTTTTCCCCAGACCTGAATCCAATTGAGCACATCTGGGACATCATGTCTCGCTCCATCCACCAATGCCACGTTGCACCACAGACTGTCCAGGAGTTGGCGGATGCTTTAGTCCAGGTCTGGGAGGAGATCCCTCAGGAAACCATCCGCCACCTCATCAGGAGCATGCCCATGATGTCCCCAATGTGCTCAATTGGATTCAGGTCTGGGGAATGGGCGGGCCAGTCCATAGCATCAATGCCTTCCATCAATGCCAAATCGGCATACTCGGGGGGAATGCGCACAATGGAAACCTGGTCTGGACTCTCCACCGACATGGCATCGATGGAAACACCCAGACACCTACCTGAACACTCCTCTGACCATCCCTGGAGAATCCTCTGTTTCCACAAAATCTTGGGATTGTGAATGGCTAGCCAGGGCACCCCCAGCACCACTGGAAACACAGGTGAATCAATAAGAAAAAAACTAATTCACTCCTTATGATTCCCCTGCTTTACCAAGTCCAGTGGCACCGTGGCCTCCCTGACCATCCCTGACCATCCCTGACCCTAATGGTCAGCTATCTAAGGAGTGCACGGGGAAAGGGGAATCTAGCGGTACCAGCGGAATTCCCAACTTAAGGGCGAGTCCGCTATCTATAAAGTTCCCAGCTGCACCTGAATCGACTCTTGCCTTATGCTGGGAAAAGGGAGCAAAATCAAGAAAAAAAAGACAAACATGTGACCAACAGAGTATTCTGGGTGAGTTTGGTGCTGACTCACCTGGGATGAACAAGGAGTGTTCTGCCTGCCTTCTCGACTCCCAGAGGGACCCCCACAGCACCCGTCGGCCGTGTGTCCTCGGCGACCACAAATGGTGCAGGAGAGGCGCCCTCCTCCGGTTCCCCTTGACGCAGTTCCCCCTAGCTCCATAGGAATGGGCGTAGGTAGGCTAGGAGATGATACTGACAGGACCCTTTCTGAACGCCCGCGGGCAGCCAGCAGATTGTCCAGTCATATAGACATGTCGATGAGTTCATCTCGGGAGAGTGTAGTATCCCGACACGCTAGCTCCCTGTGGACGTCCTCCCGGAGGCTACACCTGTAGTGGTCCATTAGGGCCCTGTCATTCCACCCAGCCCCAGCCGCCAAGGTCCGGAACTCTAGGGCAAAGTCTTGCGCGCTCCTCATCTCCTGTCTGAGGTGGAACTTCGTCCTTCTGGGGGGTGATTGAATACAGCCCTGAAACGGCGGGTAAACTCAGGGTAGTTATTCCTTAATGGGTCTGGTCCATTCCAAACAGCGTTGGCCCACTCCAATGCTCAACCCTTCAGGCAGGAGATGAGGAGGCTCACACTATCCTCCCCCGAGGGAGTCGGCCTCACGGTCGCCAGGTATAACTCTAGTTGTAATAGAAATCCCTGGCACCCTGCCACTGCTCCATCGTACTCCCTCGGAGGCAAAAGACGCAGTGCCCCAGATCCAGATGGGGAAGGGAGTGGAGGAGGTGAACTCGTCGGGTGAGCCGGAGGTGAAGGGAGGAAACCACTCCTCTCCCATCGATCCATCCTCTCCATCATCTGGTCCATGGCAGACCCATGGACCAGACGGTGGTGTGGTGGAGGACCCATTCTTCCATTGATGGTAGAGGAGTGGTGGCTGCTTCTGCTGACTCCATGTTGGTGCGGGCTTCTGTAACACTTGGACGTCATGGGTGTGGAGTCAGGCGGAGAGGCAGAAAAATGTTTGGTACAATATATATATATTTAATAAGTACCACAAAAGAGGAAAAAATGCCCAAACATAACAGGGCGTAACATATCCAAAGTCCAACATGATACACAACACGAACACAGTGAAAACACGTAACAAGCCCGCACACAGAACAGATGGAAAGGCGGGCTTAAATAATATCACTAATTAAAAAATAAATGTTAGTCTAAAAGAAATGTGAGATAATGTCTAGATGCTTTTTATAGTGGAGATCAAGTTCATAAAGTGCCTGACTGGGCTGATGAGTCAGTGGATTGCGTAGTCAGATGGAACAGAGTAAATAGGCATTTTAACGTCATAGATTTAGCCGGTGGTATTTTGTAGAATAGACACTGTCTGGAAATGCAGTTCTAACCAATAATCATTAAGGATTAGGCCCCTCGTTGTATAATGGCACGTAAATCCCAGTGTCCAGATGAATAGGAAGAGGCAAGTTACAATCCCTCCATGGACTTTTTTTCAGGCATGGCCATTTGTTATAGCTCTGGATTTGTGCAGCACATAGCTCTACCTCCACAGGGTTGGAAAGCTGCCCTGTATCAGAGGTCTGTAAGAGAAAAACTATAATGTTCTAAATCCATTAGTGCCTTAAAAATGTTGTACTGTATATCATTATATTTATGTTCTATGTTTTTCCATAATCATTTGTGAATTGAAGTGTATGATTTTTTTCCATATGGATTTTATTGTTTCCCAATTCCTGATGTTTGAATGTATTTCCAATGTAATCAGTGGCCTAAGGAGCAGGGGTTGGAACCAGTTTAAAGAACAGACCTGAGATCTGGAAAACAATACATTTTTCAAGCAACAGAATCCAAACCGGGAACGAAATGTAGCTATACTGTTCCGGAACAGAACTGTAATTTTAAAAGCATGAGAACTGATTAATTGCACCCTCTTCCCGAGCATTCGGTTTGCATAAAACGCATGAAACCGCTTTTGCAAACCTGTCAATCTGTCACTCAGAAATGTATTCCAGTGTTTGTCTGACTGCCAGCTGAAAATCATTGCCAGTGAGTCTGTAGGCAAGCTGCCCCTCCCCCTCCTAAGCATAGTCTAGTAGTTTACCGATGTTGCAAGCGTGATTCAGAAATTAGGGAGAGAGATGTTTAATTAGAGGAAGAAAGGATTAACATTTTCAATGCTAGTTAAGGATTTCTGAAAATCATTGGATTTACAAACAACAAAAAGATAAGACGTGTTTTTATTTTAATTTGTGTACCACTTTGCAAACACAAGTTTGTTAGCTAACTGGTGAAACATTAGGCCAACTCTCAAATTTTCTCCAACCTTTCTCACTCTCTCCTATCTCGCAAATTGTAGTCGCATCCCGCATCCTACACTCTTCTGTCCAATGCATGTAAATATCATGCCCGCTCCATAGTAAGCTGCTCTATCTGCACTGATTGGTCAGGTAATTTAATGTCGAGTTAAATGTAAAAAATATATATTTCAGAAGTTTAAAAAAGGGATAACAAATCTCATTATTTTGTTTTTGGTTCAAAAGGTTTTTTAGTTTTGCCTGTTGGAGCAGTGGAACAGGAGCTAAAAAGTTATGGATCCGTTCAGAACGAAACATTCAGTAAATTATTTTCGTTCCAATCCCTGCTATGATTTTGTTTTGATAATAATGGGTTTGCAGTACCCACATAACTTCTCAAACTGTTAAAACTTCTTAAGGCTAGGGGGCAGTATTTTGACGTCCGGATGAAAAGCATGCCCAAAGTAAACTGCCTGCTACTCAGGCCCAGAAGCTAGCATATGCATATGATTAGTAGACACTCTGAAGTTTCTAAAACTGTTTGAATAATGTCTGTGAGTATAACAGAACTCATTTGGCAGGCGAAACCCTGAGCACAACCCATCCAGGGGAAAAAAATGCAATTTCCGTTTTCCATTTGTTTTCTATGGGAAGCCCTTTTTAATAGGAATATGGTTGCAGTTCCGATGGCTTCCACTAAATGTCAACAGTCTTTATAAATTGGTTGATGTTTTTCTTTTGAGAAATGACGAAGTAGTCCTGTTCTTTCCATGTGTCACTCAGAGTGACTCAAATCTTCTGGTGTGCGCAGCCTGGAACGCGTTTCACTTTGTTTTCATCCTGTATTGAACACAGTATATCCCTTCGTAAATTTTAACGATTATTTACGTTTTAGGGTACCTACGTTTGGAACAGGAAAGTTGTTTGAAATGTTTGGACCAAGTTTACAGGTAACTTATTAGATACTTTGTAGGCATGTTGGGCGAGTTGAAACCGGTGTATTTCTGAGTCAAACACGCCAAATAAATTGACATTTTGGGGATATAAAGAAGGAATTTATCAAACAAAAGGACCATTTGTGATATTTCTGGGACATTTTGGAGTGCCAACAGAAGAAGATCTTCAAAGGTAAGGCATAAATTATATAGTTATTTCTGACTTTTGTGTCGCACCTGGCTGGGTGAAATATGACTTTCGTGTGTGTGTATGCGGGGTGCTGTCCTCAGATAATCGCATGGTCTGCTTTTGCCGTAAAGCCTTTTTGAAATCTGACACTGCTGCTGGATTAACAAGAAGTTAATCTGTATTTTGACATATAACACTTGTATTTTTTCTGAATTCTTATTATGAGTATTTCTGTTTATGAATTTGGCGCGCTGCAATTTCACTGGATGTTGTCAAACCAATCCCGTTAACGGGATTCGAGCGGGAATGGGGGTGAAGGGATCCTTAAGAGGTTTTAACCACATCATTCCAACACTATCTACAATGTAACTTTCAAGCACAATCATCATCCATGATTTCAAGAGAAAACACATGTAAATGTTTGGTGCCATTCTTTCTGCATTAGCCAGCTGAATGATCTCTGCCAATAAAATATCATGCTAAAGTTGAAACAGAAAGACACCAGGTCTATTTACAAACAAGTACATTATGGTTGGGATTCCCAGTCTATATATCAAAATGTTCTTGCGAAACTGTCTGTCTGTATTCTTCAAAGAGGACAAGGAAAGGATGTGTCTGTATATTTATAATAAATACATTATTAATAACAAATAACAAAATAATAATAGTAACTATAATAACAAATAAAATATACATATTTATCTTTGATATCAATGGGGAGTTTCAGCTGTAAATGTGTCACGAAATTGACATTGAATACTTCTGTATTGAGTACCATCTTGTGTAGCCATAGCCTGGAGTTTTTACTGACCTTTTGAACTGTTCCATAACACATTCTACACATCACTGCATATACTCTTCAACCATACTAAACACCACTTAGTGTTGTCTTAACCAGTGGAAAACATTTGTTTGTCTAGTTGTGGTCCATTAATTGACGTGATGGGCAGCATAAGTTACAGACCGGAGCAACACAGGCGTATTTGTAGGGGTATCTGAGGGATTGGTGGCTGAGGGGGTGGTTGTGAGTAAGGGAGGGAAGGAGGGAGGGACAGACATCTGCATGGTACATCAACATACCACTAGACTTTCTTGGTTGACTACCTCATCCAGATATTTGTGATTTCATTCTGCTGCCTCAGTTCTCAAGGCTCTGAAACGTCCCAGGTCAGGGGAAAGGAACAGGGAGAAGGAGGGGAAATATAACATGAATAAAAAAGTTTTATTAGCCTGTTGTCTGTTATGGTGAACTACCTCTCAATGATTGTAATTATGTCTTTATACAATGTCCTTGATCAGGTTTGGTTGTTTTGTCAGTATCCATTTATTTCTCCTTCATTGTGATCTGTGGGTTTGTGCAGCCTCTCCTCTACCTCCACAGGGCTGGGACACTGTCCTGTATCAGCCCCTCCTCTACCTAAACATGGATGGGACACTGTCCTGTGTCAGCCATTCCTTTAACATCACAGGTCTGGGACACTTGTCACGTCCTGACCAGTAAAGGGGTTATTTGTAATTAGAATTTGGTCAGGACGTGGCAGGGGGTATTTTTTTTATATGGTTTTGAGTGTGTGTTTAGGTAGAGGGGCGTTTGATTGATGTTTTCCGGGGTTTTTGGTTTAGTTCTATGTTGTATAGTTCTATGTCTGTTTCTAGGGTGTTTATTTCTATGTTTAGTAATTGGGATTGGGGCCTTCAATTGGAGGCAGCTGGTTATTGTTGCCTCTGATTGAAGGTCCTATAATTAGGAGTATGTTTGTTTTGGGAATTGTGGGAGGTTGTTTTGCACTGCTAGGGTTAGCCTGCAAACTGGTATGTTGTCGTCCGGGTTTCTTGTTTTCGTGGTTATTTAAAATAAACGTCAAAATGAGCACTCAACCCGCTGCGCCTTGGTCCAATTCATACGACGGCCGTTACAACACTGTCCTGTATCAGCTCCTCCTCCACCTCCACAGGGCTGGGACACTGTCCTGTATCAGCCCCTCCTCCACCTCCACAGGGATGGGACACTGTTCTGTATCAGGGGTCTCTGAGGAAGAGATGAATAGATTGTCTTTTGGGTTTTGTAATATATTAAAGTTTATTTCACCAAATTTGGAAATTCTGTCATAATGAACACATGTTCAACTTCACAGAAAAACTTGTTTTCCCATCTTCAGAGTTTAAATTAGAAAAATTGCTATTAAAGGTAACAATTAAAGTTGACCAGGGTGGACCATTTCATATTAAATCAGCCATGACTACCCTTGTGACAGGGGGAAGGGAACTTGTTGTGAGCACCAGGGAGTGGCAATTGATTTCAAGCTCAACAAAAAATTTGAATGTATTTGCCTACAATCTGAGACTCCTCTTGTCAGTGCTCTGGTCGACGTCTGAAATGGCACCCTATACACTATATAGTGCACTAATAGGACTCTGGTCAAGGGTAGGGAATAGGGTGCCATTTTGGATGCACAATGGTTTACATCACCAGGTTGACCTGATTCGACACTCAGGTGTGTCAGAGCAGGGCAGATATTTGGATATTTAGCATCAGGTTATCAGTTCCAGCATCTGTGAGAGACACAATCCACCACACCTCAGAGGACAGAGCAACTTCATCAAGTTGCTACAGGTGAGCAAAACAGTTTTATCTTTATATAATAGTTTTTTTTCATTTTGCATTTAAATCAATTGATGATTTATTTTTATGTAGCTTATGAGCAAAAAGTTGTATAAAAATGTCTATTTTTTAATCCGAACAGTGGCAATTTATTAAAATATATAGACACATTCTGATATTTCATAAATTTAAAGTAATCATCACTTGTGCATATATTATCTACAAAGGATTGTTAGAGATTATTTTACTTAATTTAGCTTCTTCAGGGTTTTTTTGTGCTTTACTACACACCTCGTTGACATTAGTGTTTACATAGTTTTTTTAACCCCCAACAAAATAACACTTCCCCAGGGTAATACCTAACACCCTGTTGTAGAAGTTACAGAATGACTGTATGTGAAGATAGAGAAATACTTTGCATGGTCCTGTTGCTTGTATAACTTTCATCCTCTCCTCCTCCCTTTCTGTTTCTGTCTCTCTCACCCCATTCCCTCCCTATCTCACTCTCACTCCCTCTCTCTGTCTCTCCCTCCGCTGTCTCCCCCTCCCTCCCTCCCTTACAGATCTCAAGAACTTTGACACATTATAGTTACATACATCGTTGAGATGAATTTATCTACAGTCAATGACACGTCCACATCTCCTCCTATCTCCCTAAATGAACCTAAGGGTGTCCTTGCGGCACATATTGTCCCAATGCTTACTACCTCCTGTGCAATCAACATCATCTTGGGTCTCCCCACCTATGTCTACATCCTGTGGCTGATACTGACCGCAGGAGGGACAATGTCCTCAGAGTTCTTCTCTCTCAACCTGACCGTGTCTGAGATCCTTTTCTGCCTCTTTAGTCCCTTCAGCATAGCTGACGTCTATGTCCAGTCTGATTTTGTCCACAAAGCTAATGCTTTTTCCACTGGGTTTGTTGTCACCAGCCGGCACCTGTTCCATTGCTGTATCTGTGTAGAGCGCTACCTGGCAGTGGTCCACCCTGTGGTCTTCCTGAAGTACAAACCCCTGAGATACAGGGTGGGGTGTTGTAGTGTTGTCTGGCTTATGGTTCTCGGGTCCTGCTGTCTGTCTTTGTTTGATAACTTTTCACCAGTGTTCTTCTACTCTGTCTTTGTCCAATCTCTGATCTATTTTTTGCTGATGTCATTCTGCTGCCTCTCAGTACTCTGGGCTCTGAAACGTCCAGGGCCAGGGGATGGGGACAGGGAGGGGAGAAACAGCATTAAGATGAAGGCCTTCAAGATCATTTTCATTATCCTGGTGTATACTACTATCTCTCAACTCCCACTAGTACTGATGATATCTACTAAAAGTTACATTCCATATATGGACTTTCTTGCAGGCATGGTCATTTGTTTCTGCATCCGTGTCTTCTCTGGGTTTGTGCAGCCCCTTCTTTACCTCCACAGGGTTGAGAAGCTGTCCTGTATCAGAGGTCTCTAAGACAAAAAATGTAAATCTCTTCAACCCGTTAGTGCTTTAAAAATGTATTGTCATTATATTTCATTTCATATGTTATTTCATATTAATTTGTGAATTATAATTTTTGATGTTTTTCCGTATGGATTCTTGGTTTTCCAATTCCTGATTTTTTTTAAAATGTATTTCCACTGTAATCAGTATCCTACAAAGTGATGGTAAGATTTCCCCGTCTGTAGATTTTGTTTGAATAATATTGGGTTTGCCGTTTATGTACCCACATAGGGTAAACCAGCCCAAGAACTTTTCAAATCGTCCATATTGAGTAAGAAAAATGTTTATTTATGGTCTGTGATTCAATCGGATCACTCTTGAAGACAATTCCGTTTTTAATAAAGGTAGTGGTATCGCAATGTAAACGCTGCCCATGTCGGCTCAATTGGAAATGATCTTTAAATGTCAAGCGTGATATAGAATGGGTTTGGATTGAATCCTGACCATAATGTAGCACTTAGTAAAAAGACCTGGAGTCATTTTGTTTCAACTTGAGCATGATATTTTATTAGTAGAGAGAAAGACCAGGAAGGGTTAGCATAAGTGAGAGGAGAGCACATACAGTTGTTACCGTATCACAGATACAGCTCATAGAATGCATCTCTCTGCATGTTTTCTATAGGAATGTGTTTTTTGAGCTGTTTATATTTATTTGTGCAATAAATGGGAACTTCACCAAAAAAGAGTAATGTTTGGAAAGCTGATTTTTGTGGACGTGTTATGGACAGCTCTCTCCGGTGCCAGTGGCTTTTCATAGGGAATCACCCCTACTACTACTGTCTATAGGAAGACGCCTCATTCACCCAAATTTCATCAACATCTGGCCAGTGGTATCTGAGATATTGCATGGATTAGCTATACTCATGTCCCTGAGCATGTGTGCCAAATTTCAGCACAGTGAGTCAAACAGATGAAGAGATGTAAACGTGCAGTTGTTTTGCCACTGTGTGGTCGATATGAATGTTCTTGCATATGTTGAGTCTTGACAGTGCTTCCAACATGTGTACGAAAGCGTGTTAGAATATTGTAAGAATATTTCAAAGATAAATACACAACCCAGAGGTCAATAGAGTACTAACGATCAATAGAAAGTGTTTTTTTCTGTAATAGGGTTTTAATGATCAATGGGTAAGAGACATGGGAGGAATTTCAGTCCGGGACTCATAGCTACATGGCAAGTTTTCATTGGTCCAAATTGTTTATACATTGAACCTGAAATAGGACAGTTGTTATTTGGCCATCGGCCCAGTTTTATTGCAAGGAATTCTAATTGGTCAACTACAGGCTAGGGCTGGGTTATAAAGTACATCCTGTCCCTTTCTTCTGTGGAGAAAATCACAGGAGAGAATCACTGAGGACAGGGGAGCATGGACATCAACCATCTGCTTCCAAGCATGATTTGTCCGCTTTGAATACACCCATTATCCTCCCCCTGATGTGCTTTGGGGTCTGTGTTATTGAAGAGTAACATTAACTGCTAACAATATGAATGTTCTTGACTGATTTATGTGTTTACGAGCCAGACCACGCCCATGTGAATTTTTATTAGTCAATAACAGCCATTTTCTTTTTAAAAATTGCATTGAGATACCTACACACACTAAATCTCTTTTCATAGCGCCACCATCTGGCCAATCAGAAACTTTGTAAACGAAGGGTCCCTATGGCAAGAGGCATCATTCACCCAAGTTTTGTCAAAATCGAGCCAGTGTTGTCTGAAATATTGTCTGTGACTACCGGATGTGCGGAGATAGATCCTCCACCCCACAAACACACACACTATTTCATAGTGCGGGCAAAAAATGTGTGTTTCAATGTATTAATCCTTGAAATCAATGGTCAGTTCCAGCTACAATGGTGTCTTAGAATTGCATTGAATTATTTTGCATAGACCACCATACTGTGTAACTAGGTCTTAGCTTTTTCCCTGACCTTTTGACCTGGACTGGGAAAACTCAGTGCCCTCTCCATCCATAACACATTCTACACAGCACAGCATATTCTCTTCAACCCCTTAGTATTGTCATAACCAGTGGAAAACATTTGCATGTCAGGTGTGGTCCAATAAGTACTGCCCATAAGTGATGGGCAGCATCGGTTTACAGACGGGAGCAACACAGGTGTATTGGTGGGTGTGGCTGATACAAAAGCATCAGCTACTCTTCCTGAGGTCCACAAGAAACATGACATAACACATAGGACAGAACATCATTAGTCAAGGACTGAAAAACATACATTTAACTACCTCCCTATGATAGTAATTATGTCTTTGTCCAATGTCCTTGATCAGGTTGTGTTGTTTTGTCACTATCCATTTCTTTCTCCATCATTGTGATTTTTTGGTTTGTACTCCCCTTTGATTTAAGATTTAATCTTAAATCATTCAGAACTCCCATTTTGACATGGGGAAAGTAAGCTTGTTGTGAGCAGTAGGGAGGGGCAATAGCAATGTGAATTTATTTGCATACAATCTGACACTCCTCTTGTTGGTGCTCTGATTGACGTCTGAAATGGTACCCTATACCCTATTAGGTATAAAAATGTTGATCAGGGCACTTAATCCTTTGGTGAAAGGTAGTGCCCTTTATAGGGAATAGGGTGCCTTTTTGGATGCATCATGGTTTACATCTCAAGGTTGACCTGACACGACATTCAGGTGTGGAGATTTGGATATTTAGTATGAGGTTATCAGGTCCATCACCTGTGACAGACACAATACAACACACATCAGAGGACAGAGAAACTGCACCAATAGGCTACAGGTGAGCAAATTAGTTGTCTTTTTTATTTTAAAATATACATTTTTTTATGTTTATTTACATCTCAATTGATATATATTGATGTAGCTTGTGAGCAAAATCTTAATATTGGCAATTTATGTAAACATATGGTCACATTTTGATATTTTGTCATGTGTACAAAATGATAATCTATAATTCATTATTTACAAAAGAATGTACGAGAGTATCTTAATTTAGCTTCATCGGGTTTTTTGAGTGATTCATTGTGATTCTGGCAAGGCTGCACATCTAGTTGACGGTACTCAGCATTTTACGTTTATTTTTCACCCACTGTAAAAAAAAAAGGTTTTTATCACAGCTATACATAACACCCTACCAATGTGGTTACAGAATGATTGTATGTGCATATATCTGTCAGGTGTGTGCGTACTGGTAGCGAAGTCAGGTGCAGGAGAGCAGAGAGCTGTGAACAGGGTCACACTTTATTGAGGCAGGAGAAGCCAACAGACGGACGCAACTGCGTCAAAACCTCCAGCACATAGGCTCAAGTGCAAAAAATGCGCAAAACAGTCACAATAATTTATGTTTAACAATAAACATCTTCGTGAACAACACGGTATAAGCAAACCAGTCTGGCACATCAACAATAACACATAATACAAACAATTTCACACAAAGACATTTAGGGGAACAGAGAAATGAATACATGCAGTGTGATTGGGGAATGAAAACCAGGTGTGCAGGGAATAAGACAAAACAAATGGATCAATGAAAAATGGAGCGGCTATGGCTAGAAAGCCGGTGACGTCGACCGCTGAACGCCGCCCGAACAAGGAGAGGAGCCGACCTCGGCGGAAGTCGTGACAAAATCAGATGAGAATGCAATTATAGCTATAAATACCTTGCATGATCATGTTGCTTGTATAACAATCCTCCTCCCCGCTCCCTTGCTCTTCTCTCTCTCCCTCTCCATCTCACTTCACTCGCCCCCTCCCTCCCACTGTCCCCATCTCTTTCTTTCTCTCTCTCTATTTATCTCTCTTTGTCTCTCTCTCTCATTTTATTTCTGTTTGTCTCTTTTCTTAGAGATCTCAAGAACTTTCAAACAAAGCAGTTATGTAAATCGTTAAGATGAACTTGTCTAAAGTCAATGATATGTCCACATCTCCTCCTGTCTCCTTCATTGAGTCACATTTACAGGCTGTCCATTTACTGATTCCTATTCAGTCAACAGCATCCTGGGTCTCCCCACCAATGTCTACATCCTATGGCTGATACTGACCCCAGCAGGAAGGACTATGGCCTCAGAATTCTTCTCTCTCAACCTGACCGTGTCTGAGATCCTCTTATGCCTCTTGAATGCCTTCAGCATAGCTGACGTCTACGTCCTGTCTGAGTTTGTCTCTGATTTTGCCTATGGGTTCATTTTCTCTGGTCGACCTCTGTTCCAGTGCAGTATCTGTGTAGAGCGCTACCTGGCGGTGGTCCACCCTGTGATCTCCTGAAGTACAAACCCCTGAGATACAGGGTTAGGTGTTGTAGTGTTGTCTGGCTGATGGTTCTTGGTTCTTGCTGTCTATGTATTTTTGATAACTGTAAACCAGTGTTCGTCTACTCTCTCTTTGCACAGTCAATTTTTTTGTTTGTTGCTGATGTCATTCTGCTGCCTCTGAGATCTCTGGGCTCTAAAACATCCAGGGCCGGGGTATGGGGACAGGGAGGGGACAAATAGCATGAAGATGAAGGCCTTTAAGATCATTTTGATTATCCTGTGTACGCTGTGGTGTCTCAACTCCCAGTGGCAGTGATGGCACTGGAGTTACGTTACGTGCATGGTGTTTTTTTCAGTCATGTCTATTTGTTTATGCATCAGTGTGACCTCTGTGTTTATGCAGCCCCTCCTCTGTCTCAGTCAGTATTAAAGGTGGAGACAGGGACAGGGGAGATACTAAACAGGAGGACTAAATGTCTGTCAGTATTAAAGGTGGAGACAGGGACAGGGGTTGATACTAAACAGGAGGACACACTGTCTCAGTCAGTATTAAAGGTGGAGACAGGGACAGGGGACGATACTAAACAGGAGGACACACTGTCTCAGTCAGTATTAAAGGTGGAGACAGGGACAGGGGACGATACTAAACAGGAGGACTCACTGTCTCAGTCAGTATTAAAGGTGGATTCACAGACAAGGGGTTGATACTAAGGTTGAAGGAGAGGAGGCTCAAGGGATGAAGGTTGATGGAGGGGTTCAAGCAGAGCTTCAAGAGGTGGACGAAGTGAAGGTATTCGGAGAGGTTCAAGCCACAGAGAAGGAGTCCCCAGTATTAGGACGAAAGGAGCAAGTGGAGGAGCCTGAATCGTCTTCATTATAGCCAGCATAAGTGAAGCAGAGAGAAGCTACAGACCCTAACACAGTCCAGCCTGGAGATCATAGTGGAGAGGAGGTCACAGACCCCAACACAACCTGTAGGTCAGGGTGGAAATGAGGTCACGGAACCCAACACAGATCAACCTGTAGGTCAGGGTGGAAATGAGGTCACGGAACCCAACACAGATCAACCTGTAGGTCAGGGTGGAAATGAGGTCACGGAACCCAACACAGATCAACCTGTAGGTCAGGGTGGAAATTAGGTCACGGAACCCAACACAGACTGACCTGGAGATCAGGGTGGAAATGAGGTCACAGACCCCAACACATACCAACCTGGAGGTCAGGGTGGAGATGATATCAAACACACTATCCCAGTCCACCAACACTGAAGAATGATGTTAAGTCAATGAGGAGACTAGGTTGTGTTCAGTAATGAAAAGCTTTGAAATGGAAAACAAATTATTGTTTCAAGGTAGTCCCTCCCTCATTCAGTCCATTCTTCCATGTGTTGCCTATTGAACACAACCCTGATCTGCCCTTTATTCTGAGGTAACTAGCCTCTGCCTTTCCACAGGAGGAAATACAACAGGCAAGCGAGCTCTTAGATTAGTGATTGAGATATGGTAGCCAGCCCACTGTATATATATTGTAGTGGTTGAGATGGCCACCCGCCTTTTGTTGATACGTGATCAATGAATAGTTACCTGGTTTACATAAATTAGTGGTTGTGGTCATTGTAGATGAGTGGTTGTGGTAAGGTCACATAACCAACTGTATCTAGATAAGTTGTTTATATGGTAACCGCTAGATGGCTAGATGTTAAATAGTGGAAGATATAGTAACCACAATATGGCTAGATCAAATCAAATCAAAATTAAATCAAATGTTATTGGTCACATACACATATTTAGCAGACGGTGTAGTAGAAATGCTTGTGTTCCTAGCTCCAACAGTGCAGTAGTATCTAGCAATTCACAACAATACACACAAATCTAAAAGTAAAAGAATGGAATTAAGAAATATATAAATATTAGGACGAGCAATGTCGGAGCGGCATTGGCTAAAATACAGCAGAATACAGTATAGACATATGAAATAAGTAAATGGTATGTAAACATTATTAAAGTGACTAGTGTTCCATTATTAAAGTGACCAGTGATTCCATGTCTGTGTACATAGGGCAGCAGCCTCTTAGGTGCAGGGTTGAGTAATAGGGTGAAGACTGTTGATGTTAAACAGCTGTAGCTATAGTAACAACTAGATGGCTATATGTTAAACAGTGGTAGCAATGGTATCCACCAGATAGCTAGATGTTAAACAGTGGTAGCTATGGTGAACACTAGATGGTAAGATGTTAAACTTTGGTAGAGGAAAACTCAGCCATGGCAGGTAAATCAATGGTGGTAGCAAGCTCATGTTAGCCTAAGTACCAGTCTGTTTGTGCTCTTATTCCACTCATAGCCACTCTTCGTCATGCCAAACATGGCAAGGAGTGTCATGATGGCACAAAAATGTCTGTTCTTTGAGAGGTTGTAGAAAAAGATGATTGGTTGACAACCTGAAACCACATTAGATTGTTTCCAAAGGTTCAGGGAATGTTTTTGTGACTAACGTTTTATAGATTGTTCACTTATAAACACACAAAGTCCTGACTTTATCAGCTATAATCAACTAATTGTTGTAATTGATTAGGGTATGTCAAATGATAAACTATTATATTATAGTTTATGTTAAACTTACCGCCTGCTTCTCCACTCCCAGTGTCTACGTTACACTGACTGATTCATTCCTGTCTTTTAACTCTTTCCTCCTAATTTCCCACTCCCTTGTTTTTGTTTTTCTTGCAGATGGGTCCAAAAACACTTCACATGATCATTTTGCTTGTATAACAATCACCCCCCCATTTATTTTCTCTCTTTCCCCTCCCTCTCTCCTCTCTTCCCCTCCCTCTCTCTTCTCTTTCTTCCTCCTTCCATTCCATTCCTCACTTCTTCATTCTCTCTCTCGATCTCTGTTTTGAGATCTTTTCCCATGATACAGAACAGAAGTGACCCCAGAGCGATTTTAATATATAAACCAGTGTACAGTGAAAATAAAGTATTTATTTATTCAATTGACTTATGCAGCATCCTTCTGATTTGAATACTGCTAGTTCAGCAGTGTGGTTTCCTCTCGGCCACCATGCGCAACAAGGGAAATGTACTGATTTCCATGTTTAACTCATGCATGGCCATTATCTTCCCCCAGCAATAGCTACTGTGCTAAAACAGCTACCCTTCTGTTAACATGGAAAGTATAAGGTGTAAGGTTCTGCTTTTCTTTTCTTAGTTAACTCTGTTATTTTTCTTTGTGTTATTGAAAGTAGCCCTGTTTCTTTGTGTTCTGGAACGTAGCCCTGTCTTTCATTTTTGTTCATTGATTTCACCTGTGTTCATTTCTCATCTGGTCTCATCATCTCCCTATTTAGTTCAGTTTTTTTCTGTTTGTATAGTTGTGAGGTATTGTTTGTTTTTGACTGCCTACCTGTGTTTGAACATTGCCTGCCTGTGACCACAAGTCCTGCCTTCTGCGAAGTCGTAATAAACATCTGCCGCGCTCTGCATGTGAATCTACACATTTTTCTCCCTGAGTATTCATTACATAAGGCTTGGCTTGAGTTAAGGGGTCTTGCTCTTTCATGTACAGTAGCTATTTAAAATATACTGTATACATTTCAATGACTAACTACTTAACTGCAACAGTTGATTTCTGTAAAAGGGAATTCTCAGTCAACATTAAAAACAATATTAAAATAATAATACATGTATTGATAATACATAATGGGATAAGCAACATTTAATAATAATATATTGAATCCATACAGTGCTTACACTACAATAAGATTCTCAACAACTCTATTTACCTAAATTATCCCTTGACTTCTGTGACACACCCAGAGTTTTACATCACAGCTCCAGTCATTTGCATTAACAGCCTCAGCTGCTGGCCATGTTTGTTTCTCCTTGTAGCTCAGCCACTTTGACTGTCTAATCAGAACACATTTGGAGCAGCACTGACCTTGGTTGTCTCCTAAATGGCACCTCATTCCCTTTTTAGTAAACTAATTTTGAGCAGGGCCCAAAGTACTCTGATTGAAAACAGTGAACTGTATAGTGTCGTGTCTTTGGGCACCATTAAACTGAAGACATGTTTATCAAAATAACTCCCTGTTATTATTATTATGCGATTAAACTGATTAATCGTTTAACTGTAATTAACTAGGAGATCGGGGCACCAAGGAAAATATTCAGATTACAAAGTTAAAATTTTCCTAATATAACTTTCCTATATTATAACATTATATATTGTATTATAGTATAGGCCGATTATCTTCTGGTTTAAATGGTGTATTTTACCTCGTGTCCAGTCTCATTCCAAACGTCGTAAATTGTTGTATCTGCACGAATCCAGCCTTTACTAAAGGTCATCCATACATCAATTGTCTTAAAATAATTATTTACTAAACTAAGTAATTCACAGAAAGTATACAAACAGTGATTATCGTCACAAAGAATTGGTAGAATAATGTACCCTAGTGGGCTAAACAGGCATGGCTGGTGTCTTGTTAAACAAAGGGTCATAAAGGGCAGCTGAGAAGACACTACAGAGTTGATAAATATTAACAATTGATATGCTAATCCTTTGCACATGAACACTCACTCATTCGGGAACAATTGCAATCAATATATATTTACGCTCAGTGTGTCGTCGGGATCCTTGTTGGAGAGTTTTTGTCCTGTTCTCTCTCTCTCGGTTTGAATGGATCTTTCAAAGCGACATTCATTAATGTCGTTATAGAATGGATGTTTTGTCGGTCTTCGCGTTCAATGATATAATTTACTTAGCTGCAGACTAATAATTAATATCAAAGACTTGTTCTTATTCTGTCGGTATCGATAGTCTAAAAGTTTAACCACGTGGTATAGTTAACTTTCAGTAGAGGATTTGGATGGTCAAACCTTGGCTCTCTCTTCTGAGGTAAGCTGGTCTGATGAAAGAAAATCAGGGTGGGGGTTTTATACGTGAACATAGAACAGGCTTGTCACATGACGTCTGGTCCTGTCTGTGTCCCTGGGGGCGTGCCGATGACTGATTTAAGCTTTGAACAGAAATACATTCTATCACATTAACATCAGTACATAGCATCTCAACGTATTCCAAATAGCTTTATCCTTATTAATACATTTTATACAACCATTTAGATGCAAGTCCCATAGCTGAGGCTATTATATAAACAGTTTTATGGTAATATGGCTATATTGTCTCTTCTGAGTATCAAACAATTGTACCAAGCGGACCAGTTCGTAGCTGGATTCTTCACCAATCTTTTATACCTTCTCCAGAACATAAATGTCGTTCGGTTCCCCAATTCTGTGAGTTGGAAGAATTTCCTTGTCTCTCTATGAAACCCCTCTCTGTCTCAACTGGGCCTGTTAGGCAGGACATTTCCTTTGGAATTTACGACCGCCTTGACAGGGCCTGAGTAGGGAGAGGTAGGTAGGGGGATGGTGCAAGGGGGAGGGGGTCAACTGTGCTCCCTGTTCCCAGAGAGAGGGCAACGTCATGACGATAGGGAATAGGGTGCCAATTAGGACATCACTGCTTTTACCTTCAAACAAAGACCTAAACTAAAACTAAACCACATTGCCACATACGTTTAAATCACTGTTCAGATTTGCCGTGTCATTAGGAATGATAGTGAAAACATTTAAACATGTTGTTGAACCTTTGATATGAATGGGTGTAATGCATCAATAACATTACTGAAACATTATGTAGATACAGTATTATATGTTTCACGGAAACATGGCTGACTCGGGATACGTCATCAGAGTCGGTACAACCACCTGGCTTCTTCACGCATCGCACCGACAGAAACAAACATCTCTCTGGTAAGAAGAAGGGAGGGGGTGTATGCCTTATGATTAACGAGACGTGGTGTGATCATAACAACATACAGGAAGGCAAGTCCTTTTGTTCACCTGACCTAGAATTCCTTACAATCAAATGTCGACCGCATTATCTACCAAGAGAATTGTCTTTGATTGTAATCACAGTCGTGTATATTCCCCCCCAAGCAGACACATCGACGGCCCTGAAAGAACTTCATTGAACTCTATGTAAACTAGAAACCACATATCCTGAGGCTGCATTTATTGTAGCTGGGGATTTTAACAAGGCTAATCTGAAAACAAGGCTCCCTAAATTTTATCAGCATACGAATGTGCGACCCGGGCTGGCAAAACCCTGGATCATTGTTATTCTAACTTCCGCGATGCAAATTAAGCCCTCCGCCACCCTCCTTTCGTAAAATCTGACCACGACTCAATTTTGTTGCTCCCAGCCTATAGACAGAAACTAAAACAGGAAGCGCCCATGCTCAGGTCTGTTCAACGCTGGTCCAACCAATCGGATTCCACGCTTCAAGATTGCTTCGATCACATGGACTGGGATATGTTCCGCATAGCGTCGGAAAATAACATTGATGAATACGCTGATTCGGTGAGCGAGTTTATTAGCTAGTACATCGGTGATGTTGTACTCACAGCGTCTATTAACCTGTTTGGGATAGGGGGCAGTATTTTCACGGCCGGATAAAAAACATACCCAATTTAATCTGGTTACTACTCCTGCCCAGAAACTAGAATATGCATATAATTAGTAGATCTGGATAGAAAACACTCTAAAGTTTCTAAAACTGTTTGAATGGTGTCTGTGAGTATAACAGAACTCATATGGCAGGCCAAAACCTGAGAAGATTCCATACAGGAAGTGCCCTGTCTGACAATTTGTTCTCCTTCTGTGGCATCTCTATCGAAAATACAGCATCTGTGCTGTAACGTGACATTTTCTAAGGCTTCCACTGGCTCTCAGAAGGTGCCAGAAAGCGTAATGGGGTGTCTGCAGTCTCTGGGCGAAAAACAGCAGGAGTTTTTGTGAGGGGTCAGGCTGAGAACAGTGACACTGGAGATGCGCGTCCACGAGACGACTCCATTTTTTTCTTTCATCCTTTGAATGAATACAACGTCGCCCGGTTGGAATTTTATCGCTATTTTATGACAAAAATAGCATAAAAATTGATTTTAAACACTGCACATGTCGGACCAATTGGAAATGACCTTTAAATGTCAAGTGTGATATAGCATGGTTTAGTATTGAATCCCAGACATAATGTTCTTGTTTGTAAATATACCTGATTGTCACGCCCTGATCTGTTTCACCTGTCCTTGTGATTGTCTCAACCCCCTCCAGGTGTTGCTTATTTTCCCCGGTGTATTTATCCCTGTGTTTCCTGTCTGTCTGTGCCAGTTCGTCTTCTATGTTCAAGTCAACTAGCGTGTATTTCCTGTACGCCTGCTTTTTCTATTTTCTTTTTGCTAGTCCTCCCGGTTTTGACCGTTGCCTGTTTCTGGACTCTGTTACCTGCCTGACCATTCTGCCTGCCTTGACCTCGAGCCTGCCTGCCACTCTGTACCTCCTGGATTCTGAGCTGGTTTTGACCTTTTGCCTTTCCACGACCATTCTCTTGCCTACCCTTATGGATTCTAATAAATATCAAAGACTCAAACCATCTGCCTCCCGTGTCTGCATCTGGGTCTCGCCTTGTACCCTTATACCTGATGTAATTTTGTTTAAACTTTAGCAAGATATTTTATTGGCAGAGCGAGAGATCATTCAGCTGGCCAATGCAGAAACAGACTGGCACTAAACATGTATGTGTGTTTTCTCTTGAAAGGATGATTGTGCATGAAAGTTACAGTCTAGATATTATTAGGTTGATGTCATTCAATACATTCAACACAATACCAATACATATGGAGCTCCCTGTCTGTCTGTATTCTTTAAAATGGAATATATGTCTGTATATTTATTATAAATAATGACAATAACTATAATAAAGCTATAATGGTGTCATAAAATGTACATACTTCTGCACTGACCACCATATTGTGCAACTAGAGCCTGGAGATTTTCCTGAGATTTTGACCTGACCTGGTCTGGAAAAACTCAGTGCCCTATCCATCCACAACACATTCTAAACAGCACAGCATATTCTCTTCAAACATACTAAACATCACTTAATGTTGTCATAACCAGTGAAAAACATTTGCATGGCAGGTGTGGTCCTACAGGCGAGTTCACTGGCAGCGTCGGTTTACAGACCAGAGCAACACATTTGTCTTGGTGGGGATGCCTGAGAGTGAGGTTGTAGTTGAGGGAGGGAGGGAGGGATGAACATCTGCTTGGTATATCAACATTCCACTGGACTTACTTGGTTGACTACCTCATCCTGATGTTTGTGATGTCATTCTGCTGCCTCAGTCCTCAGGGCTCTGAAATGTCACAGGCCAGGGGAAGGAGATAGGGAGAGGGAGGGGACAAATAACATGAAGATAAGAGTGTTTAAGTTTATTTTGATTATCCTGGTGTCTGTGATGGTGAACTTCCTCTCTATGATCGTAATTATGTCTTTGTACAATGTCATTTATCAGGTTGTGTTGTTTTGTCACTATCCATTTATTTCTCCATCATTGTGATCTGTGGGTTTGTGCAGCCTCTCCTCTACCTCAACAGGTCTGGGACATTGTCCTGTATCAGCCCCTCTTCTACCTCCACAGTGCTGGGAAACTGTCCTGTATTAACCTCTCCTCTACCTCCAAAGTGCTGGGACACTGTTCTGTATCAGCCTCTCTTCTACCTCCACAGTGCTGGGACACTGTCCTGCATTAGCCTCTCCTCTACAGGGCTGGGACAATGTTCTGTATCAGCCCCTCCTCTACCTCCAAGGTGCTGGGACACTGTCCTGTATAGACCTCTACTCTACAGGGCTGGGACACTGTCCTTTATTAGCCCCTCCTCTACCTTTACAGGGCTGGGACACTGTCCTGTATCAACCCCACCTCTACCTCCACAGGGCTGGGACTCTGTCCTGTATCAGCTCTTCCTCTACCTCCACAGGGCTGGGACACTATCCTGTATCAGGGATCTTTGAGGAAGAGGTGAATAGATTGCCTTTTGGTTGTTGTAATATATAATAATTTATTTCACCAAATTTGAAAATGCTGTCATAATGAACACATGTAAAACTTGACAAAAAAACTGGTTTTCCCATCTCCAGAGATTTAATTAAGAATAATTGCTATAAAAGGTAACAATTAAAGTTACAGGTTTGACCATAACAAGGTGTACCATTTCCTATTAAATCAGCGATGACTACCCTTGTGACAGGGGGAAAGGAAGCTTGTTTTGAGCAGCAGGGAGGGGCAATTGAATTCAAGATTAACGAAAAATGAGAAGTTACAGTCTGAAATGGCACCCTATACCCTATATAGTGTAAACATGTTGATCAGGGCCCTTTGTCCTCTGGTGAAAGGTAGTATGTTTTCTAGGGAACATGGTGCCTTTTTGGATACACCATGGTTTACATCACCAGGTTGACTTGACATGACACTCAGGTGTGGCAGGGCAGGGCAGAGATTTGGATATTTAGTATGAGTATCAGGTCCAGCACCTGTGACAGACACAACACAACACACCTCAGAGGACAGAGACGCTGAATCAATAGGCTACAGGTGAGCAAATCAGATTTATTTAAATGTTATATATATATATTGATGTAGTTTGTGCACAAAATCAGAATATTAGTAATTTCTGAAAACATATGGACACATTTTGTTATTTTGTCATGTTTACAAAGTGATAATCTCTAATGCATGTATTATCTACAAAGTATTGTAAGAGAGTATAATCATTTAGCTTCATCTGTTTTTTTGAGTGATTCATTGTGATTCTAGCAAGTCTGCCCACCTAGTTGACGTAACTCAGAGTTTTACGTTTATTTTTCAAACAGGGTAAAAACATATTTTTATCAAAGTAACATCCCACTGCTGTGGTTACAGAATGATTATATGTGCATATGTCAGATGAGACTTCAATTATAGCTAGAATAAATACTTTGCGTGATCATGTTGCTTGTTTAACAATCCTCCTCCCCGCTCCTCTCTTCTCTCTCCCCCTCCTCTCTTCTCTCTCCCCCCCCACTCTGTCCTTGTCTCCCTCTGTCCCTGTCTCTCTCTCTCTCTATCTCTCGCTCTCTCTTTGTCTCCCTCTATCACTCTCGCTCTCTCTCTCTTTCTCTCTTTCTCTATTTGTCTCTCTCTATCTCCCTCGCTCTCTCGTTCTCTCCCTCTTGCTCTCTATCTCTGTCACCTCCTTCCTTTCTCTCTCTCTCATTTTATTTCTGTTTGTCTCTTTTCTTAGAAATCTCAAGAACTTTCACACATTACAGTTACATACATCGTTGAGATGAATTTATCTACAGTCAATGATACGTCCACATCTCCTCAAATCTCCGTCATTGAGACACGTTTTCAGGGTGTCCATGTGGCACATTTTGTCCCCATGCTTACCGCTTCTTATTCAATCAACATCTTCCTGGGTCTCCCCACCAATATCTACATCCTGTGGCTGATACTGACTGAAGCAGGAAGGACGATGGCCTCAGAGTTCTTCTCTCTCAACCTGACCGTGTCTGAGATCCTCTTCTGCCTCTTGAATGCCTTCAGCATAGCTGACGTCTACGTTCAGTCTGATTTTGTTGACAAAGTCTCTGATTTTGCCTATGGGTTCATTTTCTCTGGTCGACCTCTGTTCTAGTGCTGCTTCTGTTTAGAGCACTACCTGGCGGTGGTCCACCCTGTGGTCTTCCTGAAGTACAAACCCCTGAGATACAGGGTTAGGTGTTGTAGTGTTGTCTGGCTGATGGTTCTTGGGTCTTGCTGTCTATGTGTTTTTGAGAACTTTACACCAGTGTTCGTCTACTCTCTCTTTGCACAGTCAATTATCTATTTTTTGTTGATGTCATTCTGCTGCCTTGCAGTTCTCTGGGCTCTGAAACGTCCAGGGCCGGGGGATGGAGACAGGGAGGGGACAAACAGCATGAAGATGAAGGCCTTTAAGATCATTTTGATTATCCTGGTGTATGCTGTGGTGTCTCAACTCCCACATGTATTGATGACACTGACTCAAAATTACGTTACGTACATGGAGTTTTTTTCAGTCATGTCCATTTGTTTCTGCATCAGCATTATCTCAGGGTTTGTTCAGCCACTTCTCTACCTCCACAGGGTTGGAAAGCTGCCCTGTATTAGAGGTCTCTAAGACAAACAAATCTAATCTCTTCAACCAATTAGTGCCTTAAAAACATAGCATATGTGATTGCATAGTGGTTAGAGCGTTGGTGGTTAGAGTGTTGGACTAGTAACCGAAAGGTTGCAAGATCGAATCCCCGAGCTGACAAGGTAAAAAACTGTCAGTCTGCCCCTGAACAAGGCAGTTAACCCACTGTTCCTAGGCCGTCATTGAAAATAAGAATATGTTCTTGACTGACTTGCCTAGTTAAATAATGGTAAAAATAATTTAAAAAAATAATTTGTTATTTTAAATGTATGATTTTTTCCCATTTGATTATTTTCCAATTCATGATGTTTGAATGTGTTTCCAATGTAATCCTAGAAAGTGATGGTTTGATTCCCCCCCTGTAGATTTTGTTTTGATAATATTGGGTATTCAGTTTACGTACCCAAACAGAGTGTAAACCAGAACATCTCAAATCATCCATATTTAGTAAGAAAAGTGTTTATCTGGAATCAATCTGATCAAGCTTATAGACAATGAGTCTTTTAATAAAGGTAGTGTTTATGTGTTTGCAGAGATGGCATTCAATGTAAACACTGCACATGTCGGTTCCATTGAAAATTACCTGGAAATGTCAAGAGGGATTTTGCACGGTTTGTATTGAATCCCGGCCATAATGTAGTTGTTTGTAAATAGACCTGGTGTCATTCTGTTTTAACATTAGGCTGATGGCTTATTGGCAGAGAGACAGACCATTCAGCTGGATAATGCAGACAAAGACTGGCACCAAACATTCATTTGTTTCTCTTGAAATGATAGATGATTGTTTTTGAAAGTTGCAATGTAGATATTGTTGGGTTGATGAGATTAAATATATTCTTAACAAGGATCTCCTTGTCTGTCTGTCTTCTTTAAAGAGAAAAAATAAAGGATATGTATGTACTGTATATTTATACTAAATAATAACGATAATTTCAATGACAACAAAATATTTCAATACACTTATCCTTAAAACCTGTTGGGGCTAGGGGGCAGTATTTGCACGGCCGGATAAAAAACGTACCCGATTTAATCTGGTTACTACTCCTGCCCAGTAACTAGAATATGCATATAAACTAAACTGTTTGTTAGTGTTATCATAACCAGTGGAAAACATTGCATGCCAGGTGTGGTCCATCTAGTGAGATATGCATTTCTAAAACTGTTTGAATGGTGTCTGTGAGTATAACAGAACTCATTTGGCAGGCCAAAACCTGAGAAGATTCCTTACAGGAAGTGGCCTGTCTGACCATTTCTTGCTCTCCTTGATCATCTCTTCTGTAGCGCCTTACTTTCAGATGCCGAGCAGCTGCCATACCAGGTGGTGATTTAACTGGTCAGGATGCAACTGTAGCACTTTTTGAGGATCTGGGGACCCATGACAAATCTTTTCAGTCTCCTGCCCTCTTCACGACTGTCTTGGTGTGTTTGGACCATGATAGTTCGTTGGTGATGTGGACACCAAGGAACTTGAAACTCTTGACCCGCTCCACTACAGCCCTGTCGATGTTAACGGGGGCCTGTTCAGCCCGCATTTTCCAGTTCATTCTTCCATGTGGTGCCTAATGAACACAACCCTGATGTACCCTTTATTCTGAGCTAACTTGCCTCTGCCTTGCCATAGGATGAAAGACAACAGTCAAACTCTTCTGTAGAAAAGTGATTGAAATATGGTAGCCAGCACACTGCATATGCATAGTAGTGGTTTGGATGGCCACCCGCCTTTTGTTGTTATGTGGTCAATGAATAGTAACCTGGTTTACATAGCTTAGTGGTTATGGTCATTGTAGATGAGTGGTTGTGGTGAGGTCAGATAACCAACTGCATCTATAGAAGTTGTAAATATGATAATGTAAGAATATTTTAAAGACAATACACAACGCAGAGGATGAGAAGTCAGTGGAGTACTAACGATCAATGGAAATAGTGTTTTTTCTGTAATATCAATGGGTCAGAGACATAGGAGGAATTTCAGTCCGTGACTCATAGCTACATGGCAAGTTCTCATTGTTCCAAATTGTTTATACAATGAACCTGAAAGAGGATACTTGTTTTTTGGCCATTGGCCCAGTTTAATTGCAAGGAATCTAATTGGTCAACCACAGGTAAGGGCTGGGTTATAAAACTACATCATGTCCCTTTGTTCTGTGGAGAAAATCACAGGAGAGAATCACTGGAGAATCACTGGAGACAATCACTGAGGACAGTGGAGCATGAACATCTATCATCTACCTCCCCGCATGATTTCTTCTCTTCGAATAAACCTATAATCTCCTCCTGATTTGCTTTGGGGTCTGTGTTATTGAAGAATAACGGCAACTGCTAACTGTAACCACTAAATGGCTAGATATTAAACAGTGGTAGATATGGTATTAACTAGAAGGCTAGATGTTAAACAGTGGTAGATATTTGACCGATCGGCTCGATTCTGTCATATGTGGCAACATTTGAAATCGTGTTTTTTACATTTGATAAAAGTAGAGACTCAGAGCTTGAAAATGGTTTATCATACACTACAGTTGAGGACCCATGGGAAAGTAATTCTGCTTTGAAAGTTGATAAACTTGTAATCTCAATTTTGAGAAAATGAACCTTGAATATTTTGGTACCTACTCGAGAGCCCTTCTTTGTCTACATCCATTCAGCATTGTTCACACCCTTTTAAGCTTTAGCCCCACCTATCTCTTTAAGTATTCACATACTATGTACTAAACAACCAAAGACTAAAGCCTGGCTTATACTACTGGTGTTCGTACATTTAATCTGGAGTGCCAGAGTGTGCTCTGGGCGTTCGTAAACTCAGAGCGTTGTCAGATCGGCCATTCGTAAATTCAGAGATTTTCACTCTCGGGGCGTTCAAATTGCACACTGGACGCTATGACCGAAAAGTAGGTTTGATACGAGCCTTCTGCCTAACAACAGCAGTCAAGCACCCAAGCTAACTGGCAAACGTTGGCTAGCTTGCTAGCTACTTCCAGACACAAATGAGAGAACAGCTCACTGACCATTTTACTTGCCCTAGCAGAGCTGATTAGGCTGTTTTTATGTTATCCAGAACATTGGTGACTGCAACTGTGCTGCTGCCAACAATTAAATTACACTTTTTCGCCAACATTTACTGACACCAGCCATATTCAATTGTTGTTGAGCATTTGTAAATTTGTCAGTTATTTACCAGCTATGACTATCGACAGTTCTCGCAATGACATCGCAAACAATCTATTGAAATAGTTACTTGCATAGAGGAGTCTTTTGTTTAGACATGTACTGTAGCTAGCTAAACAATGAACCATAAGCCCAACTCATAACGTTACTACTGTCATGACGTTGCCCTCTTTGAGTACAGGGAGGACAGTTGACCCCCTCTCCACTTGCACCATCCCCCGACCTACCTCCCCCCACCCAGGCCCTGTGTGAAGGGGTTGTAAAATTCCAGAGGAGAATCTCCTGCCACATGGTTCATAGAGAGACACAGGAAATTCTTCCAACTCACAGAATTGGGGAACCGAATGACATTTATGTTCTGGAGAAGGTATAAAAGATTGGTGAAGAATCCAGCTACGAACTGGTCCGCTTGGTACAATTTTGTGATACTCAGAAGAGACAATATTACCATAAAACTGTTTATATAATAGCCTCAGCTATGGGACTTGCATCCAAATGGTTGTATAGAATGTATTAATAAGGATAAAGCTATTTTGTAATACATTGAGATGCTGTGTACTGATGTTAATGTGATAGAATGTATTTATGTTCAAAGATTAATCAGTCATCGGCACGCCCCCAGGGACACAGACAGGACCAGGCGTCATGAAGACAAATAATGTATACGAAACGCTTCAGTCTGGTTTTAGACCCCATCATAGCACTGAGACTGCACTTGTGAAGGTGGTAAATGACCTTTTAATGACGTCAGACCGAGGCTCTGCATCTGTCCTCGTGCTCCTAGATCTTAGTGCCGCTTTTGATACCATCGATCACCACATTCTTTTGGAGAGATTGGAAACCCAAATTGGTCTACATGGACAAGTTCTGGCCTGGTTTAGATCTTATCTGTCGGAAAGATATCAGTTTGTCTCTGTGAATGTTTTGTCCTCTGACAAATCAATTGTAAATTTCGGTGTTCCTCAAGGTTCCGTTTTAGGACCACTATTGTTTTCACTATATATTTTACCTCTTGGGGATGTCATTCGAAAACATAATGTTAAATTTCACTGCTATGCGGACGACACACAGCTGTACATTTCAATGAAACATGGTGAAGCTCCAAAATTGCCCTCGCTAGAAGCCTGTGTTTCAGACATAAGGAAGTGGATGGCTGCAAACTTTCTACTTTTAAACTCGGACAAAACAGAGATGCTTGTTCTAGGTCCCAAGAAACAAAGAGATCTTCTGTTCAATCTGACAATTAATCTGGATGGTTGTACAGTCGTCTCAAATAAAACTGTGAAGGACCTCGGTGTTACTCTGGACCCTGATCTCTCTTTTGAAGAACATATCAAGACTGTTTCAAGGACAGCTTTTTTCCATCTACATAACATTGCAAAAATCAGAAACTTTCTGTCCAAAAATGACGCAGTTAAATTAATCCATGCTTTTGTTACTTCTAGGCTGGACTACTGCAATGCTCTACTTTCCGGCTACCCGGATAAAGCACTAAACAAACTTCAGTTAGTGCTAAATACGGCTGCTAGAATCCTGACTAGAACCAAAAAATTTGATCATATTACTCCAGTGCTAGCCTCCCTACACTGGCTTCCTGTTAAGGCAAGGGCTGATTTCAAGGTTTTACTGCTAACCTACAAAGCATTACATGGGCTTGCTCCTACCTATCTTTCCGATTTGGTCCTGCCGTACATACCTACACATACGCTACGGTCACAAGACGCAGGCCTCCTAATTGTCCCTAGAATTTCTAAGCAAACGGCTGTAGGTAGGGCTTTCTCCTATAGAGCTCCATTTTTATGGAATGGTCTGCCTACCCATGTGAGAGACGCAGACTCAGTCTCAACCTTTAAGTCTTTACTGAAGACTTATCTCTTCAGTAGGTCCTATGATTAAGTGTAGTCTGGCCCAGGAGTGTGAAGGTGAACGGAAAGGCTGGAGCAACGAACCGCCCTTGCTGTCTCTGCCTTGCCGGTTCCCCTCTTTCCACTGGGATTCTCTGCCTCTAACCCTATTACAGGGGCTGAGTCACTGACTTACTGGTGTTCTTCCATGCCGTCCATGGGAGGGGTGCGTCACTTGAGTGGGTTGAGTCACTGACGTGGTCTTCCTGTCTGGGTTGGCGCCCCCCCTTGGGTTGTGCCATGGCGGAGATTTTTGTGGGCTATACTCGGCCTTGTCTTCGGACGGTAAGTTGGTGGTTGTAGACATCCCTCTAGTGGTGTGGGGGCTGTGCTTTGGCAAAGTGGGTGGGGTTATATCCTGCCTGTTTGGCCCTGTCTGGGGGTATCATCGGATGGGGCCACAGTGTCTTCTGATCCCTCCTGTCTCAGCCTCCAGTATTTATGCTGCAGTAGTTTATGTGCCGGGGGGCTAGGGTCAGTCTGTTTCATCTGGAGTATTCTCTTGTCTTATCCGGTGTCCTGTGTGAATTTAAATATGCTCTCTCTAATTCTCTCTTTCTCTCTTTCTTTCTTTCTCTCGGAGGACCTGAGCCCTAGGACCATGCCTCGGGACTACCTGGCATGATGACTCCTTGCTGTCCCCAGTCCACCTGGCCATGCTGCTGCTCCAGTTTCAACTGTTCTGCCTGCGGCTACGGAACCCTGACCTGTTCACCAGACGTGCTTGTTGCACCCTCGACAACTACAATGATTATTATTATTTGGCCATGCTGGTCATTTATGAACATTTTAACATCTTGACCATGTTCTGTTATAATATCCACCCGGCACAGCCAGAAGAGGACTGGCCACCCCTCATAGCCTGGTTCCTCTCTAGGTTTCTTCCTAGGTTTTTGGCCTTTCTAGGGAGTTTTTCCTAGGGAGTTTTTCCTAGCCACGGTGCCTCTTTCACATGCATTGCTTGCTGTTTGGGGTTTTAGGCTGGGTTTCTGTACAGCACTTTGAGATTTCAGCTGATATACGAAGGGCTATATAAATAAATTTGATTTGATTTGACGTGTGGTATTCTCATTTACCGGAGCAGGGACCAGGTCACCATGGCTCATAGACCGCGTCACTGCACCCGCAGAGAACACCGCTGGGAAACTCTGCGCACTCGCATCAGGAATCCCTACAATTGACGGTTTAGTGGAAACCACTAGAAATGGAAACACGACAGGCAACACACGCTCACCAGCCAAGTTATTCCCAAGGATAACGTCGATACCCTCAATAGGCAACGAAGGACGCACCCCCACAACAACCTCACCTTTCACCAGTCCACAATCCAATATCAGTTTATGCAAGGTAACTGACAATGGAACTGACAGATTGTTCAAACCTATTCCCCTAATTAGAACACTATTCCCAGAATCAGTCTCAGCAGAGAAGGGTAACACAGATTCCAACACGAACGATTCCGAGGCACCTGTGTCTCGTAGGATCTTCACTGGCACTAGGTTCTTACTTCCTAACATAGACACAAAACCCTCCGTAATGAAAGGTAAATAGCCTGGGTCAATATGGACTTTCACATGCCCCTGGGCCTGAGACAATGTGTCAGGAGTAAACTGATGTGGAACAGACGCAGCGAACGCCGTAGGTCTAGATTTAACGTTAACACACGTACTGAAGTTACTCCTAGACCTGAGAACCGGACATTCGTTTTTCCAATGACCTGAGCCTTGACAGTAGTGACACTCTTGACCAAAGTCAGTTTTACCACAGGAGTCAGGCTCAACCCTAGTTGAATAAAACTCTGCCCGTGAACCAGAGTATCTCTGTGAGCGAGGCCCAAATCTCTCCGAACGCCCCCACTCACTCCAAGTACGGGGTTCTACAAAAACACTTTTGTGAGTCAAAACATATTCGTCCGCCAAAACCGCAGCTTCAGCGACAGTCTTTACTTTTCGTTCGTTAATATACGTCGCTATATGATCAGGGATTGTGTCCTTAAATTGCTCTAGCATAATCAGATCACACAGCCCTTGAAAAGTCATAACCGCAGAGGCGGAACACCAGCGATTAAACTGTGAAGATAATTTTCGCGCAAACTCAACATGAGTCTGCTTATCATCCCTTTCTAAAGTTCTAAATCGTTGGCGGTAAGCCTCAGGAACCAATTCGTAAATCTGTAACACCGCCATTTTAACCTTATCATAACTGACACTGTCGGCTACACTAAGAGCTGAATATGCTTCCTGCGCTTTACCAGTCAGCACACACTGCAACATTAAAGTGCGATCAGAATCAGGCCAACTCCTAGCGTCAGCAACACGCTCAAACAACGAAAAGAATGTCTCAGGGTCCTTTTCATTAAACTGAGGCAACAACCGTAAATTCCCAACAATATCAAATGTGTCCGGGGCACGACCAAAAGAGGAACGACTCCTAAGTAAATCTGCATCACCTTCTCAGAGCAAACTCTCCCCTGACAGCTTTCCTTCCCTAACCAACTCTAGTCGCTCTTGTTGCAGCTTGATTTTAGCACGCTCCATATCCTGTTTAAATTCCAATTCCTTCTCATATTTTACACGATCGTGCTCTAGCTGTAACAGAGCCTATGGGAGCGTTAGAAAATGTCACGTTATGCCAGAGATCCCCTGTTTTGGTTAGAGATTATCAATGAGGCCAAGAAATAGTCAGAGAGAGCGCTTCCTGTTTGGAATCTTCTCAGGTTTTGGCCTGCCAAATGAGTTCTGTTATACTCCCAGACACCATTCAAACAGTTTTAGAAACTTTAGGTTGTTTTCTATCCAAATCAAACAAGTATATGCATATTCTAGTTACTGGGCAGGAGTAGTAACCAGATTAAATCGGGTACGTTTTTTTTCCGGCCGTGCAAATACTGCCCCCTATCCCCAATAGGTTAAATACTCGCACACCTCATGCCAAATGTGGATCAATCGTTCATCTGCTGATCGTTCAGTGCACAGATTTTTTTAGGGAACACCCGATGTAGACGTCTAACTGCCGAAAATGTTCAACCTATTCTACATGTAAAAATGGTGCGTACTTGGTTCGCAAATTACCCTCATATTTTTGCTTCTGAGCCCCAATGTATATTTAAGGCAACGGTGCCCAAGATCCAGAACAACAGGACTTTAACCCATCCACTGGGCACAGATGTCAGTTTGTCGTCTTGATTTCCATTTTTTGATTTGTTAACAAACTTGAATTCAACTTGAAATCAACAACAAATTTCACCATGTCATTGTATTTAGTTAAACAAAGGAAACAAAAAAGTCCTTATGTGATTAGTTTTTGCAATTTTCCACGTTGATTCAACTTCATCACAATGATTTTGGGGGTTGAAATGACGTGGAAAAAACATTTATTCAATCAGTTGTTGCCCAGTGGGCATGTACTGGTTGAATAAATACTTGACAATGCTAAACAGTGTGTGGAATTAAGAGATAATTCCAATATACTGTAGGTAGTGAATATATGACTGGCAGATTGTGCATGGTTCAGAATGGCAGGCACACTAACCCTGCTTTGCCTAACCTTAACACTTAAGCTAACCTTAAGCCTAACCTTAACCCCTAACCTTAGCCCTAAAGTTGACCAATTCTAACCCCTGGTCCTGTGTGGCTGAGTTGGTAGAGCAGATAACCTGCAATGCTGTCCCATGAGTCCCATGGGGAACCAGTATAAACAAAAAAGTATGGACTCACTCCTCTAATCGGTCTGGAAAAGAGAATCAACTCAACTCTTTTCTGTTGTGTTTTTTATGGCCACGTCACATGGTTAGGAAGTCTCCTGTCCCTAGCTACTGTATAGCTGCTGTCACTTAAGCCTTGTTCACATTGGCAGTTTGAAGTGACTCAAATCCATTTTTTTTTGCATATCTGATTTGAATCAGTTAAATTTAGCCAAATTTTAGACCACCATCACAAGTGTTTTAAAATCAGATACAAATCTAATTCCTGGCCATGCAACTTGTGTCTGAATGATCAAATTGTATTTATTGGACTCAAGTGTTTTTTAGACTGTTATTTGGCATATCTTGTTGCTTGCTAACCTACTCTATTGACAGTTTTGACAAGAACATATGGTTGCTAACTCAAATCAAACTTTATTTGCCATATGCTCCGAATACAACAAGTGTAGACTTTACCATGAAATGCAGTTTAAGAAAAATGAAGTATTTACCAAGTAGACTAAAATAAAAGTAATAATAAAAAGTAACACAATAAGAATAACAAAAACAAGGCTATATACAGGGGGCACCATTACCGAGTCAGAGTGCAGGGGTACAGGCTAGAGGTAGTCTGTACATGTAGGTGGGGGCGAAGTGACTATGTATAGGTGACAAACAAACAGCGAGTAGCAGCAGTGTACAAGAGGGGAGGGGGTGAATGTAAATTGTCCCGTGGCGATTGTTATGAATGGTTCAGTAGTTTAATGGCTTGGGGGTAGAAGCTGTTGAGGAGCCTTTTGGTCCTGGACTTGGTGCTCCGGTACCGCTTGCCGTGCGGTAGCAGAGAAAACAGTCTATAACTTAGGTGACTGGAGTCTCTGACAATTTTATGGGCTTTCCTCTGAAACCGCCTATTATATAGGTCCTGGATGGCAGGAAGCTTGGCCCCAGTGATGTACTGGGCCGTAAACACTACCCTCTGTAGCTTCTTTCGGTTAGATGCCGAGCAGTTGCAAAGCCAGACAGTGATGCAAAATGTTTAGTCGTGCCCTCTTCACGACTGTCTTGGTATATTTGGACCATGATAGTTCGTTGGTGATGTGGACACAAAGGAACTTGAAATTCTCGACCCGCTCCACTACAGCCCCGTTGACGTTAATGGGGGCCTGTTCGGACCGCCTTTTCCTGAAGTCCATGATCAGCTCCTTTGTCTTGCTCACATTGAGGGAGAGGTTGTTGTGGCACCACACTTCCAGTTCTCTGACCTCCTCCCTATAGGCAGTCTCATCATTGTCGGTCATCAGGCCTACCACTGTTGTGTAATCAGCAAACTTAATGATGATGTTGGAGTCGTGTTTGGCCATGCAGTCGTGGGTGAACAGGCAATACAAGATGGGACTAAGTACACACCCTGAGGGTCCCCAGTGTTAAGGATCAGCGTGGCAGATGTGTTGTTGCCTACTCTTACCACCTGGGAGTGGCCCATCAGGAAGTCCAGGATCCAGTTGCAGAGTGAGGTGTTTAGTCCCAAAGTCCATAGCTTAGTGATGAGCTTCGCGGGCACAATGGTGTTGAACGCTGAGCTGTAGTCGATGAACAGCATTCTCACATAGGTGTTCATTTTGGCAAGGTGTGAAAGGGTGGTGTGGAGTGCGATTGAGATTGTGTCATCTGTGGATCTGTTGGGGCGGTAGTGTTAGTTGGAGTGGGACTAGGGTGTCCGGGAGGATGCTGTTGACCAGACTTTCAAAGCACTTCAAGGCTACCGATGTGAGTGCCACGGGTGGTAATCATTTAGGCAGGTTACCTTCGCTTCATTGGGCACATGGACTATGGTGGTCTGTTTGAAACATGTAGGTATTACAGACGCGGTCAGGGAGAGTTTGAAAATGTTGGAGACTTATATCTCCCTCACTAACTTTAAGTGTCAGCTGTCAGATCAGCTTACTGATCGCTGCAGCTGAACTCAGCCCATCTGTAAATAGCCCATCCAACCAACTACCTACCTCATTCCCATATTTGTTTTTGTTTTTCTGCTCTTTTGCACACCAGTATTTCTACTTGCACATCCTCATCTGCACATACAGTTGAAGTCGGAAGTTTACATACACTTAGGTTGGAATCCTTAAAACTCGTTTTTCAACCACTCCACGAATTTCTTGTTAACAAACTATAGTTTTGGCAAGTCGGTTAGGACATCTACTTTGTGCATAACACAAGTAATTTATCCAACAATTGTTTACAGACAGATTATTTCACTTATAACTCACTGTGTCACAGTTCCAGTGGGTCAGAAGTTTACATACACTAAGTTGACTGTGCCTTTAAACAGCTTGGAAAATTCCAGAAAAATATGTCATGGCTTTAGAAGCTTCTGATAGGCTAATTGACATCATTTGAGTCAATTGGAGGTTTACCTATGGATGTATTTCAAGGCCATACCTTCAAACTCAGTGCCTCTTACATGAAATCATGGGAAAATCAAAATAAATCAGCCAAGACCTCAGAAAACAATTGTAGACCTCCACAAGTCTGGTTCAGCCTTGGGAGCAATTTCCAAATGTCTGAAGGTACCACGTTCATCTGTACAAACAATAGTACGCAAGTATAAACACCGTGGGACCACGCAGCCGTCATACCGCTCAGGAAGGAGATGAGTTCTGTCTTCTAGAGATGAACGTACTTTGATGCGAAAAGCACAAATCAATCCCAGAACAACAGCAAAGGACCTTGTGAAGTTGCTGGAGGAAACAGGTACCAAAGTATCTATATCCACCGTAAAACAAGTTCTATATCAACATAACCTGAAAGGCCGCTCAGCAAGGAAGAAGCCACTGCTCCAGATCCCCCATAAAAAAGCCAGACTATGGTTTGCAACTGCACATGGGGACAAAGATTGTACCTTTTGGAGAAATGTCCTCTGGTCTGATGAAACAAAAATAGAACTGTTTAGCCATAATGACCATCATTATCTTTGGAGGAAAAAGGGGATGCTTGCAAGCTGAAGAACACCATTCCAACCGTGAAGCACTATGGGTGGCAGTTCATGTTGTGGGGGTGCTTTGCTGTAGGAGGGACTGGTGCACTTCACAAAATAGATGGCATAATGAGGAAGGAAAATGTTGTGAATATATTGAAGCAACATCTCAAGACATCAGTCAAGAAGTTAAAGCTTGGTCACAAATTAATCTTCCAAATGGACAATGACCCCAAGCAAACTTCCAAAGTTGTGGAAAATGGCTTGAGGACAACAAAGTCAAGGTATTGGAGTGGCTATCACAAAGCCCTGACCTCAATCCTATAGAAAATTTGTGGGCAGATCTGAAAAAGTGTGTGCGAGCAAGGAGGCCTACAAACCTGACTCAGTTACACTAGCTCTGTCAGGAGGAATGGGCCAAAAATTCACCCAACTTATTGTGGGAAGCTTGTGGAAGGCTAGCCAAAACGTTTGACCCAAGTTAAAACATTTACAGGCAATGCTACCAAATACTAATTGACTGTATGTAAACTTCTGATGCACTGGGAATGTGATGAAAGAAATATAAGCTGAAAAAAAAGAATTCTCTCTATTATTCTTATATTTCCCATTCTTAAAATAAAGTGGTGATCCTCACTGACCTAAGACAGGGCATTTTTACTAGGATTAAATGTCAGGAATTGAGTTTAAATGTTTTTGTCTAAGGAGTATGTAAACTTCTGACTTCAACTGTATATCACTCCAGTGTAAATTGCTAAATTGTAATTACTTATTTATTATTTATTGCCTTACCTCCTCCATTTGCACACACTGTATACAGATTTTGGTATTGCGTTATTGACTGTACGTTTGTTTATCCTCTTACATCTAGACGTTCCTCTAGCGGAACACCTGCTCCAATATCCAATGATGGGCGTGGCGCGAAATACAAACTCCTCTAAAATCCGAAAACTTCAATTTTTCAAACATATTACTATTTTACAGCATTTTAAAGACAAGACTCTCGTTAATCTAACCACACTTTCCGATTTCAAAAAGGCTTTACAGTCACGTAACAGCAGAGATCCCTTGTAAAAGATAGAGAGAATCAACAAGGGCAAGAAATGTTCAGACAGGGTACTTCCTGAACAGAACCTTCTCAGGTTTTTGCCTGCCATCGGAGTTCTGTTATACTCACAGACACCATTCAAATAGTTTTAGAAACTTTGGAGTGTTTTCTATCCAAAGCTAATAATTATATGCATATTCTAGTTTCTGGGCAGGACTAATAATCAGATAAAATTGGGTACGTTTTTTATCCGGCCGTGCAAATACTGCCCCCTACCCTAGAGAGGTTAACCTGTTAGGGCTAGGGGGCAGTATTTACACTGGTTACTACTCCTGCCCAGTAACTAGAACATGCATATATTTATTGGCTTTGGATAGAAAACACCCTAAAGTTTCTAAAACTGTTTGAATGGTGTCTGTGAGTATAACAGAACTCATATGGCAGGCAAAAATCTGAGAAGATTTCATGCAGGAAGTGGCATGTCTGACAAGGTGTTGTTGTTTTTGCCTCTGTTTATTGAAGACTCAGGATCTTAGCTGTAACATGACACTTCCTACGGCTCCCATAGGCTCTCAGAGCCCGGGAAAAAGCTGAACGATATCGAGGCAGCCTCTGGCTGAAACACATTATCGCCTTTGCCAAGTGGCCGATCAGAGGACAAAGGGCTTAGGCGCGTGCCCGAGTCGACCCCATGCTGTATTTTCTTTCGTCTGTTTACCTAATTGCAGATTCCCGGTCGGAATGTTATCGCTTTTTTACGAGAAAAATTGCATAAAAATTGATTTTAAACAGTGTGTTTGCTGTTTACATGCTTCGAAGTACGGTAATGAAATATTTAGAAATCTTTTGTCACGAAATGTGCCGTGCGCATGACCCTTATTTACCATTCGGATAGTGTCTTGAACGCACTAACAAAACGCCGCTATTGGAAGATAACTATGGATTATTTTGGACCAAACCAACATTTGTTATTGAAGTAGAAGTCCTGGGAGTGCATTCTGACAAAGAACAGGAAAGGTAATCCAGCTTTTCTAATAGTAAATCAGAGTTTGGTGAAGGCTAAACTTGCTGGGTGTCTAAATAGCTAGCCCTGTGATGCCGGGCTATCTACTTAGAATATTGCAAAATGTGCTTTCACCGAAAAGCTATTTTAAAATCGGACATATCGAGTGCATAGAGGAGTTCTGTATCTATAATTCTTAAAATAATTGTTATGCTTTTTGTCAACGTTTATCGTGAGTAATTTAGTAAATTGTTAGTAAATTCACCGGAGGTTTGCGGGGGGGTATGCTAGTTCTGAACGTCACATGCTAATGTAAAAAGCTGTTTTTTTATATAAATATGAACTTGATTGAACAAAACATGCATGCATTGTATAACATAATGTCCTAGGGTTGTCATCTGATGAAGATCATCAAAGGTTAGTGCTGCATTTAGCTGTGGTTTTGTTTTTTGTGACATTATATGCTAGCTTGAAAAATGGGTGTCTGATTATTTCTGGCTGGGTACTCTGCTGACATAATCTAATGTTTTGCTTTCGCTGTAAAGCCTTTTTGAAATTGGACAGTGTGGTTAGAGTAACTAGAGTCTTGTCTTTAAATAGCTGTAAAATAGTCATATGTTTGAAAAGTGGAAGTTTTCGGATTTTAGAGGAGTTTGTATTTCGCGCCCCGCTCATCATTGGATATTGGAGCAGACGTTCCGCTAGCGGAACATCTAGATGTAAGAGGTTTTAACACCCGTTGAATATGTCCGTTATCAGTCAATGTCGGCAACAAAGCGTAATTCAATTGTTGCCAGCAGCACAGTTACAGTCACCAACACTCTGGATAACATGAAAAAAGCCTAACCAGCTCTGCTAGGGCAGGTAGAATGGTCAGAGTGGGGTGTTTTTCATTATGTGTCTGGAAGTAGCTAGCCAATTAGCCAGCTAGCTTGGTTGCTTGACTGTAGTTGTGAGGTCAGAGATTTCGGAACAACCCTTCTTATTTGACCGAAGTAAAGACAGATTAAGGTTGGATATTCGATGGACATTCGCTTGTAGTTTTCCTTACGTCCACCGACAGCAGTTAGGGACTGTCAACATAGTGACAAATCACATTTTTCAAATTTCAATAGCCTTTTAACTTCTTACATCTAGGTGTTCCGCTAGCGGAACCCAGTTCCGCCAGCGGGACACCTAGCCAACAGCCAATGGGATCGCATGGCGCGAAATACAAAAACTACTAAAATACCACAATTCTATTTTCTCAAACAATCATCTATTTTACACCATTTTAAAGATAAGACTCTCGTTAATCTAACCACATTGTCCAATTTCAAAAAGGCTTTACAGCGAAAGCCAAACATTAGATTATGTTAGGAGAGTACATAGACACAAATAATCACACAGCCATTTTCCAAGCAGGGAAATATGTCACAGAAACCGAAAACACAGCTAAATTATGCACTAACCTTTGACGATCTTCATCAGATGACACTCCAGGACATTATGTTACACAATACGTGTATGTTTTGTTCGATAAAGTTCATATTTATATCCAAAAACAACATTTTACATTGGCGCTTGATGTTCAGAAAATGTATTTCCAACCAAAAATGTCCGGTGAATTTACAAAAATACTCATCATAAACGTTGACAAAATAAATAACAATTTGTTTTAAGAATTATAGATGGACTACTCCGTTATGCAACCGCTGTGTCAGATTTTAAAATAGCTTTACGGAGAAAGCACATTTTTCAATATTCTGAGTATATAGCTCAGCCATCACGGCTAGCTATTCAGACACCCGCCAACTTCGGGGTCACCTAAACTCAGAATAAGTATTAGAAATATTTTATTACCTTTGCTGATTTCGTGAGAATGCATTCCCAGCACTGCTACTTCCACAACAAATGTTGTTTTTGTTCGAAATAATCCATAGTTATGTCCAAGTACCTCCGTTTTGTTCCTGCGTTCAGGTCACTATCCAAAGGATAATGCGCGAGTGCATTTCGGGACAAAAAAAGTCTGAATGTTCCATTACCGTACTTAGAAGCATGTCAAACGCTGCTTAAAATCCATTTTTATGGTATTTTTCTCGTAGAAATGCGATAATATTCCAATCGGACAATAGTGTGTTCATTCAAGGAGGAAAAGAAAAAACACTGAGCTCGTGGGAATGCTCATATCCAATCTCTTTGTCCCCAGGCAGACCACTGAGAAACTGAGCTACTATACTCTGCCCAGAGACAGGAGAAGGCTCAATCCACATTCTGAAGGCTTTAGACAGCCAATGGAAGCCTTAGGAAGTGCAACGTGACCCATAAGTATTTGAAGTTTCTCTAGGGATTCAAAAGTAGAACTACAGTACTCAGACCTGACACTTCCTGCTTGAAATTTTGTCAGGTTTTTGACTGCCATATGAGTTCTGTTATACTTAGAGACACCATTCAAACTGTCTTAGAACATTCAGAGTGTTGTCTATCCAAATCTACTAATAATATGCATATTCTCGTTTATGGGCCAGAGTAGTAACCTGTTTAAATTGGGTAAGTTTTTCATCCGGCCGTAAAAATACTGCCCCCTATACCACAACAGGTTAACCATTACTCCTAAAACTTTCACAACCAGTTATTTCTAACCTGGTGGCATAGACACACATTGCACACAGTTATTTATTGCACTATTTTAAATTATTTATTTTAACATTTCAATAGCTCCTTGGTCATGTGACCTACTGACTTTAAACAAGGTTCAGAATGTACACTAATTGGACCAACACATTACACACCATTTAGTTTGTCCATTTTCATCTCACACGTTTTTACATACATTTTTTAAACTTTCTATTTTTGACACAGTTGTAGTCAGAAGTTTACATACACTAAGTTGACTGTGCCTTTAAAAAGCTTGGAAAATTCCAGAAAATGATGTCATGGCTTTAGAAGCTTCTGATAGACTACTTGACATTATTTTAGTCAATTGGAGGTGTACCTGTGGATGTCTTTCATGGCCTACCTTCAAACTCAGTGCCTCTTTGCTTGACATCATGGGAAAATCAAAAGAAATCAGCCAAGACCTCAGAAAATAAATTGGAGAACACCACAAGTCTGGTTTATCCTTGGGAGCAATTTCCAAACGCCTGAAGGTACCCCGTTCATCTGCACCAACAATGGTACGCAAGTATAAACACCATGGGACCATGGAGCCGTCATACAGCTCAGGAAAGAGACTGCCTCCTAGAGATGAACATACTTTGGTGTGAAAATAAATTTACATTTTACATTTTTACATTTTAGTCATTTAGCAGACGCTCTTGTCCAGAGCAACTTACAGTAGTGAATGCATACATTTCATTAAAAAAATGTCCCGTACTGGTCCCCCGTGGGAATCGAACCCACAACCGTGGCGTTGCAAACACCATGCTCTACCATCTGAGCCAACTATCATTCTTAAATTAAAGTGGTGATCCTAACTGTCCTAAGACAGGGAATATTTACTAGGATTAAATGTCAGGAATTGTGAAAAACTGAGGTTAAATGTATTTGGCTAAGGTATATGTAAACTTCCGACTTCAACTGTACATGTATTTGGGATAAATAATACCGTAGTCCTTGGAGGGCTCTTCCAACCCCTACTCTGTGTGATACCTGTTTGACGGAGTCTCTCCAATGGCTAGGAGACAAACTGTCTCTGGCATGTTAGTACATGGGGGTAAGAGAGATAATGAGGTAGCCCTCTAGCAGGCTCTTCCAATCTCTCCCTGTATGTCACCTGTTTTCAGGTGTTGCTAACGATGCAAACCAAACAGGAGTTACCTCTGTACTATTGTAGTCCGGTTGCAAAGAGAGTCCTGCAGATGGTGACATCTGTTGATAGTTTACGGAAGGCGGCAGTTGGTTTGGGAATATGGGTCTTTCGGTCAAGCATGAAAATGTGAGTGCGGTTCCACCAGACTCAATGATTTTCTGCGGGGCTCTTGTGAATTAACCCTTACCTTGACAGGAAGCCAATCAGAGAATGATGGCTCGAATGCATACCTGGCTTTGGCTGGGAGGGGGCAGTTAAGTCCTGGGAGACGGTTGATGAAAGTGTACTACTGGCATCAGACTGATCACAGAACGGCTGTGGTGAAACGCTTAAACACGCGTCCCCTGTAAACTTAGCATACTCTAAACGGCGAGGGTTTGAATCTAACGCTGGCTTCAGCTGGACCCGCTAACAGTGGAGCACTTAATGGAGATGGAATGTGCTTAGCGGTTATGGATACTGCCAGGTCTCAGGTCTGCCTGGGTGTGGGACTCTACACGTTCTATTTGGGAGCTCTCCTCCCACACTCCTTGGAGCATGTAGTGGAGATGGCATGTGCCTTACCATTAGCTGAAACTACCAGACCTCAGGCTTGCCTGATTGTGAGACACCACACATTGTAGGTGGGGAGGTCTCCGCTATGCTCACTACACTCGAGGCGGAGACTAAACCCATTGGCCCCGCAGTGATAGGGCATTGCATGGATCAGGCTCATGCCATACGAAGTGGGGAGAGATATCTCCAGCTTGTCTGGGGAGGGAGGCCTATACCTGATGTTGGTAGTACCATCCATGCCCATTCATTTGCTGTGGACCCATGTAAGACAGAAAAGCCTCTGATATCGCCGGGCGTGACTCGACTGGATGTCAACTTGATGATATCTGACTGTAGCATGCTACCCTTTGCAGTCGCACTCAAACCACCTTCGGGGTGGCTGTGACCCCCCCATGTCAAAGTGAGGAAATTAGATGAAGCGGGGTAAACGGCAAGACATAATTAAGAGTCTCTTGAGGTAGCCAGATGCCTTGTCATCTAATTAGTGACATGCATGAATGGATGAACGAGATTCCCACTGTCGCTTCCTACATTCTTGCGAAACCACAGCCAAGCACATGGGCTTGACGGAATCAGCGGAGAAAGAAGACCCGGTTGAGCTTGACAAGGGAGAGGGCAGGCAGGCGGGCAGGGAGTGTAGGCTTAGAGGAGTCAAAGGTCACCACATCAATGGGGGTCTGCCTGGAGGTCAGGAAGGCCCCAGGGAGAAGGTCCAAGTGAATAGGTGTCTGAGTGACCATATCCTACAGCAGGAGCTATTGAAATGTTACATTTTGAAAAATTAATGTAAAATCGAGTGAGATGAAAATGGACAAACTAAGCCCACTGAGTGTACATTCTGGACCTTGTTTGAAGTCAGTAGGTCACATGACCAAGAAGCTATTGAAATGTTACATTTAGAAAAATTCATGTAAAATCGAGTGAGATGAAAATGGACAAACCAAAGGGTGTGCAATATAGAAGGGTAGTCACTTGACATTCTTAAGTCTTGTTTGAGTCCAATAGGTAACATGACCAAGGAGCTATTGAAATTTGAACGTTTGAAAAACTACTATATTATCGAGTGAGATGAAAATGGACAAACTAAAAGGGTGTGCAATGTGTAGGCCCACTAGGTGTACATTCTGAACCTTTTTTGAAGTCCGTAGGTCACATGACCAAGGAGGAATTGAAATGTAACATTTAGAAAAATTCATGTAAAATCGTAGTAGATGAAAATATACAAGCTAAAGGGTGAGCAATATAAAAAGGTGGTGAATGGACATTCTGAACCTTGGTTGAGATCAGTAGGTCACATGACCAAGGAGCTACTGAAATTGAAATGTAAAAAAAGTTTCTAATTTGTTTACGCTCCCTTACTGATTCATCAAGGAAAACAAAATGCTGCTCACATTTCCACATGTTTATTAGCTTTGAAAAGCAAATTAATGTCCAAATCGTGAAAATAAGACCTGTGCATTGTTGTGCACAGTTTTTCCAATATCATGACACTTATTTGGAGTCTGTAGCTCAAGATGTTCGAAAGCTATTGAGGTTTGAAAGCGCGAATATCTGTTGAATATCCACCTGAAACTGTCTTTACCTCGGTACTTATTGGCCAGAGCGTCCAGTGTGCGCTCTGAATGCGAAACTACAGAGCGATAGGGTTAGTTATGTTCAGTGAGCTTTTCTCTCTCATAGGGCAAGTAATGTTCAGTGAGCTGTTCTCTCGCTTTCTGGCAAGTTAGCAAGTTAGTACAGAACAGTTGGATCATCCCTTAAAGATCTGGGTGGGACTAAGGCTTAATAAGAGGGTGTGAACAAGGCTGAGTGGGTGTTGACAAAGAAGGGCTCTCCAATAGTAGTACCAAAACATTGAAGACGGTTTTCTCAAAAGTGAGTTTTTCAAGTTGAACATCTTTCAAAGCAGAATTACTTCCCCATTGTTTCCTCAAATGCAGTGCATGATATACCATTTTGTAGCTCTGAGTCTCCACTTTTATCCAATGTAAAACACAGAAATTCAAATGTTGCTACATAATACAGAATCCAGGTTGGGAGTCACAAATGTATAGGGACTGAATGTACATGAGACTTGGCTTATTTGTGCTTAGCTAGTTAGCATTGGATTGCGGAACTAGCTCTAAATTCTTTCATATTTGACTCGGATATACAAAAATGGTATCCACAAGTTTATCTGACTCTCGGAATTAGAAAAAAAGGCTCCCAAACTATCCCTTCAAAGTCGGCTATTTTAATGGCAAAGGCACGTCAATTCAAATGTCAATACATCAGTCAAATTATGGCTAGTCTAGATGAGTGTCATCTTGTTTTGAGCCCTCTTCACAGCATACTGTAGGTTCTAAATCCTAATCCCTGGACAGAGGAATAGACACTCATTCTACCCCAATAGGACAAGCCACAGCAGGTACAGTTAAAACTCTATGTTTTACATTGTCTTGAAAACTTACAGTAATTTCTATCAATTTGTAACAATAACATTGTCTATCCATGAGTATTAAGTTACTTCCTGTGATGATAAAACGTGTTTTACACTAAGTGTTCCACCTTTCCAGATCCCCTAATTATCTCTCCTCTTGTTTTTCTCTCCCGCTCTTTGTCTTAGAACTAATTTCTTCCTAGTCTTCAGAGACTAAAGTAACAGAGGACGTGCAGCAATGAAGGAACCAAACTACTCTTTCCCTGATCCAATAAGGTTTCACTTTTCCAGTGATGCATCTGTGGGGAGCATTACCTGGCGGTTGTCCATCCTGTATTCTTCCTCAAGTACAGACTCCTAAGGCACAGGGTGGCATGTGTGATCAAAGCATGGTTGCTGACACTCTGCCTCCTTGTGTCAAAGGGAGCTACCGGTGGCGGCTTCAAATTCAATGATGGTATCTTCACACCGGTTCTATTCATCGGCATGTTTTGCAGTGTCTTCTTACTGAGGGTGCTGAGCAGGTCCGGTCCAGGGGATGAAGGGAAGGAGAGAGAGGGTGAAATAGAGGAGGGAGGGAAACTGAGGAAGAGAAGAGCCTCCCGTTCCATCCAGATCATCCTGCTGACCTTGATGCTGAACTACTCTCCTATCATCGGGGAAATCCTTCAGGATCATATTTCTTTACTTGTATTCTGACCCCTCTTACTTTTTATTTCAGCGTGTTGGTTAGCTTTAATCAGCCCGTCCTCTACCACCTCAGGGTTGGGAAACTACCCTGCATCTGGGGTTAAAGAGAAGGATAACTGCACTGTAGGGGAAAGGTTGTCTTGAATTGTGTTCCATTCCCTTGAATCATACTGTTGATGCCATTTAGAGGTTTTGACATTTGGAATAAGTTGTTTATGGTTAAACTAAACAGTGTGTGCAGGGGGGTAAATATGTGTGTGTGTAATTGTCATTTATTTGTCTTGTATATCTGTTAATTTGAGTGAAATTAGGGATACAATTATATGCTATTCCTCAATTTCTGACTGTTTTGCTTGGTTTGACAAATTGTAACCCCCCCCCCAAAAATACTGTATATTTTACTATTTAAACTTTTCTAAACAATCTTTTACAATTCTATTACATCCAGTATAGAAGTTATTTCTCAACTATTGAGTGATGTTCCATATTGAAGTTAATTGCTGTATGTTTTTAAAATAGGTGTGGAATAAAGCAAATATGATTGATTCAACAGTTCAGGTCCTTGTCTGTCACTTATGATTACAACATTTCACCAAATATGTGTCCCCCTTCAGTGATGAATGCGCATGGCTTGGCTAATTGTATAACCACTATGAAACATTCAAACCCAAACAGGGCCCACTGCAAAAAAACTTCCATGATTATTGGGACCTGCCTGATGTTTGTATTGATAATTTGCATGACAGCCAACATAGTAGTTTAGCTGTTGTAACTGTCTCTGAAGGAGTAACCCACTAGACACAAACTTTTAACCTAAAAGCATATATATGACGACATTGAATCAACATGGAAAACTAATTAGATTTGCAAAAAAGTAATCAACATCTGATTTATTAAGATCCCCATTAGCTGACGCCAATCAGCTAGTCTTACTGAGGTCTGACATATAACAGAAAATACATTACAGACAAAAGTACTTCAAATCAAATGATATTGGTCACACACACATGGTTAGCAGATGTTAAGGTGAGTGTAGCGAAATGCTTGTGCTTCTAGTTCTGACAATGCAGTAATATCTAACAAGTAATCTAACCAATTCACAACAACTACCTTATACACACAAATGTAAAGGGATGAATAAGAATATGTACATATAAATATATGGATGAGCGATGGCCGTGCGGCATAGGCAAGACGCAGTAGGTGGTATAGAGTATATACATATGAGATGAGTAATGTAGGATATGTAAACATTATTAAAGTGGTGTTATTTAAAGTGACTAGTGATACCTTTATTAGTCCATTTATTAAAGTGGACAGAGATTTGAGTCAGTATGTTGACAGCAGCCTCTATGTTAGTGATGGCTGTTTAACAGTCTGATGGCCTTGAGATAGAAGCAGTCTATCGGTCCTAGCTTTGATGCACCTGTACTTACCTAACCTTTTGGATGATAGAGGGGTGAACAGGCAGTGGCTCGGGTGGTTGTTGTCCTTGATGATCTTTTTGACCGTTCTGTGACATTGGGTGCTGTAGGTGTCCTGGAGGGCAGGTACTTTGCCCCTGGTGATGTGTTGTGCAGACCGCACTACCCTCTGGAGAGCCTTGCGGTTGAGGGCGGTGCAGTTGTGGTACCAGGCGGTGATACTGCCCGACAGGATGCTCTCGATTGTGCATCTGTAAAAGAGTGTTTTAGGTGAGGTGCTCCCTCTGCTGTTTCCTGAAGCACACGATCATCGCCTTTGCTTTGTTGATGTTGAGTGAGAGGTTATTTTCCTGACACCACACTCCGAAGGCCCTCACCTCCTCCTGTAGACCATCCCGTCATTGTTGGTAATCAAGCCTACCACTGTAGTATCATCTGCAAACTTGATGATTGAGTTGGAAGCGTGCGTGGCCACACAGTCATGGGTGAACAGGGAATACAGGAGAGGGCTGAGAAGGCACCCTTGTTGGGCCCCAGTGTTGAGGATCAGTGGGGTGGAGAGGTAATTTTCCTATCTTCACCACCTGGGGACGGCCTGTCAGAAAGTCCAGGATCCAGTTGCACAGGGCGGGGTTGAGACCCAGGTTCTCGAGCTTAATTACGAGTTTGGAGGGTACTATGGTGTTAAATGCTGAGCTGTAATCAATGAACAGCATTCTTACATAGGTATTCCTCTTGTCCAGATGAGATAGGGCAGTGTGCGGTGTGATGGCGATTGCATCGTCAATGGACCTATTGGGATGTTAAGCAAATTGGAGTGGGTCTAGGGTATCAGGTAGGGTGGAGGTGATGCGATCTTTGACTAGTCTCTCAAAGCACTTCATGATGACATAAGGGAGAGCAATGGCGCGAGAGTCATTTAGTTCAGTTGCCTTAGCTTTCTTGGGACAACGGTGGCCATCTTGAAGCATGTGGGGACAGCAGATAGGGATTGATTGAATATGTCCGTAAACACATCAGCCAGCTGGTCTGCGCATGCTCTGAGGACGCGGCTAGGGATGCCGTCTAGGCCGGCAGCCTTGCAAGGGTCAACACTTTTAAATGTTTTACTCACGCTGGCCATGCAGAAAGAGAGCCCAAGTTGTTTAATTTGTCTGGGAGCAAGACATCGATATACGCGACATTTAAAAACATTAGCATGTAGTGTGTGTGTGTGCATCCATCAATTACATATACAGTGGGGGAAAAAAGTATTTGATCCCCTGCTTATTTTGTACGTTTGCCCACTTACAAAGAAATGGTCAGTCTATAATTTTAATAGTAGGTTTATTTGAACAGTGAGATACAGAATAACAACAAAAAAATCCAGAAAAAAACATGTCAAAAATGTTCTAAAATGATTTGCATTTTAATGAGGGAAATAAGTATTTGACTCCTCTGCAAAACATGACTTAGGACTTGGTGGCAAAACCCTTGTTGGCAATCACAGAGGTCAGACGTTTCTTGTAGTTGGCCACCAGGTTTGCACACATCTCAGGAGGGATTTTGTCCCACTCCTCTTTGCAGATCTTCTCCAAGTCATTAAGGTTTCGAGGCTGACGTTTGGCCACTCGAACCTTCAGCTCCCTCCACAGATTTTCTAAGGGATTAAGGTCTGGAGACTGGCTAGGCCACTCCAGGACCTTAATGTGCTTCTTCTTGAGCCACTCCTTTGTTGACTTGGCCATGTGTTTTGGGTCATTGTCATGCTGGAATACCCATCCACGACCCATTTCCAATGCCCTGGCTGAGGGAAGGAGTTTCTGACCCAAGATTTGAAGGTACATGGCCCCGTCCATCGTCCCTTTGATGCGGTGAAGTTGTCCTGTCCCCTTAGCAGAAAAACACCCCCAAAGCATAATGTTTCCACCTCCATGTTTGATGGTGGAGATGGTGTTCTTGGGGTCATAGGCAGCATTCCTCCTCCAAACACGGCGAGTTGAGTTGATGTCAAAGAGCTCCATTTTGGTCTCATCTGACCACAACACTTTCACCAGTTGTCCTCTGAGTCATTCAGATGTTCATTGGCAAACTTCAGATGGGCATGTATATGTATTCTTGAGCAGGGGGACCTTGCGGGAGCTGCAGGACTTCAGTCCTTCACGGCGTAGTGTGTTACCAATTGTTTTCTTGATGACTTTTGTCCCAGCTGCCTTGAGATCATTGACAAGATCCTCCCGTGTAGTTCGGGGCTGATTCCTCACCGTTCTCATGATCATTGCAACTCCACGAGGTGAGATCTTGCATGGAGCCCCAGGCTGAGGGATATTGACAGTTCTTTTGTGTTTCTTCCATTTGCGAATACTCGCACCAAATGTTGTCACCTTCTCATCAAGCTGCTTGGAAATGGTCTTGTAGCCCATTCCAGCCTTGTGTAGGTCTACAATCTTGTCCCTGACATCCTTGGAGAGCTCTTTGGTCTTGGCCATGGTGGAGAGTTTGGAATCTGATTGATTGATTGCTTCTGTGGACAGGTGTCTTTTTTACAGGTAACAAGCTGCGGTTAGGAACACTCCCTTTAAGAGTATGCTCCTAATCTCAGCTCGTTACCTGTATAAAAGACACCTGATTGAGAGGGGGTCAAATTCTTACTTCCCTTATTAAAATGCAAATCAATTTATAACATTTCTGGCATGCGTTTTTCTGGATATTTTTGTTGTTATTCTGTCTCTCACTGTTCAAATAAACCTAGCATTAAAATTATAGACTGATCCTTTCTTTGTCAGTGGGAAAACGTACAAAATCAGCAGGGGATCAAATACTTTTTTCCCCCACTGTACATGTCAGTACATACACTCAACATGTAGGTCACATGGGGGAGTGGCATGGTGCTGTGAGGTGTTGCGTTATTTGTTGTTTTTAAACCAGGTTTGCTCATTCACTTGCGCAATATGAGATGGAAGGGTGTTCCATGCACTCATGACTCTGTACAATACTGTACATTTCATCGAAATTTTTCTGGACCTGGGGACTGTGAAAATACCCCTAGAGACATGTCTGGTGGGGTAAGTGTGTATCTCAGTGCCTGGTGTAGATTGACTATGCATTCAGTTTGGAAGAAGTGATACAGTGTCTCTCCTCAACTCTTAGCCAAGAGAGTCTAGCATGCATAGTATTTATATGAGCCCTCCGATTACAATGATTGGTAAACACCCTGCTCTCGAACACAAGGGGTGGTGCGGCCGGCCAAATCCATCACTGGGGGTGAGTTCCCAACCATCCAGGACATTTATAAATACTTCAACCACTCCAGCTAAGGACTGTTCTCTCTGCTACAGTCTGGCAGGAGTTACCAGAGCATCAGGTCTCAGACCAGCAAGATCCAAGACAGCTTCTATCTCCAAAAAATAAAACTGCTGAAGAGCTAATAAACGGCTGTCTACGTACACCCACAGTCTACCTTCACTGACTCTACCTTCACTGACTCTACCTGCACTGACTACCTTCACTGACTCTACCTGCACTGACTATACCTGTACTGACTCTACCTGCACTGACTCTTCCTGTACTGACTCTACCTGTATTAACTCTAACTGTAATGACTCTACCTGTACTGTCTCAACCTGTACTGACTCTACCTGCACTGACTCTTCCTGCACTGACTCTTCCTGTACTGACTCTTCCTGCACTGACTCTACGTGCACTGACTCTACGCGTACTGCCTCTACCTGTACTGACTCTCACCTGCACTGACTGTATTTTTTCTGACTCTACCTGCGCTGACTCTACCTGTGCAGGCTCTTCCTGCACTGACTCTTCCAACACTGACTCCAGCTGTACTGACTCTACATTTATTGACTCTTCCTGCACTGACTCTACCTGTGCTGACTCTACTTGCACTGTCTCTACCTGCACTGACTCTACCTGCACTGACTCTTCCTGCACTGACTCTACCTGTACTGACTGTACCTGTACTGACTGTATTTTTTCTGACTCTACCTGCGCTGACTCTACCTGCGCAGGCTCTACCTGCACTGACACCACCTGTACTGACTCCACCTGCACTGACTCTACCTGCACTGACAGTACCTGCACTGACTGTACCTGTACTGACTGTACCTGTACTGACTCTTCCTGCACTGACTCTTCCTACACTGACTCTTCTTACACTGACTCTACCTGTACTGACTCAGTTTATGGCTTGCTGATTGAACAAGGCTTTACAAATCCTCCTCAATCAATCACAGACTGTATATGGCCATTAGATCCTGACAAACACAATAATTTGCATATGTGTAATGACCTGCTGCACCTGTTTGTGACTCACAGGTGTTCAAGCTGAGACTAATAGACCTTACTTGTGTTCAGGACACACCAAATGGAAAATGTTTTGAATGGGGTGAAAAAACAAAGATGATAATTCTCATTGGATGAGTTTAGTTAGTACCTCCTCCCTTTCCATATGTTTTGTCCCTTTTATGTTTTACCTGTGTATGACCCAGCATTCAGTTCTTGACAGACTTTCCATTACAGAGGAGAGCTCCATCAGTCATTTTTGTATTCATTAATCTATTTCTCTCTCTCTCTCTCTCTCTCTCTCTCTCTCTGACATTTAATCCTAGTAAAAACTCCCTGTCTTAGGTCAGTTAGGATCACCACTTCATTTTAAGAATGTGAAATGTCAGAATAATAGTAGAGAATGATTTATTTCAGCTTTTATTTCTTTCATCACATTCCCAGTGGGTCAGAAGTTTACATACTGTCACAGCTGTCGTGGAAGAGAGAATGGGACCAAGGCGCAGCGGGTTGCGTGCTCAACATATTTATTAAATAAAATGAGAACACCACGGAAAAACAATAAACAAACTAACGACAGGAACAGAGAAGCAGGCTCAACAAAAGCAGTGCTCTCAAACAACTACCCACCAAATAACTAAACCAAACACACACCTCTATATAGGACTCTCAATCACAGGCAACTAGAAACACCTGCCTCCAATTGAGAGTCCAACACCCAATCCTAAACATAGAAAAACGAAACTAGACAGAACATAGAAATAAATACAACACAAACCCTCTGCCACGTCCTGGCCAAAACTAATACAATTACTCCCTCTGCTGGTCAGGACGTGACAGTACCCCCCCTAAAGGTGCAGACCCTGAATGCACCTCAAAAGAAAGACACAGAAAACCCCAAAACAAACAGAAAAATCCCCCTAAACTACAGGGAGGGAAGGGAGGGTGGCTGCCGTTAACGACAGCACTGTGCTACACCCCCCCTCCCCAACCCACCTATATCGGAGGCGGCTCAGGTGCGGGACGTGGACCCCACTCTACCCTCAGCGTCGCCCACTTAGGTGGCGCCCCTGGCCGCGTCGGAGGACTGGTGGGCGACCCTGACTTCGCCCGGCTGGCGGGCGATTCTTGCTGCGCCCGGCCGGCGGGTGTCTCTGGCTGCGCCCGGCTGGCGGGCGGCGATGGCTGCGCCCGGCTGACGGGCGACCCTTGCTGCGCCCGGCTGGCGGACGACCCTGGCTGCGCCCGGCTGGCGGGCGGCGATGGCTGCGCCCGGCTGGCGGGCCGATCTGGCGGCTCCTGACTGGCGGGTGGCTCTGGCGGCTCCTGACTGGCGGGCGGCTCTGGCGGCTCCTGACTGGCGGGCGGCTCTGGCGGCTCCTGACTGGCGGGCGGCTCTGGTGGCTCCTGACTGGCGGGTGGCTCTGGCGGCTCCTGACTGGCGGGCGGCTCTGGTGGCTCCTGACTGGTGGTCGGCTCTGGCAGCTCCTGACTGGCGAGGCTGGGCTGACGCACTAGAAGCCTGATGCGTGGGGCTGGTACTGGACGTGCCAGCCTGGAGACACGCACCTCAAGGCTAGTGCGTGTAGCGGGAACAGGCCGAGTCGGACTGGGTTGACGCACTAGAAGCCTGATGCGTGGGGCTGGTACTGGACGTGCCAGCCTGGAGACACTCACCTCAGGGCTAGTGCGGGGAGCGGGAACAGGCCGAGTCGGACTGGGCTGATGCACTGGAAGCCTGATGCGTGGTGCTGGTACTGGAGGTATCAGCCTGGGAACACGCACCTCAGGGCTAGTGCGGGGCGTGGGAACAGGCCGAGTCGGACTGGGTTGACGCACTGGACCGTAGAGGCGTACTGGCGGTCTCGAACGCAGAACTGGAATCGCTTTTACTGGCTGGATGCCCACTACCCCCTGGCAAATGCGGGGCGCTGGTATAGCGCATACCGGCCTAAAAATACTTGGCCTCGCCACAGTACCCATTACCCCGAAGCACGAGACCTGTCCATTCACTGGTTGCCCAGAAAAGGTATGGGGATTTGGCCTGGGGCTCAAACCTCGCCCAGCCAAACTACCCATATGCCCCCCCAAAAAAAAATATTGGGGCTGCCTCTCGGGCTTAAACGCCAGTCGTGGTCCTCGGTACCATTCCCGGTCCTTACCCGACTTCCTCCATGGGCCCTCTCCGGCCAGAATCTGCTCCCATGTCCATCTCTCCCGTTGGTCCAACTCAAATTCCCTTTGCTCCTCAAAGTCCACCTGTTGCTCCTTCCTCCGCTGCTTGGTCCGTTTGTGGTGGGTAGTTCTGTCATAATAGTTGAAGCCGTGTTGAATGGACCAAACTGCAGGCGGAATGTGGATACTCATCTTTTAATGTAAAGAATAATAAATCAAAGCAAAGTATACACAGGAAAGCAATAACACGAAACTCACGACAGGCTAACAGGCTTACTACAAACAAAAGACTAGCAGTGTTAGCACAACCACCCACAAACCCAAGTGACAAACATACTCCTAAATATATGACTCCCAATCAGGAACAACGATCCCCAGCTGTTCCTGATCAGGAGTCACAAGACTAACACAGAAACAGACATGCTAGACAACACATACAGACTTCTGCCACGTCCTGACCTAAATACTACACCACTACTCCCTCTGCTGGTCAGGACGTGACACATACACTCAAATAGTATTTGGTAGCATTGCCTTACAGTTGTTTAACTTGGGTCAAATGTTTCAGGTAGCCTCCCACAAGCTTCCCATAATAAGTTGGGTGAATTTTGGCCCATTCCTCCTGACAGAGCTAGTCTCAAGCCATTTTAACACGACTTTGGAAGTATGCTTGGGGTCATTGTCCATTTGGAAGACCCATTTGTGACCAAGCTTTAACTTCCTGACTGATGTCTTGAGATGTTGCTTCAATATATCCACGTAATTTTCCTCCTCATGATGCCATCTATTTTGTGAAGTGCACCAGTCCCTCCTGCAGCAAAGCTCCCCCACAACATGATGCTGCTACCCCCATGCTTCACGGATTGGGATGGTGTTCTTCGGCTTGCCCTTTTTCCTCCAAACATAATGATGGTCATAATGGTCAAACAGTTCTATTTTTGTTTCATCAGACCAGAGGACATTTCTCCAGAAAGTACGTTCTTTGTCCCCATGTGCAGTTGAAAACTGTAGTCTGGCTTGTTTTATGGCAGAATTGGAGCAGTGGCTTCTTCCTTGCTGAGCGGCCTTTCAGGTTATTTTGATTTTGATTTATTTCACCTTTATTTAACCAGGTAGGCTAGTTGAGAACAAGTTCTCATTGACAACTGTGACCTGGCCAAGATAAAGCAAAGCAGTGTGACACAGACAACAACACAGAGTTACACATGGAGTAAACAATAAACGAGCCAATAACACAATAAACAAGTCAATGACACAGTTGAAAAAAAAGAAAGTCTGTCACGTCCTGATGATGGTAAGTTGTTATTTTCTATGGTAGAGTAGGTCAGGGTGTGACAGGGGGTGTTTGTCCATTTTTGTATTTCTATTTTTAGTTTCTAGTTTTCTATTTCTAGGTTGGTTTTTGTTTGGCATGACCTCCAATTAGAGGCAGCCGTTGTATCTAATTGGGGGCCATATTTAAGTTGATGTTTGTCCCACTTGTGTTTTGTGGGTGATTATATTTTGTCAGTTTGTTTGTTCCTCCTGCGTCACTGTTTGTTGTTTTGTTCCTTCAGTTTATTTTGGTATCGCATTAAGTTTCACTGTCCAATAAATATGTGGAACGAAACCGACGCTGCATTTTGGTCCGATCATTCTAACAGCCGTGACAAAGTCTATATACAGTGTGTGCAAAAGGCATGAGGAGATAGGCAATAAATAGGCCATAGGAGCGAATAATTACAATTTAGCAGATTAACACTGGAGTGATAAATTAGCATATGATGATGTGCAAGTAGAAATACTGGTGTGCAAAAGAGCAGAAAAGTAAATAAAATAAAAACAGTATGGGGATGAGGTAGGTAGATTGGGTGGGCAATTTACAGATGAACTATGTACAGCTGCAGCGATCGGTTAGCAGCTCAGTTAGCTGATGTTCAAAGTTGGTGAGGGAAATAAAAGTCTCCAACTTCAGCGATTTTTGCAATTCGTTCCAGTCACTGGCAGCAGAGAACTGGAAGGAAAGGTGGCCAAATGAGGTGTTGGATTTGGGGATGATCAGTGAGATATATCTGCTGGAACGTGTGCTACGGGTGGGTGTTGTTATCGTGACCAGTGAACTGAGATAAGGCGGAGCTTTACCTAGCATAGTCTTATAGATGACCTGGAGCCAGTGGGTCTGGCGACGAATATGTAGCGAGGGCCAGCCGACTAGAGCATACAGGTCGCAGTGGTGGGTGGTATAAGGTGATTTGGTAACAAAACGGATGGCACTGTGATAGACTGCATCCAGTTTGCTGAGTAGAGTAAAGGAAGCTATTTTGTAGATGACATCGCCGAAGTCAAGGATCGGTAGGATAGTCAGTTTTACTAAGTTTGGCGGCGTGAGTGAAGGAGGCTTTGTTGCGAAATAGAAAGCCGATTCTAGATTTGATTTTGGATTGGAGATGATTAATATGAGTCTGGAAGGAGAGTTTACAGTCTAACCAGACACCTAGGTAATTATAGTTGTCCACATATTCTAGGTCGGAACCGTCCAGGGTAGTGATGCTAGTCGGGCGGGCAGGTGCGGGCAGCGAATGGTTGAAAAGCATGCATTTGGTTTTACTAGCGTTTAAGAGCAGTTGGACGCCACGGAAGCAGTGTTGTATGGCATTGAAGCTCGTTTGGAGGTTAGTTAGCACAGTGTCCAAGGAAGGGCCAGAAGTATACATAATGGTGTCGTCTGTGTAGAGTTGGATCAGGGAATCGCCCGCAGTAAGAGCGACATCATTGAAATATACAGAGAAAAGAGTCGGCCCAAGAATTGAACCCTGTGGTACTGCCATAGAGTCTGCCAGAGGTCTGGACAACATGCCCTCCGATTTGACACACTGAATCCTGTCTGCAAAGTAGTTGGTGAACAAGGCGAGGCAGTCATTAGAAAAACCAAGGCTATTGAGTCTGCCGATAAGAATACGGTGATTGACAGAGTCGAAAGCCTTGGCCAGGTCGATGAAGATGGCTGCACAGTACTGTCTTTTATCGATGGCGGTTATGATATCGTTTAGTACCTTGAGCGTGGCTGAGGTGCACCCGTGACCGGCTCAGAAACCTGATTGCACAGCGGAGAAGGTACGGTGGTATTCGAAATGGTCAGTGATCTGTTTATTAACTTGGCTTTCGAAGACTTTAGATAGACAGGGCAGGATGGAGACAGGGCAGGATGGAAATAGGTCTGTAACAGTTTGGGTCTAGGGTGTCACCCCCTTTGAAGAGGGGGATGACCGCGGCAGCTTTCCAATCTTTAGGGATCTCAGACGATACGAAAGATGTTGAACAGGCTGGTAATAGGGTTTGCACTAATGGCGGTGGATAGTTTTAGAAAGAGAGGGTCCAGATTGTCTAGCCCAGCTGATTTGCACGGGTCCAGGTTTCGCAGCTCTTTCAGAACTGCGAAGGAGAAGCTGAAGGAGAAGCTGGGGAGGCTTGGGCGAGTAGCTGCGGGGGGGGGCAGAGCTGTTGGCCGGGTTTGGAGTAGCCAGGTGGAAGGCATGGCCAGCCGTTGATTAATGCTTATTGAAATTTTCTATTATCATGGATTTATCGGTGGTGACCGTGTTACCTAGCCTCAGTGCAGCAGGCAGCTGGGAGGAGGTGCTCTTGTTCTCCATGGACTTTACAGTGTCCCAAAACTTTTTGGAGTTAGAGCTACAGGACGCAAATTTCTGCTTGAAAAAGCTAGACTTTGCTTTCCTGACTGACTGTGTGTATTGGCTCCTGACCTCCCTGAACAGTTGCATATCGCAGGGACTATTCGATGCTTTTGCAGTCCGCCACAGGATGTTTTTGTGCTGGTCAAGGGCAGTCAGGTCTGGAGTGAACCAAGAGCTATATCTGTTCTTAGTTCTGCATTTTTTGAAAGGGGCATGCTTATCTAAGATGGTGGGAAATTACTTTTAAAGAATGACCAGGCATCCTCGACTGACGGGATGAGGTCAATATCCTTCCAGGATACCCAGGCCAGGTCGATTAGAAAGACTTGCTCGCAGAAGTGTTTTAGGGAGCGTTTGACAGTGATGAGGGGTGGTCGTTTGATCACGGACCCATAGCGGATACAGGCAATGAGGCAGTGTTCGCAGAGATCCTGATTGAAAACAGCGGAGGTGTATTTGGATGGCAAGTTGGTCAGGATAATGTCTATAAGGGTGCCCATGTTTACGGATTTAGGGTTGTACCTGGTGGGTTCCTTGATGATTTGTGTGAGATTGAGGGCATCTAGCTTATTGTAGGACTGCTGGGGTGTTAAGCATATCCCAGTTTAGGTCACCTAACAGAATGAACTCTGTGGCTAGATGGGGGGCGATCAATTCACAAATGGTGTCCAGGGCACAGCTGGGAGCGGAGGGGGGTCAATAGCAGGCGGCAACAGTGAGAGACTTTTTTCTGGAGAGATTCATTTTTTAAATTAGAAGTTTGAACTGTTTGTGTATAGACCTGGAAAATATGACAGAACTTTGCAGGCTATCTCTGCAGTAGATTGCAACTCCTCCCCCTTTGGCAGTTCTATCTTGATGGAAAAAGTTGTAGTTGGGTATGGAAATCTCAAAATTTTTGGTGGCCTTCCTAAGCCAGGATTCAGACATGGCAAGGACATCGGGGTTGGCTGAGTGTGCTAAAGCAGTGAGTAAAACAAACTTAGGTAGGACACTTCTAATGTTGACATGCATGAAACCAAGGCTTTTTCGATCACAGAAGTCAACAAATGAGGGTGCCTGGGGACACGCAGGGCCTAGGTTTACCTCCACATCACCCGAGGAACAAAGGAGGAGTAGGATGAGGGTACGGCTAAAGGCTATCAAAACTGGTCGCCTAGAGCGTTGGGGACAAAGAATAAAAGGAGCAGATTTCTGGGTGTGGTAGAATAGATTCAGGGCATAATGTGCAGACAGGGGTATGGTGGGGTGCGGGTACAGCGGAGGTAAGCCCAGGCACTGAGTGGTGATAAGAGGTTGTATCTCTGGACATGCTAATTATAATGGGTGAGGTCACCGCATGTGTGGGAGGTGGGACAAAGAAGGTATCAGAGGTATGATGAGTGGAACTAGGGGCTCCATTGTAAACTAAAACAATGATAACTAACCTAAACAACAGTATACAAGGCATATTGACATTTGAGAGAGACATACAGCGAAGCATAAAGTAATCACAGGTGTTGATTGGGAGAGCTAGCTAGACAACAACGGGTGAGACAACAACAGCTGATCAGCTAAAACAAAAACAACAGGTAAAATGGCGATGACTGGGCAGAGAGGGGCGGCTAACTACACACAGAGCCTGAGTTTGCGGCTGGGGCCGACAGATAAACAAAAAATAAACAGAATGGAGTACCGTGGTTAATGGACAGTCCAGCAAGCATCAGCTATGTGGCCAAGTGATCATAGGGTCCAGGGGGCAGCAGTAGATGGAACAGGGAAGCCGTGGAGTCGTTGCTACTACGCTAGCACGCGGGCGACACGGCGTTTAAAGTTAGTAGCCCGGGGCTAGTAGAAGCGTCTATTCTGACATCCGACGGAGGCCGGTTGAAGACACAGCGGATGGAGTATTCATCGGCAGACCAGTCGTGGTGGTGCGGCAGGGCGCCTTGTCGACAAAGGATCCAAGCCAGATGGCGAAAGAGGTATTGTAGTTGTAGTAATTTAGTTTGCTAGCAAGGAGATGCACCTGGCTCACGGCTAACTGGTGCTAGCTTCGGGGCAGGGGCATTAGCCAATATAGCCACTCGGTAGCAGCGGTGATCCGGTGCCAACCTTACGGCAAGAGTCCGGTGGAGTAGTTGGATCTAGCTGTGTTTGGGTGGAGTCTGGGTGAACAACTGAGTATGCTGGGAGGTGGGCCTAAGGGATAGCTTTGGTACTAGTTATCTTGGTGGCTGCTAGCTAACTGTGAAGATCAGGAGTAATGGCCCAGGGATTATGGCAGGAATCCGGCGTTGTAGTGGAGAGACAGTCCGATACTGCTAGGCTGGCGAGTATTATCCAGGCTAAAAAAAGGGCTGGTATCTGTGCAGAAGGTAAAGGCCGCTAGCAGTGGCTAACAATGACTAAATTGGAAGCAATGGAAGATGGAAGATGTGGAAGATGTGAAGATGATGCTGGAGGAAACAGGTTAAAAAGTACCTATATGCACAGTAAAACGAGTCCTATATTGACATAACCTGAAAGGCTGCTCAGGAAGGAAGAAGCCACTGCTCCAAATTGAATATCACTATGTTTGGAGAATAAAAGGGGAGGCTTGCAAGCCGAAGAACTCAGCGCCAACCGTGAAGCACGGGGGTGGAAGCATCATGTTGTGGGGGTGTTTTGCTGCAGGAGGGACTGGTGCACTTCACAAAATAGATGGCATAATGAGGAGGGAAAATTATGTGGATATATTGAAGCAACATCTCAAGACATCAGTCAGGAAGTTAAAGCTTGGTCGCAAATGTGTCTTCAAATGGACAATTGTAAGGGCTGTCGTGAGAGAGAGTTGACCAAGGTGCAGCGGAGTTAGTGTTCATCTTGAATTTTAATTACAACGAAGAGAACACTACAAAAAATAACAAATACACGACAGCAGAACAGTCCTGTTGGAAATTACTCGAAACAGAAACAATTACCCACAAAACCCAAAGGAAAAACATGCTCCTTATGTGTAACTCCCAATCAGCAACAACGAACTTCAGCTGTGCCTGATTGGGAGCCACACACGGCCCAAAACAAAGAAATACAAAAACATAGAAAAAGGAACATAGAACGCCCACCCAATGTAACACCCTGGCCTAACCAAAATAAAAAACAAAAAACCCCTCTCTATGGCCAGGGCGTTACAACAATGACCCCAAGCATACTTCCAAAGTTGTGGCAAAATGGCTTAAGGACAACAAAGCCAAGGTATTGGAGTGGCCATCACAAAGCAATGACCTCAATCCCATAGAACATTTGTGGGCAGAAATGAAAAAGTGTGTGCGAGCAAGGAGGTCTACAAACCTGACTCAGTTACACCAGCTCTGTTAGGAGGAATTGTGGGAATCTTGTGGAAGGCTACCCGAAACATTTGACCCAAGTTAAACAATTTAAAGGCAATGCTACCAAATACTAACTGAGCGTATGTAAACTTCTGACCCACTGGGAATGTGATGAAAGAAATATAAGCTGAAATAAATCATTCTCTCTTCTATTTTTCTGACATTTCACATTCTTAAAAAATAAAGTGGTGATCCTAACTGACCTAAGACAGGGAATTTTTACTAGGATTAAATGTCAGGAATTGTGAAAAACTGAGTTTGAATGTATTTGGCTAGGGTGTATGTAAACTTCCGACTTCAACTGTATATACTCCCCACGTGACAGTGAAGGCTCGACGGATGTCCGCATCCATATTCCAGACAACTTCAGTCACAATGCAGGACAGGGGAATAATGGGTGTCATTTTCTCCTTCCGATCCTTTGTGTGCACTCAGGACAACGCATTGGCCTTAACGTTCTTCGATCCTGGCAGGTAGGAAAGGGTAGAGTCAAACCTGGCTAAGAACAGGGCGCACCTGGCCTGACGTGGGTTCAGCCTCTTCGCTGCTCAAATGTACTCCAAGTTCCTGTGGTCTGTCCAGACAATGAATGGGTGTTTCGCACCCTCCAACCAGCTTTCAGCGTCTTCTTGATGGCCAACAACTCACGAGCCCCCACATCTTAATTACACTACATGGGAGACAGCCTCCGTGAGTAGAAGGCGCATGGATGGAGTTTAGGCGGCGATCCCGTTTGTTGGGAGAGAACAGCCCCTACTCCAACATCGGAGCCATCCACCTCCACGATGAAGGTTAGAGATGGGTCAAGGTGAGTCAGAACAGGTCCGTTATTAAAACATTCCTTGAGTACACGGAAGGCTTCGTTGGCCTCCCCAGTCTAGCGCAGCTGTTGAGGACCTCCCTTTAGGAGGGAGGTGAGAGGGGCCACCACTGTGCTGAAACCCCTAATGAAGCGCCTGAAATAGTTGGCAAAAACAAGGAAGCGCAGCAATGCCTTGATGTTGGGTGGAACAGGCCATGACCTCTACTGGACTGACCCTCTGCTCTTCCATCTCCACTCCTGTTGTGGATATCCGATAGCCCAGGAAGGAGACAGCCTGCTGAAAGTAAAGGCACTTATCTGCCTTGGCGTACAGGTGATGCCTTATCAGCCTCTCCAAAACAGACCTGACATGTTGCTCTTGTATAGTGGAGTACACTAAGTTGTCATCTACGTACACCACTACACAGCGATCCAACATGTCTCTATACACCTCGTTAATGATTGATTGAAACACAGAGGGTGAATTTGTCAGGCCATAGGGCATTACCCTGTATTAGTGGTGCCCGGTGCTGGTGCTGAAGGCTGTCTTCCATTCATCCTCCTCTCTGATGCGCACCAGGTTGTAGGCACTCCGTAAATCCCAAAAATACTTAGCACTGTGAATCTGTTCGATCACAGTGGGTATGAGAGGCAGGGGATAACTGAATTTAACAGTAGCCTTATTCAGTGTCCGGTAATCGATACAGGGATGGAGACCTCTCTCCTTCTTCACGAAAAAGAAGCTGGAGGTGGCCAGAGAGGTGGATGGACTGATGAATCCCTGGGCCAGCGCCTCCTAGACGTAAGCGTCCATGGCTTCGGTCTCTGCATGCGAGAGAGGGTAGATGTGCCCCCTGGGGAGGGTAGAACCAAACAGTAGGTCAATAGTGCAGTCCCATGGGTGATGATGGGGCAGGCATGTGGCACGAGTCTTCGAAAAGGACACCTGTAGGTCCCGGTACTCCTCCGGGTTTGGGCATGGGTGGCCTGGTCCAGACACTGACACAGAGAGGTACCTCCCTTGACACTCCTGTGACCAACCCAACAACCTCCTCTCTGTCCACAATATCCTGGGGTTATGCAACTGTAGCCAGCGTAACCTAAAACTACGGGGTGTGCAGGAGAGTCTAAGATGAGGAAAGTGATGCGTTCATTGTGGTTGTGAGTTACTGCGAGGGAAATGGGAATCGTGGTCTGACACACCAGTCATGTTCCTAGGGGATGGTTGTCTTGGGCAAGGACTGGGATTGTTAAGGGACTAGCGGAATGCATAATGAAAAGGCCACTGACCGGTCTAGGAAATTGCCTTTAGCACTTGAGTCGACTAGGGCAGGACTCAAGGGGAAGGTGCCTATATATTTAAGGCAATGGTGCCCAAGATCCAGAATAGCAAGACTTGAACCCATCCACTGGGCACAAACGTCAGTTCAACTTCTTGATTTACATGAATTCAATGTAAAATCCTCAAGAAACGTTCCCATCTCATTAGATTTAGGTTAAAAATTTAAAAAATAAAGTTTTAAAAAAACTTATGTGACCGACTGGTTCAAATCGGTCTTATGTAGAACAATTTGAAAGTGTTTTTTACATTGGATAAAAGTAGAGACTCAGAGCTTCAAAATGGTACATAATACACTACATTTGAGATAACGGTGTTTGAATGTAGCCCATATTGTACCAACAATTACTAATGTAGCAGTAGCCTATGTGTCGGTCTATAAGATGGACTCCAGGATTCTTTTTTTTTTAATCAAACCAAATTATCTTGGTTGTTATTGTTTTTGCGGGTGTAGTGAAATGCTTATGTTACTATCTCTAACAGTGCAGTAATATCTAAAAATGCACAACACACACACATTGAAAAGTAAAATAACGGAAATATATAAATATTAGGACGAACAATGTCGGAGCGGCATTGACTAAAATACAGCAGAATATAATACAGTATATACATACGAGATGAGTAAAGCAGTATGTAAACATTATTAAAGACACTGGTGTTCCACTTTTAAAGGGGCCAGTGATTCCATGTCAATGTATATAGGGCAGCAGGCTCTAAGGTGCAGAGTTGAGTAACCGGGTGGTAGCCAGCTAGTGATGGCTAATTAACAGTCTGATGGCCTTGGGATAGAATCTGTTTTTCAGTCTCATGATCCCAGCTTTGATGCTTTGATGTAGTGACAATTACTAATGTAGCAGTAGCCTACTGTATGTGTCCATCTGAAAGAGGGAATCCAGGAAGCTCCTCATGAAATATATTTGTAATCTTCATGTGCAAGGTTTTAGATTCACTTTTCTTCACAATAAATGTAATTCTACATTTCAAAGGAAAAAAACATATCTCGCCTGGATTCACACTTGACACACACTACAAAACTATCCACGAGCCAGGATCTCTACACTGTCAACCCTTTGTCCAGTTAAAATGTTGCTCATGTTTAAGTAACTTTGATTGGTAGATGGTGAGGTTTGACTTCTGTTAAGGACACAAGTGTTCGATCACGTCCAACTACGTCAACATTTCCAATTGGCTGAAGCATAATTTTTTACAGGAAATAATAACGTGGTGAGCTGGTCTTGTTAGCATAGGGTTGAGTGTGTCAGGTTACCTTATGGGGACAGTTAACATGTAGCGATCCATAGCGTGCGACTACATCAATTAATTGAATTGGTTGATGTGGATTTTGAGAAAGATGTCTAAAATATGTTTGCAGGTATGTACCCAATCATTTCAAACCCTGATTAGATTGGGTTAAGATCAAATATGCCTCTCTATTTATACATGGGATTATTTGGGAACAGATTTTCCAAAATTACTTTTGAGCTGATTTACCGGTAATTTTGCTATTTTTTGTCTAACAATGAAAATTATGTAAATCAAATATTATTTTATTGACAAGTAAAAAGCATTGCCCATGGGCCACCTATTGGGAAATCCTGACCTATACTGTATGCACTATGCAATTAGAGAGAGATCCTGAATCAAAACAACAGACTAATACTGTGTAGGTCTGAAGCCCACATGATTTGATTATGGAAGGTGAAACAGTCAACCTTGCAGGTGGCTGGGTTAACCTGTGGCTGGGACAGACAGGTGCTGAGTGATATGAGTGATGATGCTTATATTTCCGACAATTCCAGAATGCAAATCCCTGAGCAGGTGTGTGTGTGTCTGTGTGTGTGTGTGTGTGTGTGTGTGTGTGTGTGTGTGTGTGTGTGTGTGTGTGTGTGTGTGTGTGTGCAGCATATGCATTTTGATAATCTGTGTTTTGTTCATGATACGCTTATATAGGATTTCCAGTCAAATAAAATAACTTTCTGTAAACTAGTCATACAATGCTGCTCAATTCATCAACGCCCATCAACGTGTTTATGTAAATAACACAACACGTGACTTGTTAGGAAGAACACAGGACAGAGAGCTTTGACTAAAATCACTCATACATGTTGGTGTTGTACCATTGGGTTGGTCTCGGAGTTCTCCTGGAGAGAGACGTACGAATTTCACAAAGCAACGTCTGAGTTACCAAACCAACTAAGGTAGGTTATTTTACATTTTAACCTTATTCAGTATGTTAACTCAGCCTAATTGTTTTACCTCTCCTCTTCATGTTTTCATTCAGACATTCTTAGACAATGCACAATGTCTTGACTGACATAAGAGTAGACTTACTTATTTCAAAGTATTTTTATGTATGTTTGCATCAATATGTGAAATCAGTTTTTTTACAACAATATATTGACATAAAGTCATGAATTGTGTGATCTCCCCTCTCTCATATCCCTTGTTCCAAAAGGATGAATGACTCTTCAGGAAATCACACTTACTTTGACACATGGGAGTTTTGCTTGGACCAGGGCTATGTTGCGCCAGTGCTTTGCCATGCTGTCCATGCCCTGTGCTTCCTACTGGGGACGCCAGCTCTGGTCTGGTGCCTCTGGATCTCTCTGAGTGGAAGTCTCTCTGGAGGTGTCAAACCCACCCAGGTCTTCTCTATTAACCTGTTTGCAGTGGAGCTGGTGTTCTGTGTCGAGGGTCTCCTTGAAGTGATCAGCTACCTATTCATCCGGAATGCTTTAATGTTACGTCAGGCTGTATATTTCCTCTTTAGCCTCTCCTGGACCTGCAGGCCCCTGATCCAGAGCTGCATCTGTGTGGAGCGCTACCTGGCAGTGGCCCAACCTGTGGCTTTCCTCAAGTACAGACTCCGGAGGTACAGGGTAGCATGTTCAACCGTGGCCTGGCTGTTGTCTCTCGCATTTGCATGTTCTCCTTTCACTTCAATGGTTTATGGAACATATGTGATCAGTTGTGTCTATTGCTTTGGGGTGGCCATCATTTCTCTCTGCTGCTTCTTCATCCTGCGTGTGCTGAAGCAGCCTGGTCCAAGAGAGGTAGAGGGGGGCAGAGGTGGAGAGAAGAGACAAGGGACGACAGATCCACATAAGATGAGAGCTTTTGGGATCATCTTAACCAACCTGGTGATGATCTTGGCGAGCTCCATCCCGATGGTTGTTGGTTGGACTGCTCTGTTATCTAGTCTTGTCTACTTCTGCAATGTCTTACCCTTGTTAGTAATCATTAACACCTTCAGTGTCATGGTTTCACCCCTGATGCACCTCTACAGAGAGGGAAGGCTGCCATGCCGTAGAGGGCCAGAGACACGTTAGACTGACAGTTGTGGGCACTAAAAGTAAAGTATATTGTGACAAACTAAATGACTAAATTATGGTAGAGTGTTGTGTTCAATGTTCTATCAATACCGAGGCACAGCGTAATTTCATAGTGTCTGCAACTGTAGTTTAAACATACAAGGCATAGGCGTATAACAAAATGTACTTTTTTATTTGATAAATAGTTGTTATTTATTTTATTTGGTGCCATAGCAGTATAATTTACTGCACATCAGCATTAGAGTTGTTGTTAACCACAGCTGCATCACTTGTTTAGCATCTATAGTGAATGTTGGTTTGTTTGATGAATTATAAAATTAATAATAGTGTGGGGTGGATAGGTTTGGGATTTGGTCCATTCATTTAGCATCAGCATTAACAAATGATTGTTTTGTTCATCATGTTATGTTTTCCTTTGAATGTAGGTTCCTTGTCTGTCAGAAAGATTACAACATTTTGTTCAAATGTATGGGGACTGAAAGTGCATGAGACTTGGCAAATACTGTCATCGTTGCTCAACATTCTAACCCAGACAGTGCACACTCCTAGAAAGTCATTGTTCTCCATCCAGACTGGTGTAAAACATGGACCCCGCTGATGTTAAATGGATAGTTCAGGATTTTGACAATAATGCCCTTTATCTACTTCCCGAGAGTCAGAGATGAACTCGTGGATAGCATTTTTTATGACTTCCCGTATTTGTGCTTAGCTAGTTAGCATTGGATTGCTGAACTAGCTCTGAATTCATTCATATTGGACTCAGATATACATTGAGGGAAAAAAGTATTTGATCCTCTGCTGATTTTTTAAGTTTGCCCACTGACAAAGAAATGATCAGTCTATAATTTTAATTGTAGGTTTTTTTGAACAGTGAGAGACAGAATAACAACAAAAAATCCTGAAAAACACATGTCAAAAATGTTATAAATTGATTTGCATTTTAATGAGGGAAATAAGTATTTGACCCCTCTGCAAAACATGACTTAGTACTTGGTGGCAAAACCCTTGTTGGCAATCACAGAGGTCAGATGTTTCTTGTAGTTGGCCACCAGGTTTGCACACATCTCAGGAGGGATTTTGTCCCACTCCTCTTTGCAGATCTTCTCCAAGTCATTAAGGTTTCGAGGCTGACGTTTGGCAACTCGAACCTTCAGCTTCCTCCACAGATTTTCTATGGGATTAAGGTCTGGAGACTGGCTAGGCCACTCCAGGACTTTAATGTGCTTCTTCTTGAGCCACTCCTTTGTTGGCTTGGCCATGTGTTTTGGGGCATTGTCATGCTGGAATAGCCATCCATGACCCATTTTCAATGCCCTGGCTGAGGGAAGGAGGTTCTCACCTAAGATTTGACGATACATGGCCCCGTCCATCGTCCCTTTGATGCAGTGAAGTTGTCCTGTCCCCTTAGCAGAAAAACCCCCCCAAAGCATAATGTTTCCACCTCCATGTTTGACGGTGGGGATGGTGTCCTTGGGGTCATAGGCAGCATTCTTCCTCCTCCAAACACGGCGAGTTGAGTTGATAAAATTATAGACTGATCATTTCTTTGTCAGTGGGCAAACGTACAAAATCAACAGGGGATCAAATACTTTTTTCCCTCACTGTATAAAAATGCTATCCACGATTTCATCTCACTCTCACGAACTAGAAAAATAACTTCCTGAACTATCTCTTTAATATTTTCTATTTCAATTCCAAGTCAATACATTAGTCAAATATAATCTAGTCTAGTTAAGTGTAATCTTGTTTGGAGTGATCTTCATAGCATACTGTAAAAGCCAAACCCTAACCCCTGGACAGAGGTATAGACACTCATTCTTCTCCGATAAGATGAAGCCACAGCAGGTACAGTGAAAACTCTTTGTCTTACCTTTTCTTGAAAACTCCCAGTAACTTCTATCAATTCCTAATAATAACATTGTCTATCTCTGAGTATTTCAGCTTGATTCCTGTGATGATAAAACTTGTTTTACACTAAGTGTTCCACCTCTTCAGATCCACTAATTATCTCTCCTCTTGTTTTTCTCTCTCCCTCTTTATCTTAGAACGCAGCTCTTCCTGTTATACACAGACTAAAGTAACAGAGGACGTGCAGCAATGAAGGAACCAAACTCCTCCTGATCCCATAAGGTTTCACTTTTCCAGTGATGCATCTGTGGAGAGCGTTACCTGGCAGTTGTCCATCCTGTAGTCTTCCTCAAGTACAGACTCCTAAGGCACAGGGTGGCATGTGTGATCATATCATGGTTGCTGACACTTTGCTTCCTTGTGTCAAAGGGCGCAACCCGTGGCGGCATCAAATTCAATGACGGTATCTTCACCGCGGCTCTGTTTATCGACATGTTCTGCAGTGTCTTCTTAATGACGATGATGAGCAGGTCCGGTCCAGGGGATGGAGAGAAGGAGAGAGAGGGTGAAATAGTCCATTGAGATCATCCTGCTGACCTTGATGCTGAACTACATATTTCTTTGAGCTCCTTAAGTTGCATTCTGACCCCTCCTACTTTTAATTTCAGCGTGTTGGTTAGCTTTACACAGCACCTCCTCTCCTTCCGCAGTGCTTGGAAAACTGTCCTGCGTCTGGGGATAAATAGAAGGATAACTGCACTGTAGGGGAAAGGTTGTCTTGAATCTCTCTGGTTATCGTTCTGTTCCATTCCTTTTAATCATATTGCTCATGCTGTTTAGAGGTTTTGACATTTGTAAAAAGCTGTTTGTGGTTAAATTAAACAGTGTGTACAGAGGGGTAAATGGGTTGATTGATGTGTGTGTGAAATTGCCGTTCATTTGTCGTTGTATAGCTATTAATCTGTGTGAAATCAAGGAGACAAATTGTGAGATTTTACTATAACCTCATGCTCACAATTATATGCTATTCCTGACTATTTTGCTTGGTTTGACAAATTGTAACCACCAAATTACTGTATATACTACTATTTTATCTTTCTAAATAATCTTTTAACTTGTTTAACATCTTGGATAGCAGTTGCTTCTCTACTATTGAGTGGTGTTCTATATTGAAATGTATTGCTGTATGTTTTTAAAAGAAGTGTGGAATAAAGCAAATCTGATTCAACAGATCAGGTCCTTGTCTGTCCCTCACTTGATTACACAATATCAACAAATAGTGGCATTGTGCTGTGAGGTGTTGCTTTTTTTGTTGTTTTAAACCAGGTTTGCTCGTTCACTATATGAGATAGAAGGGAGTTCCATGCACTCATGGCTCTGTATAATACTGTACGTTTCGTTGACTTTGTTCTGGACCTGGGGACTGTGAAAATACCCATTGTGGCATGTCTGTTGGGGTAAGTGTGTATCTCAGTGCCTTGTGTAGATTGACTATGCAAACAATTTGGAATTTGGCATTTCCAACACAGTCAGTCTCTCCTCAACTCTTAGCCAAGAGAGTCTGGCATGCATAGTATTTATATGAGCCCTCTGATTACAATGATTGGTAAACACCCTGCTCTCGAACACAAGGGGTGGTGCGGATGGCCCAGTCCATCACTGGGATTGAGTTCCTAGCCATCCAGGACATTTATAAATTCTTTAGCCACCCCAGCTAAGGACTGTTCTCTCCGCTACAGTCTGGCAGGCGATACAGGAGCATCAGGTCTCAGACCAACAGGATCCAAGACAGCTTCTATCTCCAAAAAATAAAACTGCTGAAGAGTAAATCAATGGCTGTCTACATACGCCCAAATACTACCTGTACTGACTCTACCTGCACTGACTCTACCTGCACTGACTCTACCTGTACTGACTCTACCTGCACTGACTCTACCTGCACTGACTCTACCTGCACTGACTCTACTTGTACTGACTCTACTTGTACTAACTCTACCTGCACTCACTCTGCCTGTACTGACTCTACCTGCACTGACTCTACCTGCACTGACTCTACCTGCACTGACTCTACTTGTACTGACTCTACTTGTACTAACTCTACCTGCACTCACTCTGCCTGTACTGACTCTACCTGCACTGACTCTACCTGCACTGACTCTACCTGCACTGACTCTTCCTGTACTGATTCGATGCACACACACACACGCACACACAATCACCATATACATTGCTGCTACTGTTGCTCAGTCACTTTTACCTGTGATTGTGTGTACATGTCTAACTCATCTATCACCGGCATCCCTGAACAGTGATATTGGCAGTGGTACTGTTCTTGTATAGAGAAAATGTTCTAGTGTTAATTTATTTATTGTGTATTTTATTTGATATGACTTAGTATTGATTCTGTTCTCTTTTCAAGAATCTAGTCTGGATTTGACACTTTTCATTGTTGAGAAAGAGCTTCCAAGTAAGCATTTCACTCTACAGTTTACAGTTACTTTATCCTGTGCATGTGACAAATAAACTTTGATTTGATTGGTGTGTATGTAAATAATGCACCATGTGACTTCTTAGGAAGAAAACAGGACACCGAGCTTCAGCACTCTCATACACTCATTCATGAAGGTGATTTAATTTGATGTAAAAGCAGGTTGGACTTTTCCTTCTGCAGTAGAGAACACCACGAATATTGCAAATCAAGGAGTTACCAAATCAACTAAGGGGTAAATTATTTGACATTTTAATATCATTGAGTATGTTATCTCAGGCTAACCGTTCTACCTCCCCTCTTCATGTTTTCTTTCAGACTTTCTGACATACAGTGCCTTCAGAAAGAGGCATCAGGTAGCCTAGCCTACCGGAAGGTTGCAGGTTCTAATCCCTGAGCTGACTAGATGAAGAATCTCTGTTCCTTTCAGCAAGGCACTTCATCCTAATTGCTCCTGTAAGTCGCTCTGAATAAGGGAGTCTGCTAAATGACAAAAACAAATGTATTTACACCCCTTCTCCACATGTTGTTGTGTTACAGTCTGAATTTAAAATGGATACAATTTACATTTTTGGGGGTCACTGGCCTACACACAATAACCCATAATCTCAAGTGAAATTATGTTTTTAGACATTTTTACATATTAATAAATAATTCAAAGCTGAAATATCTTGACTCATTATTCAGTATCCATCAACTTTGTTATGACAATACTAAATAAATTCAGGATTAAATATTTGCTTAACAAGTCACATAATACTTTGTATGGACTCACTCTGTGTGCAATAATAGTTTAACATGATTCTTGAATGACTAATATATCTCTGTTACCCACACATACAGTTATCTGTAACGTCCCTTCCTGCGGTCCAAACACTTAAAAGACACTCCCTTGTCCATTTACCCTCACCTTATGCTCTTGAGGGAATCCCTGTCACCATCTTGGAGGATGGTCCAAAGCATTAGCCAAGCAAGGGAAGTTTGCAATGTAAGCCCCTCAGCCCTCATTTTTAGTCAGCTTTCCAAGTGTACAATTATGTTCACCAGCTGCAACAGAGCCTGTTCCCGAACCAGGATCTATGGTGGCACAGCTTGCACTGAGATGCAGTGCCTTAGACCACTGCACCACTCTAGAGGCCTCTGTTTGTCTTCTTTAAAGAGCACTGCATATACTCTTCAACCATACTAAACATCACTTAGTGTTGTCATAACCAGTGGAAAACATTCGCATGTCAGGTGTGGTCGGTCAGGTGAGGTCATTGGCAGTTTACTGACCAGAGCAACACAGGTGTCTTGTTTGTGGTGTCTGAGAGAGGGAGGGAGGGAAGGAGGGAGGGAGGGAGATCTGCTTTCTTGGTTCAGTACCTTCAGTATGTTTGTGATTTCATTCAGCTGCCTCTCAGTTCTCAGTGCTCTGAATCATCCCAGGCTGAGAGAAGGGGATAGGGAGAGGGAGGGGACAAATAACATGAAGATAAGGGTGTTTAAGTTCATTTAGATTATCCTGGTGTCTATGATGGTGAACTACCTCTCCATGATCGTAATTATGTCTTTGTACAATGTCCTTGATCAGGTTGTGTTGTTTTGTCACTATCCATGTCTTTCTTTATCATTGTGATCTGTGGGTTTGTGCAGCCTTTCCTCTGCCTTCACAGGGCTGGGACACTGCCCTGTATCAGAGGTCTCTGAGGAAGAGGTGACTGTGTCGTTCTATGAATAGATAGCCCTTTACTTTGTGTAATTTAATAAAAAATAATTTATTTAACCTAATTTAACATTCCAACATAAAATACACATTCAACAGAAAAATAAGAATAAATGTTTTCCAATCTCCAGAGGTTAAACTAAGATGACCAGAAAAGTCTACAATGAAAGTAACGGGGTCGATCGTAACAGAGTGGACCATTTCATCTTAAATCAGCCATAATTCCCCTTGTGACAGGAGGAAAGGAAGTTTGTTGTGAGTGGAAATTGCATGCAAGCTGATTTTTTTTGTTGCTGTTACTTATTTGCCTACAGTCTGCCACCGCTCCTGTCTGTGCTCTGCTCTTTGTCTAAAATGGCACCTTATACCATATACTATATTGTGCACTAACTTTTATCCAATAGGGCTCTGGTCAAAGATAGTGCACTTTATAGGGAACAGGGTGCCATTTTGGATGTACAGTGGTCTACATCACCAGGTTGAGATGACTGACAATCAAGTGTGGCAGGGCAGAGATTTGGATATTTAGTGTGAGGTCATCAGTTCCAGCACCTGTGACAGACACAACCCACCACACCTCAGAGGACAGAGACACTGCATTTATAGGCTACAGGTGAGTTAGTGTTTCATTTTTGTTTTTAAATAGCACATTTTTCATTTTTAATTCATCTCAATTGTTGTAGCTTGTGAATAAAAACTTAAGATAGAGAAAAATCAATATTTTTAAATCTGAATATTGGCAATTTATAAAAAATATATGGACACATTTGGATATTTCGTCATTATGACAAAGTCATCATCTCTAGTGCATATATTTCCTACAAAGGATTGAAACAACTGATCATTCTGGCTCCCTCAGGTTTTTTGAGTGCTTCATTGTTATTCTAACTAGGCTGCACACCAAGTTGACGTTACTCAGCATTTTATATATATTTTTCAGTCAATGTGTACCAGAGTAATACTTAACATTATTTTACCATGGATGCAGAATGACTATATACATATATAAGATGAGTAAAGACTGCAATTATAGCGAGATAATTACTTCGCGGTATCTTCTTGCTTGGATAACAACCCTCCTCTTCCCCTCCCTTTTTCTTTTCTCTCTCGCTCTCTTTCTCTCTCTCTCCACCTCTCTCTCTACCACGCTCTCTCTTTCTTTCTCTCTCTGTATCTCTCTCTCTACCTCTCTCTCTCTACCTCTCTCTCTCTCCACCTACCCCTCTCTCTCTCTTTCTCTCTCTCTGATTCTCTCTCTCTCTACCTCTCGCTCTCTCTACCTCTCTCTCTCTGTCTCTTTTACTAGAGATCTCAAGAATTTTCACACATTACAGTTACATACATCATTGAGATGAATTTATCTACAGTCAATGACACGTCCACATCTCCTTCTATCTCCCTCATTGATCCGGGTGTACAGGCTGTCCATGTGGTACGTTTTATCCCCATGCTTACTGCCTCCTATGTAATCAACATCATTCTGGGTCTCCCCACCAATGTCTATATCCTGTGGCTGATACTGACCAGAGCTGGAGGAACAATGGCCTCAGATTTCTTTTCTCTCAACCTGTCTGAGTCTGATGTCCTCTACTGCCTCTTTAATGCCGCCCGCGTAGCTGACAGATATGTCCAGTCTGATCTTGTCCACAAAGCTGGTGCTTTTTCTTCTGGGTTAATTGTCTCTGGTCGTCCCCTGTTCCAGTGCTGTATCTGTGTGGAGCGCTACCTGGCAGTGGTCCAACCTGTGGTCTTCCTGAAGTACAAACTCCTGAGATACAAGGTGGGGTGTTGTTGTGTTGTCTGGCTGATGGTTCTAGGGTCGTGCTGTCTATTTGTGTTTGAGAATTTTACACCAGTGTCACGCTACTCTATCGTTTTCCAGTCACTGATCTATTTTTCTCTGATGTCATGGTTCTAGGGTCGTTTCAGAGACAAGAGAACTGAGAGGCAGCCTCTCAGTTCTCTTGTCTCTGAAACGACCAGGGCCAGGGGATGGGGACAGGGAGGGGACAAACAGCATTAAGATGAAGGCCTTTAAGATCATTTTGATTATCCTGGTGTCTGCTACTTTTTCTCAACTCCCAATAGTACTGGTGATATCTACTAAAAGTTACATTCCATTGAATGACTTTTCTTCAGGCTTGTCCATTTGTTTCTGCATCCATGTGACCTCTGGGTTTGTGCAGCCCCTCCTCCACTCCACCTCCACAGGGTTGGGAAGCTTCCTAGTTTCAAATGTCTCTAAGACAAAAAGTTAAAATCTCTTCAACCCATTAGTGCTTTAAAAATGTACAATATGACATTGTTTATATTATGTTTTTTCATATTAATTTGTGAATTAGAATGTATACTTTTCATCTACTTAGATTGATTGTTTTCTAATGCATGATGTTTGAATGTATTTCCAATGTAATCAGTAGCCTAGAAAGTGTTGGTATGATTTCCCCCATGTGTATTTTGTTTTGATAATATTGGGTCTGCAGTTTAGAGACCCACATAGAGCGTAAACCAGCCCAAGAACTTCTCAAATCGTCCATATGTAGCAAAAGTATTGCCATATATAGTCCGAGATTCAAAATGATTGAAGTTGTAGAAAAAGTAGCTTTAAAAGTCAATGGAACCGCGTTCACGGTGATGGCATTCAAGGTAATCGCTAATCAAAGTAATCGCTGGACATGTCGGCTCAATTGGAAATTACCTTTAAATGTCAGTAGCATGGTTTCGCACTGACATCTATCAATAATGTACTTGTTTTTAAATTGACCTCCTGTCCTTCTGTTTTTATATTAGCGTGATGTTTTTTTGGCAGAGACAGAACATTCTGCAGGCATTTACATGTGTTGTCTCTTGAAATTATGGAGGATGATTGTGCTTGAGAGTTAATATGTCTGTCACGACACCGACGGATGGTGGCGCCCCTCCTCGGCCGGGCGGAGCTCGCGGTCGTCGTCGCCGGCCTACTAGCTGCCATCGATCCTTTTTTGTTTCACTTTCTGTTGGTTAGGTCTAGGTAGGCACGCACCTGTTTTGGGTTAGTTATTAGTAGGGGGGGTTATTTAGTTTAGCGTAGTATGTCTGTGTTTGTGCGTGATTATGTTCCTTGTCCGGTTTGTGTGCTTGAGGAACGTGTGCTGTTTTTCCTCTGCCTGTGGTTGGTTTTTTTGTGTTTACCACCGCAAAAGTATTTAAGGGCTGCGTCCCTATTTTCTGACGACCATAACCGTTTTCTTGAATTAAAAGCGTGGTCAAGAACTCACTGTCTCCTGCGCCTGACTCTACCTCTCCTGCTTTCTTGAGCCAGCCCTTGACAATGTCGATATTGTTGGGTTGATGAGATGAAATATCTTATTAATAAGGATCTCCCTGTCTTCTTTAAAGAGTATACATTAAGGACATGCACTTTATATGTATAATAAATAATAACAATAATTACAATAACAAAAAATAATAATATTTAATTATACTTACCATTAAAGTCAATGATCAGTTCCCGCATATATGGTGTCGTAAAATTGCATTAAATGACATTCAATACTTCTGTACTGATTGCCATATTGTCTAACTAGGGCCTGGAGTTTTTCCTGAACTTTTAACCTGATCAGGTTTGGGAAAACTCAGGGCCCTATCCATCCACAACACATTCTACACAGCACCGCATATTCTCTTCAACCATACTAAACATCACTTAGTGTTGTCATAAACAGTGGAAAACATTTGCATGTCAGGTGTGGTCCATTATGTGAGGTGACGGGCAGCATCAGTTTATAGACAGGAGCAACACAGGTGACTTGGTGGAGGTGTAAACCTGATCCTAAGCTTGATCTTAAGACTGATACACCTAAAGTCGACATCTCCTCTGCCGGCTCTACGGCCACAACTGGTGGCAAGGACAGAGCGTGGGAACTACGATCTCCGGTTGACAGGACTCACTGTCTCAGTCAGTATTAAAGGTGGAGACAGGGACAGTGATCGATACCAAACAGGATGACTCACTGTCTCAGTCAGTATTAAAGGTGGAGACAGGGACAGGGGTTGATACTAAACAGGAGGACACACTGTCTCAGTCAGTATTAAAGGTTGAGACAGGGACAGGGGTTGATACTAAACAGGAGGACACACTGTCTCAGTCAGTATTAAAGGTGGAGACAGGGACAGGGGTTGATACTAAACAGGAGGACACTGTCTCAGTCAGTATTAAAGGTGGAGACAGGGACAGGGGTTGATACTAAACAGGAGGACACTGTCTCAGTCAGTATTAAAGGTGGAGACAGGGACAGGGGTCGATACTAAACAGGAGGACTCACTGTCTCACTCAGTATTAAAGGTGGAGACAGGGACAGGGGTTGATACTAAACAGGAGGACACACTGTCTCAGTCAGTATTAAAGGTTGAGACAGGGACAGGGGTTGATACTAAACAGGAGGACTTACTGTCTCAGTCAGTATTAAAGGTGGAGACAGGGACAGGGGAGATACTAAACAGGAGAGGACACACTGTCTCAGTCAGTATTAAAGGTGGAGACAGGGACAGGGGTTGATACTAAACAGGAGGACACACTGTCTCAGTCAGTATTAAAGTTGGAGACAGGGACAGGGGTTGATACTAAACAGGAGGACTCACTGTCTCAGTCAGTATTAAAGGTGGAGACAGGGACAGGGGTCGATACTAAACAGGAGGACACTGTCTCAGTCAGGAGTGTTTCTTATAGGAGAAGTCCTGGTTGTCCCTCCTTTATTCAGTCCATTCACTTCCATTTGGTTTCTAATGAACATGACCCTGATGTACCCTATATTCTGAGGTAACTAGCCTCTGCCTTGCCACAGGAGGAAATACAACAAGCTAGCCAGCTCTTAGGTAGAATAGCGCATGAGATATGGTAGACAGCACACTGCATATGCATAGTAGTGGTTTATATGGCCACCTGCGTTTTGTTGATAAGTGGTCAATGAATGGTAACCTGGATTATATAGATTAGTGGTTGTGGTCAATGTACATGAGTGGTTCTTGTGAGGTCAGATAACCAACTGCATCTAGATAAGTTGTAGCTATGGTAACAACTAGACGGCTAGATGTTAAACAGTTGAAGATATGGCAATTACTAGACAACAAGATGTTAAACTGTGGTAGAGGAGAACTCAGTCAAATCAATGGTCGTACACTTAGAATAAAAGGTGCTAAGTAGAAACATAGGGGAACCTTTTTGGTGCTGGGTAAAACCCTTTGCAGAGGGTTCTATCTAGAATCCTCAGCGTAATGTTTTTCAAATAACCCTATGTATATTGTTCTACCTAGAATCGTCTGTAAAGGGTTCTGCCAGCCTTATTAGCCTTTAATGATTTATGACAATGCATTACATATATAAGGCCTTTCTTTGAGGGCCTAGTTATACCCTAGCACAGCGGTGTTAGGAATCTCCTGGTTTACAGGCCAGATCAGGCCTGCAAATTACATTATGCTGGCTTGCAAAGTGATGTGTAATTCCTATTGGAATCCAGACAGAGTTAGGATATCCAACAAGTGGAATTGTTATACACCGGCATTCTGCATTCAGAATGACTGCCAGGGTAGGGAAGATTGAACACTGAGACTACCTCAATAATCTTAGCAGGAACAACCATTTCAGTAAGTGGTGCAATAAATCAATTACTAACAGATTGGATTAGTTTAAGAAAAATTATGTAATTTATCTTTGTGTAGCATAAAATGAATTGACCAATCAATGCAAAAACACAGATATTACAATAAAACAAACTATTCTGAAAATCTCCAAGCAATAGAGCATGCTGGGAAATATTATATAGAACCATTCTTGCTTTCCAAGGAATACTTCTTGCCTTCCAAAGAATAATAAAAAAAATGTTCTTCCAAAAATGGTTCTTAGGATGTTAAATGTTCTAGTTAGAACCTTTTGCCTTACAAAGAACCCTTGTCTTCCTAAAATGATTCTTCTGATCAAAACAGTTCTTGGTAGAACCCTATCCCTAAGCAGGGGTGGCAGATAGCCTTGTGGTTAGAGCATTGGGCTAGTAACTGAAAGGTTGGTGGATTGAATCCCAGAGCTAACAAGGTAAAATTCTGTTGTTCTGCTGTTCCTAGGCTGTCGTTGTAAATTATAATGTGTTCTTAACTGACTGGACTAGTTAAACGCATTTAAAAAAAGCAGACTAGAACCCAAACTCATGTTAGCCTGGGTTCCAGTCTGTTTGTACTCTTATTCCACTATTTCCACTCTCCGTCATCAAAACATTGCAAGGAGTGGCTTTTCGGCACAAAAAGCTGTGTTCTTTGAGAGGTTGTAGAAAAAGATGGATGGTTGACTACTTGAAACAGTATTAGTTGGGTAGTTTCTAAGGTGTCAGTGTTTTTTTGTTGTTGTGATTAACATTTTGTTGATTTTTCACACACACACACACACACACAGTCGTGTACAACTAGCCTTGTGGGAAACCTAACCCTAAATCTATCCCTAGCTCCTAACACTAACCCTTAAGGTAATTCTAACCCTAACACTAATTCTAAACTGAACCATAAATCCCCTACAAATAGCATTTGACCTCGTGGGGACTAACAAAATGTCCCCAGTTGGTGAAATTTTGGTTCATTTACTATTGTCCCCATAAGAATATTTAAACACGTCCACCAAACATATACTCACACACAAAGTCCTGACTTTTCAAAAATATGTTTTGTTTTCCTACCTTGTCAGGACATTATAATAAAGTAGGAAAACACACATTAATCACACACCAACAAACAGACCAGACACTACACAGCTACGGTCTCATTGATGACCCTGCTTTTTCCTTCATCTTCTCTTTCTTCTCTCAGTGGAGTCTGTCAAAGGAGGAGATCTCAGGAGGGGGAGGAGGAGACAGCAAGGAGGAAGATGAAACCTTTCCTACAAAGACTATAGCGTCCCTCCTTTCAACCCTCACAGCCCTGTCGGTGAGACTTAATTGATGCTGCTTTTGACAATCAACCAAATTGTTCGATTTGATTAGGGTATTTCTAATGATAAAATAGTCAAGCTTATCTACTATCAGAATTCTGTCTTTGTGCTAGTTGTGGTGTGTATATGTTTACATATAGTAGGTCCCATAGCATAATCACGTCATTTGTATATTTGAAGCTTGTTTTGTTTCTGGTCTGCTTGATCACTACCAGGCATGGAGTATTTCTGGTCCCCAAGACAGGCTTCTTCTGCAAGTTGTGTTCTAAGTTCTACAGTGGAAATGACAAGGACAAGAATAACTTCTGCAGGACCCTGAAACACCATCAGAACCTGGAGGTGAGCACCCCAAACAACCAACCAGCGACAACACTGAAAAATCAATCACCAATCAGCAAGAATATTTTGACAATCAGAGGTGGGGAAATTTAGTCAATTCAGTTAGTAAACCAAAATTCCCAAAGCATTGTTTTAATTGTACAGCTGACACTTTTAATTACCCCCTGTCCCCCGTCCCCCCCGTACCTGGTGTAGATAGGAGTAGGCAGGAGGAAGTCACATGTTTAGAAGTACTGAATTTATTCAAGCATCATAAAACAAAACGGGATGAAACCCAAATGCTGTTGTGCTCAAAATATATCTTCATAAACAAAAAGGCACAGGGCGAACCCAAAGTGCAAAATATATAGTACTCCGGAAATAGTAGGAGAGATTCCTCAGAAAAACAAGTAACATTATTTATAAAACCCTCTTAGGCCTCACTCTCCCCTGTCTGAGATACCTACTGCCTCCTTCATCTTCCACATACAACACCTGTTCTGCCAGTCACATTCTGTTAAAGGTCCCCAAAGCACACACATCCCTGGGTTGCTCCTCTTTTCAGTTCGCTGCAGCTAGCGACTGAAACGAGCTGCAACAAACACTCAAACTGGACAGTTTAATCTCAATCTCTTCATTCAAAGACTCAATCATGGACACTCTTACTGACAGTTGTGGCTGCTTTGTGTGATGTATTGTTGTCTCCACCTACTTGACCTTTGTGCTGGTGACTGTGCCCAATAATGTTTGTACCATGTTTTGTGCTGCTACCATGTTGTGTTGCTACCATTTTGTTGTTATGTTGTGTTGCTACCATGTTGTGTGTTATGTGTTGCTGCCTTATATGTTGTCTTAGGTCTCTCTTTGTGTAGTGTTGTCTCTCTTGTTGTGATGTGTGTTTTGACCTATATTAATATTGTTTTTATTATTATTTTTTTATCCCAGGCCCCGTACCCGCAGGGGCCTTTTGGTAGGACTTCATTGTAAATAAGAATTTGTTCTTAACTGACTTGCCTAGTTAAATAAAGGTTAAAGAAGAAGAAAAAAATCGCATGCCCATGACATCAACCTCTCAGTTGATGCGCTGAGGTAGGTATATGCCGTCTGATATAGCGGGCTGGGGGAACTCAACGACGAAACGGAAGTCCCCCGTGAGCGTCTTGATGGAATGTAGTGAGTTGGCTAGCTTGATAGCAAATTAGCTGTAAAGTCGACGAATTGCCCTGTCAAACATTGAAGATATATCGGGTGGTCTTTAAATATTTATCCAACGATGCCAGGTAGCTACGTTTTTGTTGCGCTACTGGCTGCTGTGCATTCCAGATACAATTTGACCTGAATCGTGTGTGCATGTCACGCAGTTAGCCTTCGAGCTAAGTTTGGTCTAGCTTGTTTCTACCACTACCAGCTAGCAACCTGCTAACAGTTTCATAGCTAGCTATAAAGACAATCCAAGGTAGTAAGAAGGCTTTGCGAGTTACAGATGACGTAACATTCACTCTGTACATCAAAAACAGCTAGCTAGTCAAGTTTGTCCATGTGTGATCTAATATGCGTGTTTTTATGTATTTCAAGTTAGCAAGCTCGCTAGCCAAGTACCTTTCTTGCTCGCTAGTAGTATGCCAAAGCCTTTTTCGTAGTGTGATTGCTTGATGTTAGTTATCTAGTGAATGCTAACTTAGATAACTCGTTTAATCAGTGACTTAATGGCTACAGTAAATTTAGTCGAACCTACAACCCTTTTTATCACAAATTATTTTCAGGCTGCTTAAGTTGGCTATCTAGTTAGCGCTAGTTTTCTGAGTTCGCTAGCTATCACACTAGCTAGCTACGTAGTTAGCTAACGTTGTCTACTAACTAGCAAACTAACGTTGTTTACCAACTACTACGCTAGCTACTGTAACTAGCTCACTAGCAAACTGACAATACTCAGAATAGGATTTGTGCTGCGATGAATGGTAATGTTAGCTGTAACTAACGTTACTCCAGTTAGCTAATTGTCTGGCTGGCTTGTTGCAGCTGTGACACGCAGGTAGGCCTCGCTCCATGTGGGGTTTGTCATCACTTTTTTTTATCATGACATGTGCATCCTTCAATGCTGACGATACTGGTAACGCGTTAACTAGGTATTGTTGAGTTCTGCCGTTATAACGGTATCAACTGGCTAGTTAGTAGTTGTAGCCACGTCAGCTGTAAGCGCAGCCACTGACTCGCTACTCTTGGTCTATAACTACTATGATACTAGTAAATATTATGATAACTAGCCTAGCACTTTCATCTGTGATACTACTAGCTAAGTAGTAAGTCAAATAATGACATTGCACTTTATTAGCGTTTTGGCAATATCTACTTTTTCATGGGTGGGTAGATAACGGTTTAACGTTCTACTCTTATGTTTTAGGTACGTTTTGTGACTTTAATGTTGATTAAACACGTCATTTATTCAGTTTACCCAAACTTAGCCTTACTGTCAATTTGAAAACCATTTGCTTCATTTTAAAGTGGGTTGCCATTTATGTGTGTGTGAAACCGTTAACCCTACAGAGCCTGCGGAGATGAACAGTCCTGAGATGGCGAAAACACCAGGCGGCAGCAGTGCCCCCGGGAAAGAGAATGTGGCCAACGGGCACAAGGAGGGAGAGGTGGGCAACAACAACAACCCCTTCGCTGACTACATGTGGATGGAGAACGAGGAGGATTACAACAGACAGGTCAGTGATTTAGGACCACTCTTTATGTACGCGTACGTGTGCACACAGAGACACATGGACACAGTGATAAACAGAGGGACACCCACACAGATGTACAGACCACACACACACACTAAAAGGTGAGGAATGTTGCCCTGGATAGATATTTCCTGGACTTGTACACAGATCTAGAATCAGGTTACCCTACTGTCAGGATCAAGGGGCATGTTCATTCTTCGTTGCAGATTTTCTCAAGCTCTGTTAAGTTAGATGGGGAGTGACAGTCATGCTTTAAAGCAAAGAAAACGGCTCGTCTAGCACAAACGGTAAAAAATTAAATAGAACCCATATTACATTGGAGCATTGTGGTCCACATGATCCAGCATCCCCGTGGAACGCTTTGGCCACCTTGTAGAGTCCATGCTCCGATGAATTGAGGGCAAAGGGAGGGGTGCACCTCGATATTAGAAAGGTGTTCGTAATGTTTTGTACACTCCCCTCGAACCTGGGCTGCCCTCCAGTGCTCTTTGAGAAAGAGGCGAGGATAGAGGGCATGAGGAAAGACCATATTAAGAAATAATCACCATCTACTGCTGATTTGTAATCCAGCCCTATTCTTTCTCTATTGTGTGGTCATCCCAGGTGGAGGAGGAACTTCTGGAACAGGAGTTCTTAGAACGCTGTTTCCAGGAAATGCTGGAAGAGGAGGATCAGGATTGGTTCATCCCCGCCAGAGACCTCGCCCCGGGGGTGGGGCATATTCAGCAACAGCTCAACGGGCTATCTGTCTCCAACGGCAACGCAGATGAACTCGCGGTAAGTCCTGTCAGAATGTTTGTCCGTTAGAATGTGTCACAGTCTGTTTACTCTCTACACGAGCAGCATGTCTGATGAGCGTCGTCGACCAAAACGTCACTATATTTATAGGGCCAGTTTCCCAGACACAAATTAAGTTGAATCCTGGACTAAAAAGCATGTTCAATGGAGATTCTTTATTCAGTCCAGGACAAGGATTCATATTTTGTCCTGGAAACCGGCCCTTAGAGTTCACCTGAGAGTTAAAAGGCTGAAAAGTTCAGTATTTGCTGTGGAGTGTCATCCACATTCAGTACCTAGATACCTTAAGTAGCCCATCTTCTCCAGTTGTTTGATCAGACACCATACCTCTTCTACTCTTAGGGACGGTCTCTCTTCTCCAGTTGTTTGAGCACAGACCCGATACCACTCCAACTCTTGGGCCCGGTTTCCTGGAAAAAGATTAAGCCTAGTCCTAGACTAAAGACCATGCTGAAAGGAAATTCTCCATTGAAATAGGTTTTTAGTCTAGGGTTAGGCTTAATCTGTCAGGGAACCGACCATCAGCTGGAGACACTATCCTGTGGTGCGTGTTACAATCCGAACCATCTGTTCGGTGTCTGCTCTTGTCAGTTTAATGTTGAGGCCCTGTTATTTTTACCTGTTCATACAGGTCTGGGTCTTTTTTTATTTGCACCGATACTAAATCTCTCCTCTCTTTTTACAGCGCAAGAGCAGCTTGAACCCAGAGGCGAAGGAGTTTGTTCCGGGAATGAAATACTAGGGTCCTCCCGCCAGTAGGGGGAACCCTCATAAAGACTCTTTGTGACTGCTGGCTTCCCAGCAGACACCCTTGCACTCGCCTGCTTTTGGGCTGTGTGGGGTACATGGGGTGGGGTTGGAGGGTGGGCTGGGGTATACTCTTCAATAAGCTTTTGGTCGCATTCCCCTGCTCAGTCGTTGCATGCATCAACCTATGGTTACGTGCCAAGTCATCTACTGTGCCGTCGGGCACCAGATTGCTATGACATGTGGTTAGCTGATAAATAAAATACCTATCCAGGAGTTGTAAGATCTGGAATGCGTCAGCACCGTCTGAGTAGGGGAACACAGCCTTTTATTTCCGTTTTGTTCCTATGTGGTTAACTAGGCAAGGGGCTGTGATGGGAGAAGGGTGGGCAGGGGCCATATCAGTATAAAATAATCCTATTGGACAGAATGGGGGGGCCATCAGTATAAGATTTTCTTATTGGACAGACGGCAGAACTGGAGGTCAGATCTGCATAGGAAGTTTGGTGTTTATTTTTGTTCTTTCTCCTCGATCTCAAGTGCAGCCGTGTGAGTCTGTCGTCGTGGCTGGAGATTTGTCTCTCCCCTGATCATTGTTGCAGTTTCTTTTTCTTTTTTTTCTCTTTTCTAGATGTTTTTCTTTTCCTCAGAGGCTGGTTTTAGGGTAGGTAGTGTGTAGGGGCGAAGTAGGCTTGGCAAAAGATGGACAGACTGCAGTGTACAGAAGGATTGGATGGAATCTGGCTGCAGGGTTGGAGCTGACTGGCAACTTGAAACCTGCGAGGGATTTCCGTGGCAACAATTTAGTTTTTTCGTTTGGTTGATATGTAAAAACTTGAGTTGAAATCCTGTCAGTTTGCGACTTGCATTAACAAATGAGGACAAAGTATGATGGAATAAAGATCAGGTACCCTCTGGGACTTTGGTGTCTTGTTTATTGTTTTATATACAGGTTTATAACCTGATTCCAGACCTGTTTGTCCTCTTGTCAGCACCATTGCTGTCATTGTGAGCCCAAACATGGTATGACAGTGAGGTTGCATGATGGTACAAGAAAACTCGCACTACACCAAACCCCTATTCACATCGACGGGAACGCAGTGGAGAAGCTGAAAAGCTTAAAGTTCACTGACAATCTGAAATGGTCCAACCACACAGTGTGGTGAAAGCGCAACAGTGCCTCTTCAAACTCAGGAGGCTGAAGAAATTTGGCTTGGCCCCTAAGACCATCACAAACTTTTGCAGATGCACAATTGAGAGCATCCTGTTGGGCTGTATCACCGTCTGGTACAGCAACTGCATCGCCCACAACCGCAGGGCTCTCCAGAGGGGGGGTGGTCTGCCCAACGCATCACCGGGGGTACACTGCCTGCCCTCCAGTACACCTACAGCACCCAATGTCACAGGAAGGCCAAAAAAAATCAAGGCCATCAACCACCTGAGCCACAGCTGGGTGAACGGGTAGATAACCTAGCTATCAGTACAGGTGCATCAAAGCTGGGACCGAGAGACTGAAAAACAACTATCTCAAGGCCGTCAGACTGTTAAACAGCCATCACTAACTGGCTACACCCCGGTTACTCAACCCTGCACCTGCTGCCCTATAGACATGGAATTGCTGGTCACTTTAACAATGGTTACATACTGTTTTACTCATTTCATATGCATATAATGTATTTTAGTCAATGCCACTCCAACATTGCTCATCCTAATATTTCTTAGTTTCATTATTTTACTTTAAGATGTGTGTGTATTGTTGTGAATTGCTAGATACTACTGCGTTGTTCGAGCTAGGAATGCAAGCATTTCACTACACCCGCGATAACGCCTGCTAAATATGTGTATGTGACCAATATGATTTGAAATGTAAACGTTAATGGGGTAGGGACGTCCCTTGGATTCCGGATAGCAAGGGCCTATGTAAATGTACAACATATAGCATGTAAATCTCAATCTCTGTGCAGAGCCCTCTGTGCACCACGAGGTGAAAGTCACAGCCTCTACAGAGTGTCTAGTGTAGTGTGTAAGTGCAGCCATATGTTTACTCTAATAGGGAGCCTTAATAACTGGGTCTTCGTCCCAAAATATTTTTCAAAGTGCACCATAAGGTCCTGGTCAAAAGTAGTGCACTATGAAGAGAAAATGGTTCCGTTTGGGATATTACCTTCTTGGTGAAGTGCCTCTGATACTCTGAGCGGATGTGTCCTCGGGTCTGGTCTGCGGTGTGGGCACCAGGCTGGTACTCGGCGGTGCAGGGCTCCTTCTCCAGGCCACTAGGGGGCTTCCACTGCCCAGGGACATAGCAATCAGGGTCCTGGTACTCTGACACCCAGGCCCTCCTGGATGGATGGAGAGGATAGGATGGTGAAGCATATTAAAGTCTGTCATAATTCGGTCCTTCCCCTTGTCCCTAACCTAGCTATGTTGTTTTAGAATTTCTTTTAGGGGGTAGATAATTTAGCTATGTTTTTTTATATTTTCTTTAGGGGGTAGACAACCTAGCTATGTTTTTTATATTTTTTTAGGGGGTAGATAACATAGCTATGTTTTTTATATTTTTTTTAGGGAGTAGATAACCTAGTTATGTTTGCAGATCTGAAGGTCTTTAGGACAGGTATAAGCAGTAGCGGTGGAGCTGCTAAAATTCCACAATACTGCCCAACTGGGTATATTGTGACATCACTTTTACCTCTGGCTATAACAGACGCCAGACTATATGATGGACAAAGCCTCTGCTGCACCACTTGACTGTTAATGGGTTGCTGGGTGAAGGGGATTGCTATGCATCACTGTATGTGTGAATCACTATGTAATCTGCTCTGTAGTAGTCTGCAGTTATCTGTTGCAGTGAACAGATTGCAGGAGCTTGAGACAGATGCAAAGAAAACTGGCATGGGGTGGAACGAGCTGGAGGAGACTGTCCAGAACAGAGTGCGAAGGAGAGGAGCCGCCCATGGCCTGTGCACCATGGCCTTAGGTAAGTAAGTATGAACAGATCCCTCCTTTCAATCCGTGTCGGTATGTGGATGTGATCTACTGTACCAGTTGAGTGTGGCTTCAGGCAGGATGCGCTGCGGGCCTCTCAGTGTGGAGGGGTTGTCCCAGTGTGTGTAACTCTGGCTGTAGGTGGTCACACTGTCAAACGGCAGCCCTACACACACACGTGGATGAGAGTTATCGTGAATAATCCCATATACAGCTTCATACTGCACCTACGTCACAAGTTTAACATGTTATTGCCAATGAGGTTTGGCCAGCAGGCTCTCAACAATGTAGGCGGCTCGGCCCGTATTAAAGCGTCTCAGAGTAGGGAGTGCTGATCTAGGATCAGAGTGGATGGTGGTGGCTCGGCCCATATTAAAGTGTCTCAGAGTAGGGAGTGCTGATCTAAGATCATGGTGGATGGTGTTGAGTACTATGTTTCTCCCTACTGGGTGGCTATGGGACCTACCAGGGTGCATGAAGGTTGTACATCCCAAATGGCACCCTATTCGCAATATAGTGCACTACTTTTGACCAAAGCCCTATTCCCTATATAGTGCCTATAGGGTTCTGGTAAAAAGTAGTGCACTATATATATATATACACACACTAGTGTCCTATTTGGGACATAAGGCTGGTGGTAGAAAGCCTACCTAGGTGCATGAGGTTAGACTGGGTGGCAATGGGTATAGAACAGTGTTTAATATATTGTTATGTCTCTATAGGACCTACCTAGGTGCATGAGGTTAGACTGGGTGGCTATGGGTATAGAACAGTGTTTAATATATTGTTATGTCTCTATAGGACCTACCTAGGTGCATGAGGTTAGACTGGGTGGCTATGGGTATAGAACAGTGTTTAATATATTGTTATGTCTCTATAGGACCTACCTAGGTGCATGAGGTTAGACTGGGTGGCTATGCGCTGGTTGATCTGGCCTTCCAGCCTAGATTAGTGGGTCATGTCCCGACGGAACTGCTCCTCCCTTAACCGCTCCACCTGCAGCGGGTGCTCCCCATCACTTCCTGTGACAACAGGAACAGATAGTACACACACATATGTTATTGGTGCTGGTCTATCATCTTGCACAAAAGGAAACAAAAGCAGATAAAATGTGGAGTTATAAGGCCATTCAAAGCCTCAAATAAAAACATGTTGTCAATACAAAATTAACAGGGTATTCCCTCTCTCACCTTCTCCACTGCCGATGTGAGGCAGCTCCACCATGTCATTGGGGTGTCGTTGTGACCCCTGTTGGGTCCCCTGTTGCCTGCGTCCATGCCTCTTTCCGGGCAGGGCGGGACGGGATGGAGTTACGGACTGAGGTCGAGGAGAGAGACTGACCTTTGTTCCCCAGAGTCGGAGCTCAAACGCTGTGGTGGTATCTGGCTCTGCCCCTTCTCTGGAGGAGCTGTCCTTTTCACTTGGATCATACTGAAATTCTCACTCTCCAATGTAGCTGCCCTCACTGTTCTCCCCTTCTGTAGAGAGACACAGAGAGACAGAGAGAGAGGGAGAGAGAGGACATGGAGAGAGACAGAGAGGGAGGGAAGAGAGACAGAGAGAGGGTGAGAGGTGGAGAGAGGAGGGGAGAGAGAGGTGGAGAGAAAGAGAGGGGAGAGAGAGAGAGAGGTTTGAGACTGACTAAGATAAGATAATATCAATGCATCTACCATGAAATGCCCCTAAGGTATGCCAGTCAAGTGACAGGTAAGACAAGTAAGTTAGTTCTTGTGGCTGAGGGACTCACCTGAGTGAAGGCAAAGGCGGGGTTCTGTGGGCCGTTGGTAATGGTCTGGAAACACTGTTTGTAGCACTGAGCCCACATATCCGCCAACTGACAGACAGACAGACAGACAGACAGACAGACAGACAGACAGACAGACAGACAGACAGACAGACAGACAGACAGACAGACAGACAGACAGACAGATAGACAGACAGGTAGGCCAAATCAGGGCAGTGTGAATGTGTACATTGTGTACACTCTAAAAATTAAGAGTTCAACAAAGGTTCTTCTACGATCCTCAAAGTTCTTCGAAGAACCGTAGGGTTCTTGGCATTGAAAATTGCCCCCAAAAGGTTCTTAGAAGAACCCCATAGCAGGTGGGGTTCATCGAGGAACCACCTTAGTTCTTGGGGGTTCTTGCAGGAACCTAACTGCCCAACTGAAAAATTAGGATTTGAATTTGAAAGGACAGCAGGTCCAGGCACTTAACTGAAAAATGTAAAGATCTCCTCAATTTCAGTAAGGTTTGTCCCTTGTATCATCTAAATGTATATTGTTTTATGATGATACCATCTATCTTTTCATATTTGTGCAAATCTTTCTAAAACAGAACATTTACAATTTAATGGATATAAAACCAACAAAGAGATAAGAATATGTAGGCTGTAAGAATATGTTGAAGGCTAGATGTATTGGGTGCAGATGACTGAACTGATCACCTTTGTGTCTGTCTTCAGGTATACAGAGGAGGAGGCATACAATGGTATGTCAATTAGTATTGGTATGTTATGCAGATCACATTTACCATCCTCCTTCCTAACCTCTTAAATGAATATCCCATAGGCCTCTACATTATGGACAAGGTATGTGTATGAAAACCATTATCAAAACAGTTTTTTTTCATTCACATTCACCACAAACACCAAGGTATGAATACTGTTGTGTGCATGTTTTGTTAATCGTCTGTATAATTACTATTTTTTTGGATTCACAGACTTCACCCTCCCTACACCTCTAATGAATATAACAGGAAACCTGTTCGATCACCATGCACTGCAAAATAACTCTGGCTGTGGATACGGAGAACCTTAACACAGTAATTTAACATCAACAGGCCAGAGGATATACCCATGTGACTTGGAGCTCTGCTGGGAGTTTACCTCATATTGAGGTGAGTTAATTCTGCTTTGCCACTAAAATTATAATAAACACTGACAAGTAAAATATTGTGTTATTGTTATGCTGATTGTTTTTTTTATTTTTATTTTTTTATTCTTTAGGGGTGTTATGCTGATTGTTAATAATACATAAAAAAAGAGGGGTGGGGTTATTTTAAGAGGTGTTATTTGAGGATGCTTTAAAAGGGGTTATTTGAAGAACCCTTAAAGGGTTCTTCAAAGAACTTGGGTTCCCCCGCAGTTTCAGTTTGAAGAATCCCTAAAGGATACTCCAGGAACCTTTTCCTTTTAGAGTGTATGGCATTAGTATACAAGTAGAAAAGTGTTGGTGTGTGTGTGAGAGGGAGAGACAGAGCGAGTTAGTTGTACCTTCTGGTGTGTGGTGCAAGATGGCTCTGCATGGAGGCTGAACAGACTGAGGTGCCGATCACTGGGGGGCTTGTAGTCAGCCCCATAGGTGCTTTGCTGCCCCACTCTGGCCTGAGGGCCCCGAGACTGGAGGAGAGAAGAGTGGAGAGAGATGGATGAACCCTCACATTTAACCAACCAAGAGCATCAGTGAAAAGTCTTAATTCTCGGTAGCATTATTGTCACGTCCTGACCAGTAATAGGGGTTATTTGTTATTTTATTTTGGTCAGGACGTGGCAGGGGGTATTTGTTTTATGTGGTTCAGGGGGTGTTTGTGTATCTGTTCATGTAGAGGTGGTATTTGGTTTATATGGTTCGGGGTGGTTGTTTATGTAGAGGGGTATTTGATTTATGTATTCCGGGGTTTTTGGGGGTATCGTTCTATGTTAGTTTATTTCTATGTTCTGTCTAGGTGTATGTATTTCTATGTTTTGGTAATGGGGATTGCGGCCTTCAATTGGAGGCAGCTGTCTATTGTTGCCTCTGATTGAAGGTCCTATATTTAGGAGTGTGTTTTGTCATGGGATTTGTGCCTTACCGGCCTGTTCTTTGTCGTCATGTTTTTTGTATACGTGTTTGTTTTGGTTTTCCTTATTTGTCCTTAAATAAAAGAAGATGAGTATACATTTTCCCGCTGTGTTTTGGTCTAAACCCTACGCCACCCGTGACAGAATCTCCCACCAAACACAGACCAAGCAGCGGAGGAGGGAGCAGCAACAGAGCCCAGTGGAATCATGGACATGGGAGGAAATTCTGGACGGGGCTGGACCATGGCACCAGGCTGGGGAATATCGTCGCCCACCGGAGGAGATAGAGGCAGCCAAGGCGGAGAGGTGCCGGTATGAAGCTTTGTACGCGCCGATGGGGAAGCTCGAGATGCACCCCCAATATTTTTTTTTGGGGGGGGGCACATGGGTAGTTTGGCTGGGCCAAGGGTGAGCCCTAAGCCAGCTCCCCGTGCTTATTATGGGAAGCATTTGGAGTGGATAGCGCCGGAGTATGCGGTAGTGCGCACGATCTCGCCCATGCGCATGCACATTCCGGTGCGAGCGATCCCAGCCCCTCGTAAGTGCCGTGTTAGAGTGGGCATCCAGCCTGGAAGGAGGATGCCTGCACAGCGCATCTGGCCACCAGTGCGCCTCCTAGGCCCAGGCTACCCTACGCCTGCTCTACGCACGGCAACCATCAGGCCTCTGCACAGCCCAGTTCGCCCTGTAGCAGCACTCCGCTCGTGCAGGGCTGCTATTTCCATCCAGCCAGGACGGGTTGTGCAAGAGGTGCGCTCCAGACCTCCAGTGCTTACCCATGTCCCGGTGTATCCAGTTCCTGCTTCTCGTGCTGACCCTGAGGTGTGTAGTCTGGCGTCTCCTAAACCAGCACCACGCACCAGGCTTCCAGTGTGTCAGCCCAGTCCAACTCGTCCTGTTCCTGCTCCCCGCACTAGCCCTGAGGTGCGTGTCCCCAGTCTGGTACCTTCACTACCAGCCCCACGCATCAGGCTTCCAGTGCATCAGCCCAGTCCCGAGCTTCCGACGACAGTGCCTCGTCCAGAGTGTCCGGCAACAGTGCCTCGTCCAGAACTTCCGGTAACAGTGCCTCATCCAGAGTGTCCGGTAACAGTGCCTCGTCCAGAGTGTCCGGTAACAGTGCCTCGTCCAGAGTGTCCGGTAACAGTGCCTCGTCCAGAGTGTCCGGTAACAGTGCCTCGTCCAGAGTGTCCGGTAACAGTGCCTCGTCCAGAGTGTCCGGTAACAGTGCCTCGTCCAGAGTGTCCGGTAACAGTGCCTCGTCCAGAGTGTCCGGTAACAGTGCCTCGTCCAGAGTGTCCGGTAACAGTGCCTCGTCCAGAGTGTCCGCCAACAGTGCCTCGTTCAGACTGTCCGGAACCAAGAGAGACGGCCCACTGTCCGGAACCAGGAGAGACGGCCCACTGTCCGGAACCAGGAGAGACGGCCCACTGTCCGGAACCAGGAGAGACGGCCCACTGTCCGGAACCAGGAGAGACGCCCTACGGTCCGGAGCTGCCAGAGTCGCCCTACGGTCCAGAGCTCCCAGAGTCGCCGTACGGTCTGGAGCTCCCAGAGTCGCTCTACGGTCCAGAGCTCCCAGAGTCGCCCTACAGTCCAGAGCTCCTAGAGTCGCCCTACAGTCCGGGGTCGCTGTAGAGACGTTATGTGAGTGGAGTGAGCCAGGGGTGGAGCGGGGTCTGCGTCCAGCTCCTGAGCCACCTCCTGAGGGGGAAGTATTGGGGAAAGGGGGGGTGTTGCAGGAGCACCGTCGGTGACGGTGGCCACCCTCCCTTCCCTCCCATGTAGTTTTGGGATTTATTTTGTTTTGGGGGTTATTTTTGGTTATTTGTGTGAGGTGCATCCGGGGTCTGCACCTTTGGGGGGGGTACTGTCACGTCCTGACCAGTAATAGGGGTTATTTGTTGTTTTAGTTTGGTCAGGACGTGGCAGGGGGTATTTGTTTTATGTGGTTCAGGGTGTGTTTGTGTATGTGTTCATGTAGAGGGGGTATTCGGTTTATATGGTTCGGGGTGGTTGTTTATGTAGAGGGGTATTTGATTTATGTATTCCGGGGTTTTTGGGTTATCGTTCTATGTTCGTTTATTTCTATGTTCTGTCTAGGTGTTTGTATTTCTATGTTTTGGTAATAGGATTGGGGCCTTCAATTGGAGGCAGCTGTCTATTGTTGCCTCTGATTGAAGGTCCTATATTTAGGAGTGTGTTTTGTCATGGGATTTTGTGGGAGATTGTTGCTGTGTATAGCTTTGTGCCTTACCGGCCTGTTCTTTGTCGTCGTGTTTTTTGTATACATGTTTGTTTTGGTTTTCCTTCTTTGTCCTTAAATAAAAGAAGATGAGTATACATTTTCCCGCTGCGTTTTGGTCTAAACCCTACGACACCCGTGACAATTATGAGACAATCTCATTGATTACCTATTCTTACTAGTTGAATAGCCTAGTGTTTATGTTATGAAAATGATCAAATATGGCAATGATAAACCCATACTAGACATACCTGAATTTGCCTTAAAGAGTGCATTAAATTGCTCTTGTTCCCTGATATTTAAGATGGTCATTCATCAAGGATAAATCGGGGTCAACGCTAGCGAAACTAAAACAGGCTACATGAGACAGTGGTTAAATGTGTGTTGGAAAACCCATAATAGTCTATGTTCCATAGAACGTTGGAACGTTTGAGTCAAAATAATATACTTTTTATCGATTCCTTAGTTACGCAGCGATATCATGTCTGTATATATATATATAAATAGGGTGTTGTCACAGCATTCCAAAATAATCTGAGTCTTCGTAGCCGTTCTAAAAACAATGGTCATAAATGAAAGAAAAGTGAACAATACAAATATTGTAATAAAATCAACCATGAATGGGAGGTTTCACTTCCTTCATTCTTCACAATACATGTCTTATTCACTGTATGGTTCTCTGTGTAGGCTATTACTCATTGTATGACATCACAAGGGTTGGTCTTTGTAGATTCAGGTTGTAAGAGGAACGTGCATTAACGCCCTGGACCAGACGTAGTAGCCTGGGGGCGTGAGAAAGGTGTGGACGCAGTCATAATTTCACAGTAGTATTTGCCGCTGACGTAACGAAAGAAAAGCACACCTACATTTGTTAGGGGGAGAGTTTTGCCGTACAAAAATCACAAGTGTAGGATTAGGACACCGTAAACTAACATATATCAAAGTCAAATCCAAGTTATTGGTTAAAGTTCAGTTGTATGCCGAGAGTCTCTTTGAACATAATGGACACTCATGTGAAAGCAGGACAAGTATACCTTCAACACCGAAATGTAGAAAAGGTAAGCACTAACTATTTAGCTCACTTAATTGTACACATCCTGGTACCTTATCTATCTTGTTTTTGTGGAATGACAATAATAGTCAATAGGAAAATATTGTATTTATTTCGATTTTCAATGCAGCTTTATAACAGCCTTGTAAAGTAAGTTTTTATTTTGTTAATTTCGAGTGTTTTGATATTGGCTATTGCTGTTATCATGTAAACTGCCATCCCCTTGTTTATTACATGTACTGTGTATGACAGCAATCTAACCCCTATACATTCCACTTTACATTTGAATGTATATGATTGCAGTATACGAGGACATTTACTGTAGCCTACATGTTGAAGTCTTACTTGCAGAGACAGGCTAAATTGGTAATGGTGCGTGTGTAAAGGTATGAGGGGAGAACGGATCCTCATATGCGTGCCCAGACACAGTACTGCTCCCAGTTTCCTCATGGCACATTCCAACAAACATGTGTCCCAAATGGCACCCTATTCCCTTTTCAGTGCACTACTTTTGACCAGGACTCACAGGATCTCTGGTCAAAACTAGTGCACTATGTAGGGGATAGGATGCCATTTGGGATGTAAACTGAAACACTGCCAGGCACAAGTAAAACAGAGGGAGGGGCCAAGGCACCTACTGTACCTGAGCACACATACCTCATCTACCACTGCACCTTTATTTAAAAATAGGCAGATGTGCTGGAGAAGGGGGGGGGGGTGATATTCTGAGTCTGTCATATGACTAATGTGTTGTCAGGGAAATGGGAAAACTAGATACTCACTTTTATTTCATTCTCTTTCTCCCCACTAATTTTCCTCCCCTTCTCTTGGCCTTTCTCTTTTTCTCCCCATTATTTCTGTCTTCCCTGTCTTCCCTCATCCCCTTCCTTCCCTCCCTCCGCCCTCCCTCCAGAAGTGGAAGCAGCATTGGCTGGCTCTCTACCCCTCCAGCCGCTGCGGTGTAGCCAGGCTAGAGCGAAAGGAGGTGGGGGGAGGAGAGCGGGCCGGTCCCTCTGGGGTCTGGAAGCACCAGGACAAAGTTAAGGAGAAGAGGGTGATCCGCCTGTCAGAGGTAAATCTTACTGCTGTACTTGTCTTTTTTACTAGCACTGACTTTGCTTATAGCTGCTTTATTGAGGATTTTTTTTTTACTGGCACTGACGGTGATACAGTATGTGGTTGTCTTACCTAACTTAGTTGAATGCACTATGCAGGCTCTGGATATTGATAAGTCTAAGGACCTCCGATAGACTAGCGTCCTGTCTAGAGGACGTACTTGTACATCAAACTGGCTCATGCTACAGAAACAGAAGATAGGCCCCTGCTCCTATGAGCTGTTTGAGCTTGCACAAGCCTTACCCCCAATCTATCTCCTTAATGCTGAGTGCCAAGCAGAGACGCACCAAGTCACATTTTTTACAGTCTCTGGATAAGAGTGTCTGCTAATGGAGTAAAATGTAGGTGATCAGGGTCCTGAGGCTGCCCCCACACGCTGAGGCCTGCCCCAAAGACAACATGGCCGCCTTCTGTGTGGAGACAGACGGCAGGAGGTACGTCTTCGCGGCGGACAAGGACGACTGCGTGGAGTGGGTGGAGAGGATGTGTGACATCGCCTTCCAGGTGAGAAGAGCGGCTTCAGTTACAGATAGAAGTAGAATCAGACTCTATTAGCGTTCAACAGCGCTGATAGGAATTTGTCTCGGTGTTGGTACAAGGCTAACAGCAAACGCCATTGTTCACTGGTCTCTCTATCATTAAACTCTTTTCCTCACCAAACAGTTATTATATAGAGGATGTGCCCACTCATAGAAAATAGGTTGTAAAAGGGTTCTTCTGCTGGAGAACCCTTTTTTGTTCCCTGTATAAACCTCTGTAGAAAGGGTTCTACATGGAAGCCAAAAGGGGTTCTCCTATGGGGACAGCCGAAGAACCCTTTTAAGGTTCTAGATAGCACCTTTTTTTTCTAAGAGTGTAGGTATCTGTGAGGACAGTTCTCACGGTCTAATCTAAATACATGTCTTCTCTCCCAGGGAGGCTCCACTGGTCCGCAGCCCCAGATTCAGATGGAGGACAACCAGATCTACGTCTCCAGGGAGGAAGGTGAGAAGCACATCAGATATCCTAGTAGCCACACAAACTATAATGAACAACCATTCTTCTGTCTGTTTATGTCTAATGGGTGTATGATTACTGCTGTCTTGGAACAGGTTCTTCTTTTCAAAGATATTACTACGAATAAAGGAAAGATATACACAAAATAGAAAACTAAAAATAGAAATGAACACCATCCATAGTGCTTCGGTCATGACCACCACTCTCCCTCCTCTCTCCCCTCAGTGAGTGAGTTCAGGGTGGGTGTGAAGCAGACGCATGTAGCAATGCGCTGCGGCCTCCAGGGGGAGTACTATTGGCTGCAAGTGGCCCAGGAGGGGCTGGTCCTTAAGGAGGCGGAGACCAGGAAGAGTTTGCAGGACTGGCCCTATCGGCTGATACGACGCTATGGCAGAGACAAGGTCAGTAGAACCATGGAATTTAGAATCTCATTGAGCCATAGAATTAGATTCCTAATCTGTTATTAGTTTTAATCTAATGCTATTCTCTAGTGTCTAATTTCAAGGCCATCACAGTACGGTACTATGCTGCGCTACAAAGGCAAAACGCAGTAACTACGTTATTTTTTTTACTGCAAATTCTGACTTCAAAGTATTTTTCTGTCTAGACAGACAGCAATTTCTGGTACTTCATGATATGTTCTAATCAACTGGCTTGTTCTTGTGTCTGGAAACAAAATCCCACATTAATCAGATAATATACCTGGTCATTACAACAGATCAAAGTTACTGTTTTGCCTTTTTAGGGCAGTATGGGTCCAAAACAGGATGTCTAGGGATCATTGTAGGGTCATCAGTGTCCATTCAAGAAGGTTGCTGGTTATATTACGTATGGTGCCCACATTAAATTATGCAATTTTCCAGTGAACACCTGTGGGAATTTTCACAAATCATTGTGTCCTCTTGGTTCTCCCACAGTTGACATTCTCCATCGAGGCGGGCCGGCGCTGTGACTCTGGACCCGGAACCTTCACCTTTGAGACGTGCCAAGCTGACGACATCTTCAGCCTCATCGAGACCGCCATACGGGAACAGAAGGCCGTCGCCGGGGACGAATATGAGGGTGACACTGTGGTTGCTAACCGTAGCCCTAATATGCCTCGTGCTCGTTCACCACTGCCCAAACTACCAGATAGCGCAGCCATTTTGGAGGGCAGCTACAGTTTTAAGCCAGTATTTTCAAATGCTATTGGCTCAGAGCAGTGTGTGTACTCACAGCCGCCTAATTTGATTAGCTCTGAGGAGTGTCCGTACTCTGAGCCAGCAGACAGCATTAAACCCAAAGCCCCTGGCCTCAACTCCTATCTGACACCCCCAACGGCCACCACCCTCACCCCCTCTATCCCTCTATACCCCCGCAATCACCATGGCAACCGAACGGAACCAGTGTACGCCGACCCAGCAGACATCCTTTCACTCATACCCCCGAGATCCACACCACCACCACCACCGCCCATTTCCTCTTCCTGTTCTTGTCACCACGGCAACAAGCCAGAGCCGGTCTACTCCGAGGTGTACGACCGTGCGAGTCCTCTACCTGACAAGACTCAACAACAGAACCAGGACCAGCGGGGGCAGGAACCTGGCAAAGAGGAACCCATCTATAGTGAGCCTTGTGTGGGGACCTCAGCCAAGGGCCCCAACACTGACCCGTTCGCCCACCTTTACAGCCAGGTCTGCAAGCCAGGCTCTTCATCACCATCCTCATCATCATCATCCCCCTCTTCCTCACTGGCCTCCTCTTCCTCATCATCATCTTCGTTGACCATTACCAGGACCTTGGCCACCAGGAGGCCCACTGCTGGACGCCAGTCACCAGAGGTCATCTATGAAAACATGGGGTTCATTTAGGATACTCTGCTGTGTCTGAAATGGCACCCTATTGCCCTTTAAGGTGCACTACTACTGTTCAGCGCCCATAGGGATATATTGAGACTTCCTACTCATTTCACAATGTTATTGTATACTTACTTTATTTATTGAACTTGTTTTCACATACAGAATCATAGTTTTTTCTTATGATGTAATAACTTTTGTATAACCTGTTATGAATATCAATATTGCACACCAGTGTAATGAACATGAGAGAGGGAGAAAAGAGCAACAGAGATCTTCCAGAAGTCTGCCAGTGTTCGATGTAAATATTACAAACAGTGTTAGCCTCCTCCTCTCCCCAACAGAAACAAATGACTTCCGCTCAGTCTCACATCCTTTTCCTAATTTACTTTGTTTTACTGATGTGATTCAATAAAACAATAATGGGTGTGTATCCAGTAACTCTCCTTCCACTATTTGTGCCCCTCAATAAATTAGACTACTGTTCAGTTCAATGCTGTTTACATGGGAATATGTGAACGTTAATAGGCCTACTACTGTATATTTCAGGTTCCTCTGTGGTTGTGGGCGTGTATTGACGTTTGATTTAGTGAGATTTGAACGCTTCCTGGATTAACACATTGTAATAGTTCTATTACATACTGTACTGTACTTGACATGTAGGCTAAGTAGCCTATTATACCGTGTTAGAAATAGCACCAAATCGGACACCGAATAGGTAGGTGAGAATAAAAAAATACGCCGTATTTTGATACACTTGAACCGTACTTTTTAGTTTTCTTGGTTTCTGTAAGCGTTTCGTTCCCCCCTGTCCATCCTGTATTGACAGAACGCCCCGAGCGCACTTTTAGTGATGAGTAACTGACGCTCGGTCATCAACGGACATTCTTCCTGATGTCACTTCTCAACATGCCGACCACCTGTTTTATGGCCGTGATCTTGTGGCTCACAACTGGTTCAACACGTTGTCAAACTGCAATTCCCAATGTTCACGGAGGTGAGTACAGTACAGTTGGACAAACGGTCTCTCTCTACATACAAATGGTATCGCAATTTTAAAATGTATCGCAATTCCTAATGGATACGGTAACGTGAGGTAGGCTACAATCTAATTAGGCATAGCAATGCAAATGATGTTGCCTAGCAAACAAGTACATTTGTAAGAAGTCTATTATCTGCACCCAGTGTGGTTTTGGTAGGCTAATTTATTCATCTGGAAATGGAGATTACTTAATCCAACATTTAACCAGATGGAAAGGACGGAGGCATGGTGGAGAAATGCCCATTAAACAACACTTTTAAAATGACTGAAGACAGGTG